>NC_045559.1:147547744-147853815 GCF_009819795.1 Aythya fuligula
AAAATCAAAAAAAAGAAAGAAAGAAAGAAAAAGAAAGAAAGAAAGAAAGAAAGAAAGAAAGAAAGAAAGAAAGAAAGAAAGAAAGAAAGAAAGAAAGAAAGAAAGAAAGAAAGGAAAAAGAAAAAAAAGGACAAAAACAAACAAACAAACAAAAAACTTAAATGTCCTCTTACCCATGGGAACCATTCATCTCCTTTTCCCTCCCCATCTCCTCTTACAGACAACATACACTTGCTTCTGTTTGTGTAATCACAATGAACGGGTACACAATTCCAGTGTGCCTCTGCCACTGTTGCACAAACCAGTTGACTGAGCAAACCCAAAAGGAGCATGAAGGGGGTTCCTTTTAGCTGAACAAATAAGTGCTCTCCTTACAAGGTGGGATCGGACAGTTAAAAATGTAAAAAAAATATAACAAACTGTTGCTCCAATACCCATTTTGAAGAAGTCCAGTCCTTTCTCACTGGTCAGTTGAACAGGAGCAGCCTCTTTTAGACATGCTACGTATAACCAGTTAAGCTCAGCAAGTTGAGTAGTTGGGAAGCCTTCATATTGGAGGTGAAGGATTGGCATTCATTGTGAATTACATTTTGAGTTTTCCTGCTGTCACATAACCAGAAGTTTTCCATAAGGAATGGGAGCAAAGAGCTTCCAAAATCCAAGTGTTTTTGTCTCAAAATTACACTAGAAGCCTTTTGGCATCTACAACACAGTAATTTTTGGTTTTAATTCCATTGTTTTTCTAAAATCTACATGTGGTTGAAAGTTACTCTAGTTACTAAGGGTGCACAAGAATGTGTTAGCACAGATAAATAAACTATTTTGTTTTATATATGTAGGACAACCATTTTCATAAATGTGCAATAAAACCATAAAGATATACTAGGATATGAGTAGTCAAGAGAAAAGATTGTAATCTTCTGCTTTTTCATTGTTTGGGGTGGCTTTTAATTTTTTTTATTTTTATTTTTGTGGGAACATTTCACCTGCTGAGTGTATGAGAGTTTGCTTTTTAAAAAGGCTTTTTAGAGTTTACAGTAGAATCAATGGAAGGAAAAGTTAATAAGGGCTGTTTTTAAAAACTATACATTCCTTCCTATTCTCTAACTACACTTGGGAAGTGCACTTTAGAGATGTTTGCTGTGTAGCTGGGAGATGAAGGAAAACTATAGGAAATGTTCTCTTAGGAAATCAAATATAGTTATCTACTTTCTAGCTATGAAATACCCCTTGATAAATATTAATGTTGTAAGAACATTTAATCACTGGTGCATAATATGTGTTTTTGTATACACTTTATGGTCTGTTAAATTCTGGAGGGGGAAGAAAAACAAACAAACAAACAAACAAACAAAACAAAACAAAACAAAACAAAACAAAACAAAACAAAAAACAGGATATGATAACCATGCTGCTTAAGCGGTTCAAGATGCACGTTAAACTGCAAAAGCTCAAATATTTTGCAAAAGTATTTGTTCTAGTAGTGTTGTACTATAACCCAGACTGAGGAGCCTAAAATGATCTGTGCAAATACAACAACAAAAAGCACCAGCTAATGCAAAATTCGTCAGCACTGGTTTGTTTCTATAATTTCTCCTCTTCCTTCCTTCCATATGGTATATTTTGTTCAATAAAACATGGTGCTTTTCAGTTATTTTATTTTCTGTTAGAGACACGTATTAATTATATTGAATTGATGCAAAAAGTGGGAAAAATGCAGAAATGTAAACGAAAAAGCCTTAACTAATGGTAGAATATAGACTTTTGAAAGGATAGAGATATTATTGAAAAGTGATGGAGCAATAACTGGGCAGTGCTCTGGTACTGTAAAACAGCTGAGTCACACTACTGAGAAAGCTCTTACTAGGTGAGCTCTTGTTCAACTGACCTCTTAATTCAAGTGTACATGGTCAGTAAACAGTTTGTTATAACCTTTATCTACCTCTGCTGTGCAAAGGCCATCCAACATCCATTTCTGTGATGTTCCTCATAGATTTTTGTTCACACCATTAATCACTATCATCTGTTTTTATACTGTACCAATACACTAGCAAGTCGGATTCATCCCAAGTGAATTGGCACATGAAGAAGAGTTATTATTTCTGTTTTGCCTCATGGTGAATTAATGTAGAGAGATATTTTAAGGCATTTACTTTCCTCTCTCCTGCTCTTCTTCATCCTTCATCCTTATTTTTCTATTAAAATGTTTTCAAGTGGTGTCAGTGAAAAACATGACTGCTTGGCTACACTCAGTCATGTGTCATAGAATATGAGAGATACGAGGAAAAACAGTGACAACATCATTACATGAATAAAGTAGCCAAATTAATGTTGGGCAAAAAGAAGCAGGAAGCAATTGCAGATTTTCAATTATTACTCAAAAGATGAAGTAAATTCCTCCCCTTCTCATCTGGAGTCAGTGCCTGCAATTCAATTATCTGTAATTTTTCTCTGTCATCTTTTTTGAGGTTTGTTTCTTTAATTCTTAAAACAAAGAGTCATGTTGTAGAGATGACTGCTGCTGGGGTATATGTTGCCTCCAGCAGTGTGGTATACAGCTTCTCTTGGTGGCATCTGGGATATCAGGAGTAGACCAGGACTCTTCTATGAAGTTAAGCAACATGTAATCATGTATGATGCAAAATTTCATTCCATCCATTCCTCATTCGTAATAGTTTTCCTGGCACAAACTTAAGCATGCTCGATATTGTGCACATATTACTTTTTTGCCAGAATAAATTTGCATCTTGCCACTGCTATAACTGCCATCTTGTTCCATTTCTCCTTGTACTGTATGCCTAATACATACATGATAAAGAACTGGCTTAACAAGCAAGTAATACTAGAATATTTCTGCAAATTACTGATGAGAAAAAAAAAAAAAAAAAAAAAAAAAAAAGAATAATATTTATTTTATAAACATATGGAAGAAGAGATATTTCCCATGTCTTCTGTTGTCTTATCTTCTGCAATAGGGAGAATCCAGATTTTGTGCAATATGTTAATACTTCTAAGCCAAATGTCATATAACATAAACAGAGCTATGTTATTCCTTATTGCATTTGCATTTGGTAATGCATTATATTGATATTTTTCTTTCATTAAAGAGACAGGTTTTTGTTTTTGTTTTTTTTTTATTATTATTATTATTATTAATTATGGCAGGTGAAGGAGGTTCTGCACACCATAATTTAATGACAAAAACAAACAAGAAGTTAGAATGAAGTATTATTTCTATAAATGATGAAACCAAGCCATCCGCTGCCAAAGAATATATGGAACAATATATACAAACCAAACACAAGCTTTCAATAAATTCCTTCTTGAGGGTTAAAAATAATCTTATTCTAAATTATTAAAAGAGAAAGAATGAGAGCTGGATATCAAATAGCTGAGCTGACAGGTTTCATCTGGTACATCATGTGACTCTTAGCTTATATAGTTATACTATTTTATTAAAAAGTGGGGGACAAGGACATTGTCTTCTGCTCTCTTTGTGTTTGTTATGATAATGTCCTTTTTGTGGATGTTGCCTCCCTGCACAGAAGATATCTGCTCATCATAAGAGCTGAAGACAGCTTACGTACATGCAAACAAGCTTAGAGTGAAACCTGTCTTAAGTGACTGCCTGAAGAACAAACAAATCTCATCTGCCAAGCAGAGGTAGCTTAAAGGAAAGTGAAACCAATATACCTTAGGAAATTTCAAGATTGTGAAATTCCTTCCTTAGGTGAAGAGCCGCCTAAGGAAGATAACTCTGAGGGGGCCTGGTCCTTACTGCAGCTTTCACTGTACATCTCATTAGTACTATGACCCTGCAATGAGCTCTGCGCAGGCAGGCTTAGAGCTAGGCTCAACTATGCTGGCTTCAGTGGGCCTTGCTACAGGTACAAGCATGCAACTACAAAAAGTTCACTGTAGCATATAGGTCTACATTTGGTGTCCCATAGTCTTTACTCAGGAATTGCTCGTGGGCATAGCGCACCAACAAAGGATCACTGGGTTCAACCTTAGTAAAATTAGTCTTGACTAGAGACTGGCCATGATACATTGTGAATGGTTCTGGTTTATTATTGTTGTCTACATTATTATTAGTTTGGAGGAAGAGGGATTCAAAATTTTGCTAGGAGCACAAAGGACAAGCTAGCAGAAATCTTATCAGTGCTGAGATGAAATTAAATAGCCTTTCTGTGGTAAAGAGAGGCTCTGTTGTCTGACAGTAGCTTTCAAGAAACAGCATTATGTTAGAAAAGTTTGGAAAAATGATATGTTCATCTCTGACTATGATAGTTTTCATAAAAATTAGATTTTTGGATGGCAAATAGGACTAGAACACATATCATCTCAACTGAAGGATTTAATTTGCATATATATTTAATACATATTCTGCAACAACTCTGAGAAAAAGTGCTGAACACTTCTAAATTTTCCAGATTTTTTTTTCAATTGTTAACAAGCTCTATCTGTCCCTGTAGGGATCACAGGAAAGGAGGAACTACTGTGGGTGAGGAAATAAAAATAATTAAATAAATAAATAAAAGATTTGAGCCAACTTGAAAAATATATTTCTTCAAAATAGAGATGTAAAAAAGAATCATACGTAGGTGTATATCTATACAGAAATAGTTCACTTTTAAGAGACAGGTACACAGAAGTAAATCTTCACCACAATTATTATGAGTACTACAGCATACTGTAGAGTAAAAAAAACAAAGGATAAGACCTGTAAAAGAAATAGGGCAAAATTACTGCATTCTACCATAGACTACAAATTTCCAGGTAGAATTCCAGCAACAGAAAAACATTTTGTAATAAGAAAATTAAAAAAAAAAAAAATGGGGGGATGGGGGAGGAAGGGGTATATTTGGTTATTCATTCCATCATCCTGCCTCCTACTATATTAGTCATTATTCTTCTGAACTTTTCATTCAAAACCTTGACTTTTGTGAAAAGTTCTCCAGCAGGGTGTCAGTAGCACAGGAGGCCTTGGCTATGGTTCAGACATCTCCATTCAAAGTGATGATTTTGCTTCAATTTGAGCCACTAGATTCTTTCTCCTAATACTACATTCCTACATTCATTTCTGGGACAAATGCACAATGACACAATTTGCACTTTGGAGGGACTGCACTTTCCCTACTCATATCTTCAATCTCTGCCAGGACCCCATAAAAAAGATCAGTGGATCTGCTAGTGTACTTTGAGAGAAATGTGTGTTGAACTCCACAGACAATTGAAATAAGATTAAAACAATATGCAGGCTTTGCAACCAGCCCTCCAGGTAAGGATGAAGATTTTACCACCAGTAAAACCTTTCACTATTCTCTCACCAAGTATTAGCTCACCAGAAGGGACAGCAATTTGACAACAAATCACTGTTGAACTGCAGCAATTCAGATGGTTCTGCTCCCTGCTGCCCATCTATGTGCTTTTGCCAGGGTTTATTGTTTTGAAGTAGGATTTATTGTTTTGAAGAAGGGAAGACATGATGTCCCAAGTGCAAAATGAGGAGCACTTGTGAAGACAAGATTGCCAACAGGGACATTTGTCACACAGGCATACATACCTTTCTGTTGAGACTGTAACCATAAAACTGAAGAAACAAAAAGGGTACTTTCTTGTCAGGGGGATAAAGCCACCTGGCAGAGAGAAATGATGTCTTAAAACACTGCTGCAATATTTATTTAAATATCTCTTATGTCAGACAATACTGAGCATCACAGCATGAAACTCTTGTATCTTATAACCAGTGAATCTAAATTTCTAAATTAAGCAAGCTGGAAGAAGTGTGATACACAATAAGAGTTGGTAATTTAGGAAGGGGAAGCTACTGAGGAATGTCTCACCTAAGCTAGTGGTCTTAGAACAGTTTTACCTTAGTCCTGCCTTTGCACGACTGTTCTCTAATATCAAGGAAGCACCTATCTTCAAGAGGAATTCACATTTCTGAGATGTTTATGGGTTTTGTTTTCTTTTTCTGTATTTGGGCTTTTATACCAACTCTTTAGCACAACATACAGATGGAGGATGAAATGATAACACCATGACAGCTGAAAAGCAGTGAATGAGTTTTACCTGGATGAACATCAGTGCTCTAATCATCTGGTTACCCTTTAATGAAAGGAAGAGAGAAAAAAAATATAATTTTATCTGTTTATTTTATGATGTTTCTCTAGTAGACTCAAATTCATGAACTATTAATTGGCCCAGCAAACATATGCAAGGTCTGGTTACTTCACTCATGTGGGAGAGAGATACTCTTATTTTTCCTCTTCTGAGGAATTTTGACAGATTATAAATTAAGCATGCAATAACCTAGTAACATTACATAATTTTTACATCATTGATTATAATTTGCAGTGGGAATACAGGATTTCAACCAAGTATACTCAGTTCTAATCATTTTATTTGATGGTGATGAGCACTTAGCACCTTATTGGATAATATATTACAGGCTCCTATGTAGTATTGGTACTTAAGTATTGTCGGGTACTAATCAGCTTGCTAGGAAAACTACTGAAATGAAAGCAGAGCAACTGTATCCATTGGAAGATCTCAAGCCAGTGAACAATGGGAAAAAGATCTTGTAGGTTTTGGAGAAGACAGTAAGAGCAAAGAAATAATATTGTCTTTTCTTTATCACTTCCCTCCCTCCACCTTTTTGTTTCTCTGATGGAGCATCAGAGTCACTAGTCTGACCTAGGACATATTTTAGCACTAGAAGAGAAGCTCTCTGAAAAAAATAAAATGCATTTGATAAGGTGCAAAGCTCTTTTACAATTAAAATTTGCTATATGTGCAGAATATTATTTTTTTTCCATTAACAGAGAGATGTTGTTGTCCCACCAGTTTTCTATCCATCACTAGTCCACAGATCCACTGAGCTCATTGGGACTCTTGTTTTTCATTTAGATGGAACTAGGATTAATGCCATGGAAGAAAGCCTGCCAATTTCAGTGCAAGTTTTCCCACTGACATCAAGGAGGTTTTGGAAAGCCCAAAGTCCCTTTGAACACTTATAAACTCACATGGATAAGATAACTAAGCATGTGAACAGCTGAAAGATTGAAATGTTCCAAAGGTTTGTCCAAGTGGTTAGTCAAACAATTAGCTGCAGCTCTATGCAAAAGTCATGTTGAGCCAAAGCTTTGAGCTTTGATTTAATAGACCTTTCTTTTTCTTAAATCTAACAAGCTTCATTCAGGGTTTGAATATGCAAAAACTTACACAGGATTATAAATATAAGTAGAAATATAAAAAAAAAAAAAAAAAAAAAAAAAAAAAAAAAAAAAGAAAAGAAAAGAAAAGAAAAGAAAAGAAAAGAAAAGAAAAGAAAAGAAAAGAAAAGAAAAAAGAAAATATTTTAACTCCTACAAATGAAAATTAAATTTAAAATATGTAATTGCATTTTTTAATAATTAGCCCTTAATGGTAATTTATTTATGTAGTTCTACAGAAGCTGCTTGGGTTTATTTATTTATTTATTTATTTATTGGTTTAAAAACAGATTTTTGGCCTTTTAAAAATTCATATTGAACTATGCAGCTACAAATTACATGCTTATGTAAACAGATTTGCAATTAAAATTATTCTACTCTTTTGTTATTCCCAAGCTGTATGAACAGAAAGCTCATGTTAAAAGCAAGTTTAATCAACTGTGTTTTACCTTGTTTTCTTTTTTTTTTTTTTTTTCCTTCTTCAAAATTAAGGACTGGATTTTATTTCAAACGGGCTAAAATGGCATCAGTGTTTTTTAACTATATGGAATGTCCTATGATTCTTAGCATTGAAAAGAGGGCTAAGTGGTCCTGACAGAAAAAAAAAAAATATATATATATATATATATGTAAATTGTAATAATATATTAAATATTGTATTATTATAGCAACTTTAGTTAAACAAGTAATACTATCTTTAATTTTTTACAGAGAACTTTGATGAAATAATTTATTACGATGACTCACAGAAAAAAAAAATGTTTTCAAAATGACAGGAGAAACTGTTAAAGATTGTGAAAAAAAATACTAAAAATAATGCTCTACTGAGAATAAATTTAAAGATGCAAACAGTGAGTCTGACTCTTTGGGTACTAAGGACTTCTGAATAAACTGAAACCCAAGGTGTTGGGGGGGGGACAGTGATATTAAATAATGATCACACTTAAACAACTTTCTTTTTTGTGTTATGACCTTAACTACAGCTACGTGTTTCATAAAATACTTCTGACAAAATATAAAGATTGAGGTAATATCCTCATATATCCTCATAATATCTGTACTGTGTAATGTAGCAGCTGTTCATCTCAGATTGCTTAAGAAGGAATAACACTAGAAGAAATGGAAAATGATGCCCACAAAAGAAACAAATTTTATTTTTATATCATGTATATGTGAAATGTGAAAAATATATGTTTTTATTACCTTTGATATATTCAACAGTTTACAACCAAGATCTAAATTAAAAAATTGTGTTAGATATTTGTCTGTCTGCTCACACAGGATTTGTTATTCTCAGAAAGGATGAACGGATAACAGAACAACAGGTCAAGGAGGTAAGTGCAGAGACATTTGCAAGTCAGATTTCAAATGTTTCAGGAATAATTTTGGATGACAGCAAATGATGGCAACATATCTGTGGACATCAGCACTCCAGATAAGATGAGCCAAAATACAGTAAAGTAGTCTTAAGTTGTTGTATCAAACAACAGATGAAAAACAACAGATAAAAACTGAAACTTATTTGTAGCAATCCAAGCCATAAATATCATGCAGAAATAAGCCGGAAGCCTCACAGTTTCCCCACAGTCTGGTACCCATAGATATGAGATCTCTTCACAGCCACTCGTGTTTTTGACCTAACCACTTGCTCACACAGGTAGATGCATGCAATGCATAAATGATATCTACCACATTTATTTATTTCAACACAGTTTTATTACAAACTGCTTTTTCATGTAAAAATGCTCTGAGGTCAGACTTTTCCTGCCATTAATAGCTTTGGATGGTGTGAATGAGAGTAATTTCACCTTCTCACTAGATTAAAATCTGTGGACCAGCAGTGTCTGCCTACTTCTAAGGAGAGGTGAGGCCTTGACTTTATTTCCAACCTCTGCTCAAATTCTCCCTGGCTGCAACAAGAGCCAAGTTTCATTTTATGTGTGTTTCATCAGGTAAAAATGAATGCCAGTTAAGTGTACCTGCTATTATAAGACAACCTTTTGGAACATAAAAATAAATACTTTCTCTGACTGCTCATTATTCATATGGGGATGAGAAGGAAGAAATAGAGAATGTGTAAGCAAAACCAAAACTCTTTCAGCTCTTGATATACATATAAGGTTATCTCAAGAACTCTGCTTTGGTTGGTTGGTTAGTTGGTTGGTTGGTTGTTGTTTTGTTTGTTTGTTTTCTTTTGTTTTGTTTTGCATGGTTGGTTGGTTACTTTTTGTTTTTAATATATTTTCCATCTTAGTTTAGAGCTCAGTTTTTCCACTTCCCTTAATAAGCTTCATGAGACTACACTAGTTTATACTGTAGTCTAAAAGTAAATGCATTTACCAGGCCTATCAGGTAAAGACCTTTTCAACCACACTTCTATCTGCTTAGTTTATCCAGTCCTCATCCATGCTTTCTGCTGCCTCCTGCTTAATATCTCCTGAGCATTTGTACTCTTAGAAATCTTTGTTTTCAGACTGAGAGTACATATCTTCATGTCAGATGTATAGATATTTGCATACCATCAATTTAATCTAAGAATGATTTAATAAAGATTATCAGGAAAGTTTTGTCACAGAGACCATTAAATTTGAATAATATTCACAATTAGCCATTTAACTTAAGCTTTCTTCAGAGAGGCCATGGTTTTCTTATAAAATTTTGTAAAATTTACCAGGAACAAAGCTGTAGTCCACATAGTCTTCTCTGGATTGGCTGTGGGGTTTTTGTTTTGTTTTTGTTTTTGTTTTTGTTTTTATTTTTCAGTGGAAGCTTTCATACCCAGTACATAAATCAGGTCCTCTAAGAAAAAATAAATTCAGAAGAAAATAATTGATTTCAGAAATAATTTAAAGCAATTAATTAAAAAATAATAATAATAATAAACATAAATAAAAATAAACATAAATAAAAATAAAAATAAATAATACACTAAATATAACTAGACTAATAATTTAAAATATTTAAAACTGGAGCTACAGCTGAATGAAGTACAGAGATGTATTCTGAGACACTAGAAGAACTACTAGGCATAGACACACAGTTCTGTAATTTAATTATGCAATTTATGTAGCAATGAAAAGGCAAGTGAGAACTTACATGTAAGTGTGGCTTATTAGCAAGTGATAGTTCAGTATGTAAGAACAAATCTGAATGAATTAAAAGCCAGTTAAAATATATATATATTAAAAATATTTATATTTTTGATTGATTTATTTTTAATCCACCATTTTATAAATCCCCCACCATTTTATAAACATGTTCTGCCATGAATGCTTTGGAAAATAACTTTACTTTGTAAAGTGACCAATCCTTTTGTCCTGGATAATAAACTGCTCTGACATTATATTCCTTATTAAAAATAATAATTAAAAATTAAAGAATCTGCATATTAGCTTAAGAAAGTATAATTCATTACATCTTTACAGGAAATTAGCAAAGCTACTAGTGTATTACCCTTATTTTATAAGACAGAAATAAATTCATATTTGGAAGAAAAAAAAAAAAAAAGAAAAAAAAAAAAAAAGAAAAAAAATACATTAAATGAATTCAGCAAAGATACTTTAGTGCTACTGTATGAACTGGGTTTAACCATTATCACGGAATCATAAAAAACTTATTTTTGTATGATCCAAATTATATAAGATAGAAAATAAATATCTATTGTTAAAATGAACTTTATTATTCATGCTATTGCAGTCACATGGGGAAAACAGTGTCAAACTCACATCAAGTATGTCTTCTTTTTATAAGCAAAAATAACAAATGTATTTCCTCTCCTTATAGTCAAGACTGATCAAGAGGGAAGATAAATTTGGTTGCTTCATATCCTTATTCTCCTCCAAGACTCATCTCCTTGCTGTGATACATTTCACATCATCCATCCATCCATCACATCCAGAGACTTCATGACTCATTACCTCTTCATTTCAAAAGGATCTTCTCCAGGGACGCACCTACTGAGGGCACCTGTCCCAGAAAAGAAAAGGAAGAGTCAGGCCTACCATCCACCACGAGACCCAGGATTTCCAAACCCCAAATTTTTGCTTTGCATTCACAACTTTTCATCATTAAAATAATAATTAACTATGTGTACATATCTAAGCAGTTCTAGCTATTTTCAAATGCAATTAATTTAATTTTCTGTTATTTAAAGTACAATTAGCCTGTTATTTGAAAGAGTTGGACATTTTCCTGGTAATTTGATAATGCAATATCCTTTAGTTTTCCATAATTGTAAGTCTGGAGAAGCAAGGAGAAGTCCAAGGGCAATCAAAAGGGACTTTAGGGCTTTGGGTTAACTGGTTAAACCATCAGGGGTACAGGTCATGTTTGCCTCTGTCCTTCCAAAAGGAGGGATCAGTGTTGACAGGCAGACTCGACTCATCGATATGTGGCTTCCGGACTGGTGCAACTGGCAGAACTTTGGTTTTGTTGATCACGGGAAGGTCTACACACCAGGCCTGCTGGCACCAGATGGGATGCACCTCTCTCAGAAGGGGAAAAGGATTTTTGCCCTGGAGTTAACAGGGCTGATAGATAGGGCTTTGAACAAGAGTCAAAGGGGGAAAGGGATAAACCAAGCCTGCTGGTGAGAAGCTATGGGATGGCATGCCAAAATCAGAGGGACTGTGCCTTAGTGAGGTCCTTTGGTCTGCTCCACAAGGTGTTAAAGTACAATGAGGAGCACTTGAAGTGCTTCTACACCAATACATGCAGCATGAAGGATAAATTAGAGGAGCTGGAAGTGTTGGCCCAGTCCCAGAGGTAAATATCATAAGAAAAACCTGGTGGGATGAGTCCTGTTACTGGTGTGTTGCAATAGACATTTACAGACTCCTCAGAAGGGACAGGAAGGGTAGGTGAAGCTGTGGGGTGGCTCTGTATGTGGAGGAGAGGCTGGACTGTATGGAGTCTGAAGTTGGTGAAGGCAAAGCTGAGAGCCTCTGAGTAAAGATTAAGGGACAAACAAATAAAGGGGATGTCATCATGGGAGTTTATTACAGACCACCTGGCCAGGATGATGACACTGATGAATTATTCTTTGAGGAACTAAGAGATACCTCAAGGTCAACTGCCCTTGTCCTTAAGATTTCAATCAGGGCTCCGTTTTAGGGCCAGTTCTTTTCAATGTTTTCATAAATGATTTGGATGTAGGACTCGAAGATGTCTTGAGTAAATTAGTTGATGATCCTAAACTGGGAGGAGTTGTGGACTTTGTCGAAGGTGGAAAGCCCTTGCAGAGGGATCTGGACAGACTGGAGAGCTGGGCAATCACCAACTGCTTGAAGTTTTCTGACCTCAGTGCAAGGGAAGCTCATGGAGCAGATCCTCTTGAGAGTCATGACGCGGCACTTGCAGGGCAAGCAGGCTATCAGGCCCAGTCAGCATGGGTTTATGAAAGGCAGGTCCTGCTTGAGGAACCTGATCTCCTTCTATGACAAAGTGATGTGCTGGGTGGATGAGGGAAAGGCTGTGGATGTGGTCTACCTTGACTTCAGCAAGGCTTTTGACACCGTCTCCCACAGCATTCTCCTCAAGAAACTGGCTGCTCGTGGCTTGAACTGGTGTACGTTTCGTTGGGTTAGAAACTGGCTGGATAGCCGGGCCCAAAGAGTCGTGGTAAATGGAGTCAAGTCCAGTTGGAGGCCAGTCACTAGTGGCGTTCCCCATGGCTCGGTGCTGGGGTCGGTCCTCTTTAATATCATCATTGATGATCTGGATGAGGGCATTGAGTGCACCCTCAGTAAGTTTGCAGATGACACCAAGCTAGGTGCGTGTGTTGATCTGCTTGAGGGTAGGAAGGCTCTGCAGGAGGATCTGGATAGGCTGCACCAATGGGCTGAGGTCAACTGCATGAAGTTCAACAAGGCCAAGTGCCGGGTCCTCCACCTGGGGTTCAATAACCCCAAGCAGAGCTACAGGCTGGGAGATGAGTGGTTGGAGAGCTGCCAGGCAGAGAAGGATCTGGGAGTGATGGTTGATAGTCGGCTGAATATGAGCCAACAGTGTGCTCAGGTGGCCAAGAAGGCCAACGGCATCCTGGCTTGCATAAGAAACAGTGTGACCAGCAGGGCTTGGGAGGTTATCGTCCCCCTGTACTCGGCTCTGATGATTCCGCACCTCGAGTACTGTGTTCAGTTTTGGACCCCTCGCTACAAGAAGGGCATCGAGGTGCTTGAGCGGGTCCAGAGAAGGGCGATGAAGCTGGTGAGGGGCCTGGAGAACAAGTCCTATGAGGAGCGGCTGAGGGAGCTGGGTTTGTTGAGCCTGGAGAAGAGGAGGCTCAGGGGCGACCTTATTGCTCTCTACAGGTACCTTAAAGGAGGCTGTAGCGAGGTGGGGGTTGATCTGTTCTCCCATGTGCCTGGTGACAGGACGAGGGGGAATGGGCTTAAGTAGCAACAGGGGAGTTTTAGGTTGGATCTTAGGAAGAACTTCTTTACCAAAAGGGTTGTTAGACATTGGAACAGGCTGCCCCAGGGAAGTGGTGGAGTCACCATCTCTGGAAGTCTTTAAAAGACGTTTAGATGTAGAGCTTAGGGATATGGTTTAGTGGGAACTGTTATGTCAGAGGTTGGAGTAGATGAACTTGGAGGTCTCTTCCAACCTAGAAATTCTGTGATTCTGTGATTTTGTGAAGTTTAACAAGAGCAAGTGCTGGGTCCTGCACTTGGGACAGGGCAACCCTAGCTATACATACAGACTGGGTGACAAGACACTGGAGAGCAGCCCCTCAGAGAGGGATCTGGGGATTGTAGTTGATAGTAAGTTGAATATGAGCCAGCAGTGTGCCCTGGCATCCAAGAGGGCCAACATTATCCTGGGATGAATCAAGCACGGCATTGCTAGTCGGTCGAGGGAAGGGATTGTCCCACTCTACTCTGCGCTGGTGCAGCCTCACCTTGAGTACTGTGCAGAGTTCTGGGCACCACAGTACAAAAAAGACATGAAACTGTTGGAGACTGTCCAGAGAAGGGCTACTAAGATGGTGAAGAACATAGAGGGAAAGACATATGAGGAGTGGCTGAAGTCACTTGGTCTGTTCAGCCTGGAAAAGAGAAGGCTGAGCGGACACATCATTGTGGTCTACAGCTTCTTCATGAGGGGTAGCAAAAGGGCAGATGTCGATTTATTCTCTCTGGTGACCAGTGATAGGACCCAATGGAGTGGAGATAAGCTGTGACAGAGGAGGTTCAGGTTGGATATCAGGAAAAGGTTCTTCACCAAGAGGGTGGTCATGCACTGGAACAGGCTTCACAATGATGTAGTCATGGCACCAAGCCTGTCAGAGTTTAAGAAGCATTTGGACTATGCTCTTAGTCATATGGTCTCAATTTTGGGGTAGACCTGTGTGGAGCCAGGAGTTGGACTCAACAATTCTTGTGGGTCCCTTCCAACTTGGGATATTCTATGATTCTATGAAAAGCCAATGGCTTGTTATAAACCAGAAGGGAGATTTGTAATCTAGTGTTCAAATTCTTGACAACATATGCTCATTGCTTGCTCTGATTATTATTTCCGTAGTAATGGAAATACTATGTTCCCCTAGAATCTAATTGTAAATGTAGAGCAAGCAACAAATGCAAGAAATGAACTTTGTGTACTTTGAGTAGTGTTACTGTTAATAAATGTTTCATTCCAAAGAAATTCCAACAGTTCAGAAAGGAATTGCCCAATCCATACATTGAGACAAATGATTGCTCAGACAAAGTGCTTCTTTAGCCTGCCAAATCACTTCCTTCTCCAGAATCAGCTGTAAGTATGTAGATTCATGAAAGCTCTTAATAGTTTTAATGTCAAAAAGAAAGATTTAGACATGAACAGGTATACAATCTTATGACACAAAAACAAAGGAGAAAGCAAAGGTATGCATAAACATAGTGACAATCTAAAAATACAGTCTTTCCAAATAATATTTAAATCAGTTTCAATAAACATTCAAATGTTACAGTATCTCCCACATAAAAGTGAATTCAAGAATATGTACTGGAATACTGTAGATGAAAACACTTTCTAAATAAATTGTTAGCAGTGTTTTGTTTTTGTTTTTGTTTTTGTTTTTTTAACTGGCTGTTTGAAGTGACATACAAAGCTCTGATATTGGCTCTCAGGCTGTTTGTCCAATGTAATGTATACCAAGAATACACATTTCTAAATAACTATATACTAACTGTATAAAAAAGGAGAGGTCTTGGTTACCTATAAATACCATATGAGTACTGCTATAAGGTCTCTCCAGAACCTTCTTTTCTGCAGGCTGAACAACCCCAACTCCATCAGCCTCTCTTCACAGAAGAGGTGTTCCAGCACTCTGACCATCCTCTTGGCTCTCCCATGGACTCACTCTACTAGGTCCATGTCCTTCTTGTGGTGGGGGCTCAGAGATGAATACATCACTCCAGGCGGTGTCTCATGAAAACAGAACAGAGCGGGAGAATCACCTCCCTTGACCTGCTGACCATGCTTGTCTGGATGCAGCCCATGATATGGTTGGCTTTGTGGGCTGCAGGTGCACATTGGTGGCTCATGTTGAGCTTCTCATCAACCAACACCCCCAGGTCCTTCTCCTCAGAGCTGCTCTCAATTCATTCTTCACCCAGCCTGGATTTGTGCTTGGGATTGCCCTGGCCCAGGTGCAGGACCTTGCATTTGACCTTATTGAATTTCATGAGGTTCACACAGGCCCAGTTGCCAAGCCTGTTCATCCATGCAGGCCTCCTGGCACTTTTGTCTGACTTCCTCTTTGTTGGGATTTATCACTCCTGAGCTTGGAGGAGATGATCCTTGAATATTAACCAGCTTTCTTCACCTTCAGGGCTTTATCCCATAGTGCCTACATCCTTCTATTCCAACACTCCAGTCATGGGAGTCATCCCACCACATCTCCGTAATGCCAATGAGGTCATAGCCCTGCAGGTGTACATACATCTCTAACTCCTCTTGTTTATATTTCCTATGTTGCATGAGTCAGCATAGAGACACTTAAGTTGTGCCCCTGATGAAACTGAGTTACTGGCTGGCACGGCTGCACTTTCTTGGCAGTGGGAACTTCAGTGGACTGCAAATGATTAACAGTATTCTATTTCCTTTCAGTCCAGAAATCTTATCGCACCTTTGTTGAAAGCCATACCCAGAGTGTGGTGGTCAAAGGTTGTATGTCTATGTAGGCTGGTGATGATGGGCTTCCCTCAGGGGGTCTGGCTTGGCACTGGTGCTTTTCAATGTCTTCATCAATGACATAGGCAATGGGGCTAATGTCTTCATCAATGACATAGGCTAATGAGGTTCAAAAAGTGCAAGGTGCTCTACTGGGGTTGGAGCTATCCTCAACAGAAGTACAGACTGGGAGTAGAACTCATTGAGAGCAGATCCACCAAGACCAACTTGGGGGTTCTAGTCCACTAGAACAAAAAGCTCAATAAGAGCCAGAAGTGTATGCTTGCAAATCATAAGGCCTACTGCATTCTGCTATGTATCAACAGAGGAGTGGCCAGCAGGTCAAGGGAAGTGACTGACTACTTTTGCTCTGCCCTTGTGAGGCACCACCTGGAATACTGCATCCAGATTTGGGGCCCCCAGGACAAGAAGGATGTGGATCTGTTCAGGTGGGTCCAGGAGAGGGTGACAAAGATGATCAGGTTGGTGCACCTGTCCTATAAAGAAAGGCTGAGAGAGCTGGTGATGAGCTTCCTGAAGAAGAGATTACTCCAGGGTAACCTCATTACGGCTTTTCGGTACTTAAAGTAAGTACTTAAAGGAACCTTATAAAAAAGATGGGGATCAACCTTTCGATCAGGTAGATAAAGATAGGACAAGGAGGAATAAAGGCTGTGGAAGTGGTCTACCTTGACTTCAGCAAGGCTTTTGACACCGTTTCCCACAACATTCTCCTCAAGAAACTGGCTGCTCTTGGCTTGGACTGGCATATGCTTCACTGGGTTAAAAACTGGCTGGCCCAAAGAGTTGTGGTGAATGGGGTCAAACCCAGTTGGAGGCCAATCACTCATGGTGTCCCCCAGGGCTCAGTACTGGGGCCAGTCCTCTTTAATATCTTTATTGATGATCTGGATGAGGGGATCAAGTGCACCCTCAGTAGGTTTGCAGATGACAACAAGTCAGATGCATGTGTTGATCTGCTTGAGGGTAGGAAGGCTTTGCAGGAGGATCTGGACAGGCTGCACCAATGGGCTGAGGTCAACTGCATGAAGTTCAACAAGGCCAAGTGCCGGGTCCTGCACCTGGGGCACAACAACCCCAAGCAGAGCTACAGGCTGGGAGATGAGTGGTTGGAGAGCTGCCAGGCAGAGAAGGACCTGGGAGTATTGGTGGATAGTTGGCTGAATATGAGCCAGAAGTGTGCTCAGGTGGCCAAGAAGGCCAACATCATCCTGGCTTGTATAAGTAGCAGTGTGGCCAACAGGTCTAGGGAAGTGATTGTCCCCCTGTACTTGGCTCTGGTGAGGCCGCACCTTGAATACTGTGTTCAGTTTTGGGCCCCTCGCTACAAGAAGGACATGGAGGTGCTCAAGCGAGTCCGGAGAAGGGCGATGAAGCTGGTGAGGGGTTTGGAGAACAAGTCTTAAGAGGAGTAGATGAGGGAGCTGGGTTTGTTGAGCCTGGAGAAGAGGAGGCTCAGGGGCGACCTTATCACTCTCTATAAGTACATTAAAGGAGGCTGTAGTGAGGTGGGGATTGGTCTATTCCTATTCCGTGCCTGGCAACAGGATGAGGGGGAACGGGCTAAAGTTGTGCCAGGGGAGTTTTAGGTTGGATCTTAGGAAGAACTTCTTTACCAAAAGGGTTGTTGGCATTGGAATGGTCTGCCTAGGAAAGTGGTGGAGTCACTGGAGGTCTTTAAAAATGTTTAGATGTTGAACTTAGTGATATGGTTTAGTGGAGGACTTGTTAGTGTTAGGTCAGAGGTTGGAGTAGATGATCTTGGAAGTCTCTTCCAACCTAGACAATTCTGTGATTCTGTGAATGGTTTTAAACTAAAAGAGAGGAAGTTTAGATTAGATGTTAGGAGGAAATTTTTTACTCAGAGGGTGGTGAGGCACTGGAACAGACTACCCAGAAAAGTAGTGTATGCCCCATCCCTGGAGTTCACGACCAGGTAGGATGAGGCCATGGTGAGCCTGAACTAGTGGGTTGCATCTCTGTCCATGGCAGGCGGTTGGAACTATCTGATCTTTAAGATGTCTTCCAACCTGAACCATTCTATGATTCTATGATTTTATGACTCTATGATTCTATGATGTGGTATGTACCAAGAAGTATTATAAACACTACTCTCTTCTTCATCTATATCGACTCCTTTAGAAGTTGAAAAAATCAATTATATACAAGCATTTTACAAAAGCCAGGTCTTTCGGGTAAAAACAATGGAATTCTGCAGAATTGTTATCAGACATTGGTTCAAACTGTATGAGCTAGTGTTATATGAAAATACTTTCACCCGTCATCCATGTGAGTTGTCAATTTGCAAGTGCTCAGTAAAATATTTTTTTTTCCCTTCTGCGTTGATGTGCTAGAAAAATCTTTCCTATACAGCTCCAATACCTTGTTCCCTGCACATTGTCTGTAGGAGTGGAGTGCAGCAGGACTAACATCTTTTCTCTTACCTCCTCTGTTACCATTCTCTTTTGCCTGTTCTTACATAAACACTGAAAATTATGAGTCAAGCTCCAGAACACATCTAGAAACAAAATGCAAAGACTGTCACTGGAGTCATCCATATAAAGTTGGCTTCCAAGGTTGATTTTACATGTACAAATCATGAGCATTAGGGTGTCTTTTTAGGACATGGCTCTGTTCATAAGTAACAAAAGAATTATCTGAACTTTGAATGTGGAGGAACAGAATTTAAATTCTGGTTTTAAGGTAACTAAGATTTTTGAGATTCAGGTTTCAAAGTGGATTCTGGGGAGTGGGGAAGACAATGGAAGATTATCAATCCTCCACTGTCTTATTCTGAGAAATAATTAAAACATGAATGTGCTACCAGACTGAATACAAACAACATGTGAGCTTTTTCTGTATTATAGAATGGGCTAGTTTGCTCAGCTTCAAGTCATGACCACACTCAATTCAGATGTCCATGTATGTTGATGAAAGATAGTTTAGGGAGCCAGTCATGACTGATGTACTCATTGGATCACAGCTAATTCATTCAATGTATTGATTCCTCTTTAGATATCTAAAGATTCTTTTAAAAATTGCAATATCCTCATGCAATGCATGAGAATTTTGCCCACTTTTCTCTTTATAATTTCAACAGGTTTTTCCACAGGTTGCAACCTGAATCTTAGAAAATGCTTTATTTTATTTTATTATTTTATTTTATTTATTTATTTTTATGAAAGCACTTCCAGTACTTCTGTTTTTTAACAGCTTCTGAAAATAAATTACTTTCTTTAGTAACCACCAGGTGGCAATCATAAACTTAGCTTGCTCCATGAACTCTTCTGAAGCAGCTACTGAAAGGTGAGAATATGCTGTAAGCATAAATAAGGATATATTTCCATGGTAACTAGTATACTATGTTTTTTGTCATGGGTAAAACTAGACGAAATCTTATTCATGCTTCTAAATTACATATTTCATCTGATTAAGTCCTGAGCAGATAACCCTGAAAAAAAATGTGTTCTGCTGAAAGATGTATTTTGTCTCACAAAGAGCTTATTAGCCATGTGGTATTTTCAGCCTTATGGACAGTGATCATAGTGAACATTCCTAAAAATATATATATATAAGGATTTTTAAATTGCCCTTTCTACCCAAGTAAAATATCCCATTTAATAAGAATTTTGCTGAGAGTATTTTTTTTTTTTTTTAATCTGTCTTCTATCTGGGCTTCAAGTAGGACATTGCAAAAGCTATGGCAGGCAGAGACAGAGGTTCTGTACTTTCTCTCTCATGTAATTTGACTTTTAAAGGCCTAAGAGCTCTTCAACAGCAGCTCAGCTGTTATCACCATAGCATTCTGAAGTTAAGGACAGAAAACATTGGTCCATATATGTGTTTCTTATGAGCATTCTTTCTGAGATTAAAAAAAATGCTTTTGTTTTTATGTGTTTTAAGATCTTAAAACACCACTAACTTTTAGGAGGAGACACTCTTTAGATCAAAAGAGAACTTCATCTCTCTTTTTTTTTTTTTTCTTTCTAGGTCAACTGCATTTAGATCTTTTCCTATAGATCTTCTAGTCTTACCTTACAAAGTCTTAGCTTTGTGTGACTATGCCACACATATTCAAGTATGTACACAAGAAGGAAAGCAAAAAGATAAAAACAGATGACGGAAATAAGTAGAGACAAGAAAAAGAAAAGCTTAATAATTGAAAATAATAAGGGGACTCATGCAAAACAAACAAACAAACAAAAAAAAGATAATAATAATAATAATAATGATAATGATAATGATACTAGATAAATATTGTTTGAAGCCCTTAAAATGGGAATATAAAAAAAAAAAACCACCACCAGTAGGCTTGAAGGGCATCAGGATTAGAGTGACAATTCTGTACTCACAGTCCTCTTTGCTAGTGAAAATCACTTTCAGAAACAATGCTAATGGGACATGAAAAAATAATAAAAATAAGATCATCCCAGTCTACATCAGGTAGTACAAAATCACAGAAAAACTTGAAGACTGACACCTTCTGTGAGGTAGTTATTAACACTTTTCCATTGTAAATGTGCTTCAGCAGCCTTCTGGAGCATAGTTAGATACAAAGGAGCAAACTTATATCACAATTATATTATTTGATGCAGAAACTCCTGTGATCATATAGTCTGTTGTTTCATGCAGCTTTTCACTGCCTTCATCCTAAACACTATCTTGTATTTTTTTCCTAGACAAAACCAAATTTCCCAAGTTAAATACACATTTCCATTACAGTTTTAATTTCTCCTCTTGCATTCAAAGACAAAGTAAATTTCACTGCTTACAAAGAAATTCAGAACAAGTACAAAATTTCAATATTGGAAAAGCAAAATCAGGCAATTTCCAATTTAAATCAATATAGACTGTCTTTATGCAGTCACCATAAAAAAAATATAAGGTAAGATACTTCAGGAATCTATTTTGTTCTGATATCTTGTGATTTTCTGTAGGAACAAGTAGATGGCAGTGTTGTTACACTATTGAAAGCAACTATTCCTTTATTTCTGGTTTTGTCAGAAACCATCATTTCAATCCAACATTACAAAGTCAAAGCATAATTACCACTAATGCTCCCCCTCTCTTGAGCAATGCCATCAGGGTATATCAAGCAAATGAATGGAAACTGTTAATTATAATTATGTTAGACACCCATATTGTATGTTTCAGCAGTGCTAGTGCCGTCTTTCGATATTTGTCTTTCATTACACAGGAGATATTAATGTAAAATGATGAAGACCACAGTGACAACACTCCTTTATACTGTGAAAATTATGTATTCTTTTTCATTAACACAGCCCGATAATATGAAAATTTTTGTAATTGGATTATTATACCTATATTTTACGTATATGTCACACACACACAGAATGTTTATTTTCCTTTTTTTTTTTTTTTTTTCTTAAGACTATTTGGAATCTATTTAATATGTTTGCATTCATTTACAAAGTAATGAAATTTCATATTCATTTTGCCTTGAACATATATCTTCATTTTCAGCCCAGCCTCCAGGGAACCATTTCAAGTAGGTCTATGATGTGCATACAATATAAAATACTATTTCTGAAGAAACAGTGGAATGGCATGTACTTTCTTAGCCCTTCATCCTCTTTTCTTTACACCAATTTTCCTAGCTCTGTTTTCCTCCTTGCAACACCCCCAAATTATTCTTAGCTTCCTGACCTTTCAAAAAAAAGAATTGTTATCTTTTGCTTAGCATTTTATTTAACCAATCTTCCACATTCTGCCTGGTGCACTTCCCTGAAATTTTTCAGCTATGCTCACTACTGATTGATGTACTGACTCTCCAGGAGTGTTTCTTTAATCAAACTTCTGCTGATTCTTCACAGAATTTACCTGAACTTTCTAAGTGCCCATGAATACATTCAATTTTATCACTTTATGTGACTTTGGCTAAAGGACTGCAATATCACCCTCTAAAGCATTGGTGCAATGGTACTGGTAACAAAGACCTTATGTTGGTCATGACCCTGCATTTTCTTCCAGCTACAGTACTATGAGCAAGTTGCTACTGTTTGCAGCAGATCCTTAAACCCAAGACACCATCTAGTTTTATTTCCAACACATCAGCTGAAAAGTTCATCCAAATGTTTCATTCAAAATAAGCCAAATCTGCAGTTAATTACTAATTAGTTTAAACTGATTAACCTACTAAGCATGCAACTCTTCCTTAATCAGACCATGATCATAAACTAAACTTACAGAATAAGGGTGCCAATACTCAGCTTTTCCCTCTTGGTAAAGGACACAGTCTTTGTTCAGAAAGCTTTTAACCATCCTGAATCATACTGCTAAGTAGTTGCCCACTCTTACCACTTCAAAATGTCATCTGAACAGCGTAGTGATATTTCTCCTTGCTAGGTAATTTCTGGGTGCAATTCTTTTAGGAAAAAAAAGATAGTTTGCTTCATTTTTTTTCCATTTCAACTTTCCAGTCTTCTTCAAATCTAAACTGACCTAATGCCAGAATTTTTGCCATGTTTTTCGCAATCTGGGAGTGCTCATTGCTGCAAGACAAGCTGAGGTTCTCAGGACTCCCCATGGCTGTGATGCACAATAGGGAACCTGGAAGCTTCCACTGGAGGCAAGGTCCCACGTCTTCCCTGGTTTACCAGTGTTGCAGAAGTTTGTGATGGGGGGTGCCACAGAAGCAGAAAACCAGCTGTTATTCTAACAGATTTTTCCTGAGAAACCTTCCTGGATCCAAATGGGAAATCAGAAGAATTTGACATGTTTTGGTGGAACATTTGAAATGTCATTGACTGTGCATTTCCCAGTGGAAGGTTTCCAGACAGCTGTCATAAATTCAGCCCAAGACAGATATACAAACACACCAAAGACACCATAACCATTCTTTTCTCTTCTTTGCATTAATGCCTCAGAAACTCATTTGCAATGAAATCCTGTGAGTGTATTCACTTTATTTGAACTCAGAGACAATTATGTTGATATTTTGCCACTCTTTAGATGAAAAATATCTTCCAGAAGCACAGCTTGATATTTTGCTATACTGTACATTTGTGATATACATGACAAATTTTACCTAGTCAATCTGCAACATGCAGATAACATCTATTCTCTGCCTTAGCAATTGCTCATAAGCAATTATTATATCAATGTTCACATTACTACATATTCTGTCAGCTCCCACATCCTCCCTATGTCTCAGAGGCAAATACATGTAGATCATCATGCATGAAACTCTCAAGAAAGCAAATTAGTGAACACAAGCAACAATGGTATATCTATGACTGATCACTGTGAAGGATCGTACTCTGGAATATTAAAGGTAGATATCACAGCCTCCAATTTATCTGAAGTTTCCTATAGAGAGATGTAAAATCTTCTTGAATGACACACTTCACCCTAATATTCAAAAGGCCGAATGTATAAAGAGGTCAGACAAAGTTAGTCTAAGAATTCATATTCCTCTTCACTGCCTATAAACAAATCTTCAGTAATTCTTCAAATCTTCTTCCATCTCCCTGGACATCTACCTTTGGGAGAAGTAAAGTTGATAAAACATGCCCCCGTCTGTAGTCCTTATATGGACAATAAAGACCTCTCTCTCATCCAAAAGCATTTCATTCAAGTTATTAGAAGGAATTGCTGGTTATATCTGAACCCCTCAAACGTAATATTTGTATTTACTTCTTTTATCTCAACTGAACCTCTTTAATGAAAGCTGGTAACATAATGTCCATAATGTCCATGAACATATTATTTCACAAAATCAGTTCTGCACTTGATCCCATTGTAAGTCAAGTTTCAGTTCAAAGCTTTTTGTTATCTTATTCAAAGCTGTCCAGGAAAGAATAATCTAAAACATTTATATTTAATTAGGGTAAACATCTTTTAACTGACCATGGAAGCCTCAGCCAACAGGGAGAAAAAATGGAAACAGTAAGTTCACACTGTTCACATCTCTAGTGATGTTTTAGTGATGATGTAGTGATGTTTAGTGTTTCTAGTGATGTTTAGTGATGTTTTCATCACTAGAGAGATATTACATCTGAAGAGTGTCTTGGTGGCCAGGTCAGGAGGTTATTAGAGCTCCCACTCTATCTCACACATCCACATAGATTCTTGCAGATATTTCAAATGACCTTTCTATATGATTCTGTGATTCTAGATGCAGTTACCACAAATCTGTATTTGAAAGTGAAAATAAAAAGACATAACTAGATATAATTCATTTCAGAATACATACAAATAATTAATTAAATTATACTAATTAAAAAAGAAAAAGAAAATTCATACTGAAAAATAGGCATTTAAAATTTTATTTATTTCCACACATACAGAATTCAGAATTAATCTTTTTCTCTCTAGTTATATAGGACTGGAGAGACTATAATTAATGATATTTCTTGTAAAACCTTCTGATCTGTTCATACAATAGTGCACATGAAGTTGTGTGGGCAGAGAGAAAGTGTATGGTAATATATTTTGGTTTCATGATAAAAAGCAGTGGAAAGATGTTGTGGTTTAACCCGGCCAGCAGCTAAACACCACACAGCCATTTGCTCACCCTCCCTCCTCCCTCTCTGGGATGGGGGAGAGAAACGGGAAAGTGAAGCCTGTGAGTTGAGATAAAGACAGTTTATTAGGACAGGAAAATAATAATAACAATAATAATAACAGCAATAATGATGACAATACTACTACTAATAATAATGTGTATGAAACAAGCAAAGCACAATGCAATTGCTCACCACCCACTGACCAATGCCCAGCCTAACCTTGAGCAGCTCCCCCCCCCCCCCCCGGCTAGCCACCCCTATATATTGTTCAGCATGATGTCAGATGGTATGGAATACCCCTTTGGCTAGTTTGGGTGAGCTGTCCTGGGTCTGTCCCCTCCCAGCTCCTGCTGCACCCCCAGCCTGCCTGCTGGCAGGACAGAGTGAGAAGCTGAAAAGTCCTTGGCTTGGTATAAGCACTGCTCTGCAACAATTAAAACATCAGCATGTTATCAGCACAATTCTCATCCAAATCCAAAATGCCCTACACCCTAACAGCTACTAGGAGGAAAATTAACTGTCCTAACTGAAACCAGGACAAAAGAAAAAAATAAAAATAAAAAATTAATGGACAATCATCACTCAAAGCACAGAAAGCTACATCCACGTAAATAATATGATAGTCATGATAGTCATATGCTTAGATCAGATGTGTATGTAGGTCATACATTTTCTCTAAAGTAATCCAACAAATAAAGAAGGGTTCCATATAAGTGGGCAGCATCCCTGCCTATGGCAGGGGGTTTGGAGTTAGATAATCTTTAAGGCCCTTTCCAACCCAAGCCATTCTATGATTCCTTGACTCTATGATTCTATGATTCTAAAGACCTAATTATTGCAATGCCATCAAACATCTTGAAACTCCAGTGCTAAATTTGCAGTGACTGTTAGATATTTTTTATTTATGCTTTTTCTTACTTTTTTTTTTGTTCAATTCATGCATTTCATCTATCATTTTAAATGGGAAAATATAACTTTTAATTAACTTTATTATTATTATTATTATTATTATTTTAATTTAACAATGAACATTTGAAAGGCAGAATAACAAAGTGGAAAATATATTTTAAATTTTAATTATTCAAAGTCAACTAATTTCATAATATTCTTTTATGTTAGTTATGTGAGTTTTCCTTTACTAGTTACTCTCCTGTAAGGCTACTATGAATCTTTTGCAAAGATATATCACAGAATCACAGAATTGTCTAGGTTGGAAGAGACTTCCAAGATCATCTACTCCAACCTCTGACCTAACACTAACAAGTCCTCCACTAAACCATATCACTAAGTTCAACATCTAAACATTTTTAAAGACCTCCAGTGACTCCACCACTTTCCTAGGCAGACCATTCCAATGCCAACAACCCTTTTGGTAAAGAAGTTCTTCCTAAGATCCAACCTAAAACTCCCCTGGCACAACTTTAGCCCGTTCCCCCTCATCCTGTTGCCAGGCACGGAATAGGAATAGACCAATCCCCACCTCACTACAGCCTCCTTTAATGTACTTATAGAGAGTGATAAGGTCGCCCCTGAGCCTCCTCTTCTCCAGGCTCAACAAACCCAGCTCCCTCATCTACTCCTCTTAAGACTTGTTCTCCAAACCCCTCACCAGCTTCATCGCCCTTCTCCGGACTCGCTTGAGCACCTCCATGTCCTTCTTGTAGCGAGGGGCCCAAAACTGAACACAGTATTCAAGGTGCGGCCTCACCAGAGCCAAGTACAGGGGGACAATCACTTCCCTAGACCTGTTGGCCACACTGCTACTTATACAAGCCAGGATGATGTTGGCCTTCTTGGCCACCTGAGCACACTTCTGGCTCATATTCAGCCAACTATCCACCAATACTCCCAGGTCCTTCTCTGCCTGGCAGCTCTCCAACCACTCATCTCCCAGCCTGTAGCTCTGCTTGGGGTTGTTGTGCCCCAGGTGCAGGACCCGGCACTTGGCCTTGTTGAACTTCATGCAGTTGACCTCAGCCCATTGGTGCAGCCTGTCCAGATCCTCCTGCAAAGCCTTCCTACCCTCAAGCAGATCAACACATGCATCTGACTTGTTGTCATCTGCAAACCTACTGAGGGTGCACTTGATCCCCTCATCCAGATCATCAATAAAGATATTAAAGAGGACTGGCCCCAGTACTGAGCCCTGGGGGACACCATGAGTGATTGGCCTCCAACTGGGTTTGACCCCATTCACCACAACTCTTTGGGCCAGCCAGTTTTTAACCCAGTGAAGCATATGCCAGTCCAAGCCAAGAGCAGCCAGTTTCTTGAGGAGAATGTTGTGGGAAACGGTGTCAAAAGCCTTGCTGAAGTCAAGGTAGACCACTTCCACAGCCTTTATTCCTCCTTGTCCTATCTTTATCTACCTGATCGAAAGGTTGAGCCTTCCTCCCTTCATTAAATTACTCCCTGAGTAATTTAATTTAGCAGTGAAAAAATAAATACATAAATAAATAAATAGAAATCCAATTGGGTGCTCCTTTGTTCACTTGATTGTATTTTTTAATGCAAAATGAAAGTAAACAACAAAAGAGCTGTGGGAGAGAGTGCATGGTAGGCAGAACGTAGAAGTTTAAAAGCTACCTTTATTTTTCCATTCTTCCACTTCAAACACTAAGTAGCTCCCAGTTGTGCTTGTCAAGATAAAGTACAACTGGCAAGATGGCAGGATGAGAGAAATAAGGCTTTACGTACATGAAGAAGACAGAGTCATCAGAGAGGTAATTCAGAAGAAAAAAAAATATATCATGGAACAAAAGGATTTATTCCCATATAGAAAAGAAAATATACATGTAGAATATTCGAGAAAAAAAATAATAAAATCCATTGCCTTTGACAAGTCTAATAAAACTCTCTCAGGACTAAAAATCAAAGTGAGATCTTTAAAATCTTTTACATTGCTAGTAACAACTGATTTCAGGATTTGAACCTTAGGGCTTTATGGACTTAAATAAGAAATAAAATAATAAAATAAAATAAAATAAAATAAAATAAAATAAAATAAAATAAAATAAAATAAAATAAAATAAAATAAAATAAAATAAAATAAAATTAGTAAGTTGCAAGTCTGAATACAACTAGCAGACAAAACAACTCAGCATTATATTATAATAAGGTTAAAAGCCATGCCCATCCGAACAACCACATTTAGGCAGAGACAGTCAATTACCATGCACATTACACAAAATCCTCACTGTAGGTCAGGTTCAGTTTGGTGGCTAAGTCAGGCACAGGACTTCATCACCTAAATGGTGAAATGGAAGCAACTGATTACAGAGAGCAAGGAGTGATGAAGAACAGGTACCTAACAATAAAATTAGCTATCCTATCCTGCCAAGCTCTGAGCCTTCAGTCTTTCAGGAAGAGGAGTTAAAGCATTTGCACCTAAAAGAAGCCTGACAGTTTAAAAGTGGGGGAAATGAGCTCCACTTAAGTGTATTCGAGTATATAAATGCCTTCTAAAAGTATAAAGCCTGATTCTACTATGCAACAGAGTTATGAAGCAAACAAGGGTACACATTAAGCAGTGTTGTTGCAAAGGCTACTTAACCCAAAGCCAGTAGCACAGTGTTTTCTTGTGTGGAGTAAGGTAGAAAGGAAAATTTTGTGCAAGAACAAATGTATCGAAGTACTGGCATCTACACAGATGTATAGGAAAGCATGTTTTTCCTCCACTTTTTTATTATGCACCTAACAGGTGTACTGCAACCATGCAAGGAAAGATGCAACTTCTTAATTTCCTGCAATACTCTTCCAGGCAACAGGAAATGTCTTAACATCATATTGCACACAGACCTCAAAAAAAAAAAAAAATCATCTATGAAGAACCATCTGTCTTGGAAATTCCTTTTCCTTTTCCTTTTTTCCTTTTCCTTTTCCTTTTCCTTTTCCTTTTCCTTTTCCTTTTCCTTTTCCTTTTCCTTTTCCTTTTCCTTTTCCTTTTCTTTCTTCCTTTCTTTCTTTCTTTCTCTCTCTCTCTCTCTCTCTTTCTTTTGCTCTTTTGCTCTCTTTCACTCTTTCTTTCACTCTTTCTCTCTTTCTATTTCTCTCTTTTTTTTTTCTTTTTTTTTTATGTCTTTCCCTTTACAGTGGAGAATGTCACTGCTTAACAATTAGGTTTTGTTATCTCAAAGCATGAAGGTATCCACTGATCCACATTGAAGGTAGGGATTCAATCATTGTCACAGTATACCTGAAAAAGCATATTTTATTCCTCTGCTGTTTATCCCAGCAAATAATTCTTTCAGAAAAAGAAAGTAGCAGCATGAATATAAATTTTGCAGTACTATAATCTGTAGAATAAAACTTCCAGAATTTGCATTCTGACAAGTGTAAAGATATTGGGCAAGTATTAGAACAATGGAGAAAAAAAAAAAAAAAAAAAAAAAAAAAAAGTATTTCTTATGAATATTAAGTATTCTTACGAATATTAAGTAACACATACAGCCTGTTGTATGTATCTTTGATTGATGTACAATATCTAATTGGACATTGTTTCTTATTTCAGAAGGATGCGGCAATGTCCGTAGTTAGTTTAATCAGGTTGTAAGAATTAAACACTTGTAAATAAACGTAGTGGGTTCCAATTCTCATTTCTTAACCTCACTTAGATTGCAGCTGAAGAATTCTCCATCAGTCATGAAAAGCAATAAGCTTATAAATTCATTAATTTTGGATAGGCTTTTTTTCCCCCCTAGCAAGTTAATAAACACAATTTTTAGTTAGCTTCCCATCTTTCTTTAAGCTGTTAGGAAAAAGCTGGTTCCATTACATTTTGTCTCAATTTAATCCCTTGCTGTTACAAGAAGTGGAAAATGCAATTAAATGCACTTCTGAAACCTCTCCCTAGAGTGCTGTTTACAATATAGTCTGTATTTAGCAGTCTATGGAAGGTGATGCATTTGCTTTTCCATGCCTATGCTAGCCTTAAGAAACTTTAAAACAATATTTCTGGAGTTGAAGAACAGAAATACCTCTCCCTGCCCCTATAAAACAAACAAACAAACAAACAAATAAAACAAACTAACAACAAAAACAGTCCTTCTCTTTTAAAATAATACATTTATCCAGAAGTGGTAATGTCACACACACAGATTACTAACAGTTTTAAAAGCAGATCACTGTAAAATGAGCCTGAATTTTTGTTGTTCTACTGTTCTTCTCACATACTCAAGAGGACTGTGAACTTCCAGACTATTTTAGTTAACGCTAGACAAATTTCATATGCTTTCTTTCCTTTTTTTTTTCTTTTATTTTCCTATTTATATATTCATTCTAAGAAACAAAACAAAAGCTGATAGCTATGACATTAGGTATGACCCAAACCTATATCTACTCATGAAAACTATGTCTAGATAAAGCAGAATATATCTGTATACCCCTACATCTGTAGGCTTCTACATCCAAAGTCATCAAAAAAAATGGGAGGGGGGGGGGAGGGAAAGGGGGGGGGACTTTTAGTTATTGACTCATCTGACTTGTTCCAGGATTTGTAATTTTGGATGAAATGAGTTATGACTATGTGTTGAAGTAGTCTCTGAAATACCCTGTGTTTGCAGTCATGCAGTTAAAGCTCAAAAATTACCAGCTTTTTTTTTTTTTTGAAATCTTGGCCTTCTAATTAAAACCAACACAAAACAAAGTCTTGGTGTTCTATTGATTTAAATACCAATAGCTCAAATAAATTTTTTAATAATGGAGGAAGTAAGAATGATCACTGTCATAAAATATTATATAAATCTAATAAGGATAAAAAATACAAATCCTCAACTAGAAAGCCTCACAAATGCTCTAGTATATTACTGTTAACTTTCTGGGAAAATTTTCATCAAAGGCTTTTTCAGAAAAGAAAAATATAGGATAAAAAATGCTTCTACAGACTGGCAAGTGATCTATAACTAGAAAAGAAGAAAAAAAAAAAAAAAAGAAACAAGCAAATAAACAAACAAACAAACAAAAAAGGATCATAAAATGGTTTGGGTTGGAAAGGACCTTAAAGACGGTCTAATTTCCAACCCGTCTGCCATGAGCAGAGACACCTTCCACTAAACCAGATTTCTCAAAGCCCCATCCAATCCATCCTTGAACACTCCCAGGGATGGGGTATTCACAACTTTTCTGGGCAACCTGTTCCAGTGCCTCACCACCCTCACAATAAGGAATTTCTTCCTATTTTCTAATCTAAATCTACACTTTCTTAGTTTAAGCTATTACTCTTTGTCCTATCACTATAGTCCCTGACAGAGTCACAGCTCTTCTGTAGGCCCCTTTTAGGTATTGGAAAGACACTGTAAGGTCTCCCCAGAACCTTCTCTTCTCCAGGCTGAATAACACTAGCTCTCTCAGCCTGTCTTTGTAGGAGAGGTACTCCAGCTCCTTGGTCATTTTTGTGGCCCTCCTCTGGACTCGTTCTAATACTTTCATGTCCTTCTTGTGCTGGGGGCCCCAGAGATGAACACAGTACTCCAGGTGCGTTCTCACGAGCAGAGTAGAGGGGCAGAATCACCTCCCTTGGCCTGCTGGCCACACTTCTTTTGATGCAACCTAGAATAAGCAAAAAATTTCCACAATGATGGCAGATATGAGTAGCTTTACCCCAAATCTGACACATTGTATCTCCTGCCTAAAATAGTCATCAATGATCTGGACAAAATAACAGTGTTGTAAAATTTGCAGGTGACAAAAAATCATTCCCATCTTTGACTAGAAAATTTACAATAAAAAATCCAAGAGTACTTCACCATATGGGGAAGTAACTGGCAAAAAAAAAAAATACTTGAAACTCAATGTCAGTCAAAAGAAAGTGCCTCTTATAGCCATAAAAACATTTGTGTAATTACAATTTCCAAATTTATTATTACTACTCAGAAAAGCAAAACAGCATCACACATAACAATATATCAGTCCCCAAAATATCAACCCAGTAGTCAGGAAAAATGACAGAACATAAACGTTAAGGAAGGAACTAAAAAAGCAAGTGTTTTTATCTTTATGTTACTGTATAAATCTGTAAGTCCCCATCAATGAATAATGCATGCAATTCTTGTATCTTTCACTTAGATAGTTACAGGTAGACTAAAAATGATATAGGTAATTGAGAAAGCATATTGGCAGAGGTTAGGAAAAGTAGGTGTACCATGCTTAATAATAATAATAACAATAATAATAATAATAACAACAACAATAATAATAATAATTCAGAAGTGATGGCATGGATATCAGTTAAATCATGCATTATAATATTTCTAATAAACATAATATTAAATCTAAAAGATTTATAAGTAAAGTGATATCTAAGAAAAGTTACAACCAACAGTTAAGAATTACAACATTTTTAATGATTATGCTCTGTTTCTCTGACTGCAGCTGGTTTTGTAGCCAAAAGTGAAATGAGGAAAAACTTGAAAATTTTGACCTGTTCATACTTTGTACAACATGTCTATAGTTTCAGTGATGAAATACGATTTTTTGATGTTTTATCTATATATTGACAGAGTAATTTTTTGAAGATACAACCATAAGGTACACCAATGGATGCAAACCCATGTCTCTTCAGTATGGCATTGCCTCCAACATCAGTCATGATACAGATTTTGCACTTTAAATGAGTTTAAACTGTAATCATTCGGGATCTCAGATTGGCTTCCAAGAAAAGAAGTTAGTGGGCATTATTTCTTTTTCTTTTTCTCTTTTTTTTATTTCTTTTTCTCCTTTTCCTTTTCCTTTTTTTCCTTTTCTGTTTCCTTTTCCTTTTCCTTTTCCTTTATTCTTTATTCTTTATTCTTTATTCTTTATTCTTTCTCTTTTTTATTTTTCCCCTCTTACTATATCAGTGTACATATGCTTGGTTCCCCAGACATTTATTATCTGCTCTTATTTAGACATGATCTTTGTTTGGGTTAGGTTGCCAAGCAATTTGTATAGTCTACCTGATAGACTTTTTATAGATTCAGGGTCACAGAGAGATATTTAATCCCTGTCTATTACAAGAAGTGGATAAAAACTATTACATTTACTTCTGAGGTCTTTCCTGACCTTTTGGAAGAAGATGGAGGATTTTGAAAGAGTCTGAAGGAGTGAAGTTTCTGATGTAGTAGTAGGTATATACAAAATAATGGAAAAATCATACTGTACATATTTTTTCCCTGAAGGGACCCATATGCACAACATTTCTGCCTTGGAATGTCTGTGTAAAGTGCATTTTTTCTCTCTGCTCTGGTGCATCATGTCCTTTGAGCCATGAAATATAGCAGGGAATTAAAAAGGCTGTTCAGAAGGAAAGTTTCTGTAAACACTTGAGTATCAGGTTTTTCTGTTATTCTGTTATTTTCTGTTATGACTTCCTAAATATGTAAGTCTGTTCTAGTGTTAGGAGGTAAGAAAAAAAAAAAAATCTTACATTTTGGATGTCCTTTCCATTTTATAATTTTTTTAATTATTTTGAAAGAAGTTGTGATACAAGCCTTCACAAAATAAAATTAATAGTGTATCCTAAATTGGATGGGAAATAACTCCTCAAAAGATGACCACCACCACCTCCCCCCCCCAAAAAAAAAGAAAAAAAAAAGAAAAAAAAAAAAGTGAAAGTTTAAGCTATCACAAGTATAGGATTTGTGGGAGTTTTTAAGGAAAAATAGTTTTGGGTAGATAGAAAATGAAAGCACAGCAGGGTCATCTATCCTCCTGGCATTTGAGAAAAACCTTGCAATATACAGTTCAATTCCCTTCCAATTGTTCAGCTGTCGATATCATTAACCCCACAGCCAAGAAAGTAAACAGACCAGCAGTTCTAAGACTGCCATTCACCACAAGGAATTCAGACTCATGTCTCTGCAATTATCTCCACTGCTAATGATTTGGAAGAGGAATGTTTTTACAAGTTTTTGTTGCTAGGACCTGATGGGAGGAGGACTGCAGCAACTGTAACATCTACATTTGATGGGTTTCATTTTTTATTTTTTTTTTTATCAAACGTAAAGCAGACTGTTTTGCTTCTGTTTCTGTGTATGTTTGTGAAGTGTAGCATTTGGAGTTCCTTGGTTTCTCTGTTTTCATCACAATGTAAAATAGTGATAAGAGTGTTTTGGTTGCTGAACAGAAAAGGGAAACCTGTAACAGAGCTTTTCTTCCTAAGGATTGTTTGAATAAGAATTAGTTGACTCAATCTGTCAACATTTTGACAAGTGAAAAAAAAAAAAAGTAAAGAACACCTCATCATTTTCATTCCCATATAGTAAGAGACCATAGAGACTGGTTTGTTTGGGATCAAGAGATCCTGGATACAGATATTTCCTCTGCAGTTGGGTTTATTGAACAAGAAGCTGTACATTAATTTTCTCACATTCCATTTTGGAATTATTCCTACAAATAAGTCTAAATGTGTTCTAGTGATGTTTCTCAGGACACCACCTTGTTACTCTGCATAAATTAAAGATACTGTTAGTGAATTATTTGTACATCTAATAGAAAATCATGAAAAGATTATAGAAGTGATAGAAAGAAAAAAACAAAAAAAATCCTCCTCTACCTGCACCTAGAGCAATTTCCTGAAGTATGGAAATTTCATGGCTTGAGACCACCTTTTTCCTAATTCCCAGGTGACTACTATTACCAAAACAACACTTTCTGGTGATGTTTTGAAAAACTGTGGCAAACGCAAACACATGCTGCAAGCAGCTCAGTCTCACACTCATACAGAATTCCCAGAGAAGACCATGGGGTACTCAGACAGAATGGTATCTTGTTTCTTAGTACCTGTCTTAAGCAATGGTTACAAATACAGATACAGTAGTTTCCTGCTTTGAGTATTTTAATGTAAAAAGTAAACTACATCTAAAATTAATTAGAAGATGAGACAGATTTTGCAAGATGTACAGACTCGATTTTGATGTGGAGATCATTGATTGAGTCAAATTTTAAAGGTCAGACTCACTACATCTAACATTAGCTGGCTAAGTTGTTGGCATTTAGTTTCCACAATCAGTGGTGAAAGGTAAGTAAGCCCCTCCAGAAATGCAATTAATTTCATTCTAAGCTAAGCAGGATGAATTTTCTGGAAGCACTTATTTTTCTCCATTAGCTAGAGAGGAAGCCAATATATCATCTCAGTTTAGAAGCTCTTGGATGGACAAAATTCAGAGGCATGAAATCCATCCCAGAAACTGAAGTTCTTTCATCTGAACTAGAGCCAGTAAACAGTGTACTTTATCAGTATAATTTATCAAGTATTTAAATTAATAAAAACAAAAAAAAAATGACATCATCTCAAAAATTTGTAGAAGAAGGTTTCTTAGAGATTGTGCTCATTCTAGACTGTGAATTTCTAATACAGGTCAAAAAAATAAATTCAGAAATATAATCACGAAGCAAATTTCCTTTGAATTTTTAGCTTCACTAAAAAGAAAGACACTTTCACAAAGTCTTAAGAAATCAGTTATTTTGATATTTGTACTTCATTTTTATAGTTGTGTAAAGCTTAAACCTTTCACATGAATGAGCAGGTTGCATAGTTATTGAATGTAATTACTGAATATGAAGAGGGTGTGAATGCTCTCTTAAAAGTGATAATTGCAACTCAGGTAATGGGATTAGCAAGTGTAGTAAAGCTCCCTTCCCACTAAAGTACTTCAGATTTCTCCTCTATCACAATCAGGACCTGGAGGTTGTTGGGGAGAAGAATGGTCAGAAAATATTTCACCCTTAAATGGAAAATACCTGTGCACAAAGGACATGGCAAAGTGTGTGTGAATACAGGAGTTTAGACAGAGCTATTAAATACTGTGAAGAATATTACCACTTTATCCTCTAGTTTTAAAGTTCCGGTTTCATTTTCCTTTTAATCCTTTTTCTTCCTTTGACTTTCTTAAAGCAATCCTCTTCCAGTTTCACATTTCTTTCTTTGCAGTTTGTAAAGGACACCCTTCACATGTCTTTCCATTGTGCTTTCACTTTTCTTCCAACTTTAGCACTTTACAAACAGCTGCACTCCAGTGAGGCTTCAAAACAGATATTATTGCCAAGTAGCAGAAAATTGAGGAATGATGTTATGAAATGCACAGAATTCATTATTTTATTCTACCCATGATCCCGTGATTTTCTCATGACTCTGAGTACAGCTTCTACTCACAGAAATGCAATAATTACCTTTACTGTTTGTTTGTTTGTTTGTTTGTTTGTTTGTTTCTTTCTTTCTTTCTTTCTTTCTTTCTTTCTTTCTTTCTTTTTGTAGAGGGAAGGTTTCTGTGGCTTTATATAATATGGTTCGTGATTTCTTGATAGACTTTAACTTTTTAATACCTTTAAAACATAATACTATAAAAGAGCTAAGAACTTTCTTCACAATCTATATGACTGATGCAGAAAATATAAATATTCCACATCTTGCACTACTTGACTTTTTGTTTTTCAGACTTTATGGAATAAAAGTCCATCTCTCAAAATGAACTTCATTCAGCCAGTGAAGGCCTATATGGGAGATGCAATTCCAGATTTGATTTAAGTCAGCTTAAGAGCAAGCAATCTCACCTTCCTGCCCTTGGTTGTGTCTTCACACCTTGTTTCATATACTACTACTAGCACTCATGAGACTACACTGTTAGCTGAACAGGGGTTTGATCCAGTGGAAAAGTTCTATGCACACACACACACACACACACACACACACACAGGTTGACAGATATGTTTGCTGGAGTTTATTTTCATCTGGATCTATTGTTTTATCTGGTTGACCACATACATACAAATGCTGACTCAGGAAGAAGTTCAAGAATGAAGAAGCAGAAGCAAACCCCACTTAATTTTCTTAGTATAGATGTGAACATTACATGCTCAGTTATTACACTAATAAATATCACTGATGCCTACTTTGGTAGTAACTCCTTCATGATCTTCTAGTACTGAATTCTCTGTAGTAATTACTATCTTTCAGTTCAAACATAGGGTTATTCCTAAACTGAATCAGTTTCAAAGTAAGGTGAGAAGAAGGGTGTACCTTTTTCACTATATTAGTTTATCTGGTGGTGATTATTCCAATACTTACCTGTATATAACCTTATCTTTTCTTTACACAATATGCTGTAAGGTCTGTAGTTTATTACAGTACTATTTTCTAGACACAGGAAGTTATATTAGTTCACCTGAACTAAACCATTAGTTTCACCATTCACCTGTGAAAAATCATTCCAAAGGTGAAAGACCTGAGAGATATGGCAAGCATTAGTCTAACAAATGGTGATGAAAGCACAGTATAAATCATGTTTGTGGGCTGGATGAAATGCTCAGTGGTGAGTCTAAACATCATATATCAGATGGCAAATTTCGTGAAACACCATACTTCACCCAATAAGCAAAATGTTTTCAATCAACTTTGTGTGCCCAGTCTTGTTGCTGTCCAATGTATTCTTTGGCTAAAGTAATGTCTTGATATTAACCAAATTTGTGCTTTAAATTATTTTCTTCTTTCTGTTTACTATTTTATGTTCCAAGCCTTGATGCTTTTTGTTGTTTGGTGATTATTGTCACAAATATAAGGAAAGAACATACTGTATTTGTTTGACAAAATGAGGGAGTGATTTTGAGTAGTTTCAGGGCTTCTGCTCACTTTCAGGAAATAATATTTTATAACAAGGTTTAATGATATATATACATATCATATATACATATTATATACAGCATATATATTATATACATTATATATATATTACATATGAGTATTCTATATTAATAATATACAAATTATATGACGTTAAAAGTGAATTTTTATTTCTGGTCATGATGTAGAGGTGAAAATTTCACTCTGTTAGGAATATAACTGCACCAAAATCAACAACTCATTCAGATATGCATTTGAGGAAGCACACTGACCCAATGGTCTGTTCAAAACACACATAAAACTTCACAGTGAGATTTACCTCTGGAAACTGTGTAGCTCCAGGTCCTACTACAACTAACCAAGATGTTTGTGGATGTTGTGTAGCTTCTGCTTAGTTGCATCTAAAGATTGTGATATCTGAAAAATGTTGATGTTTACATGCACTGTAACAGAATTTTTTTCTCTGTGAAAATGTCTAATTCTTTGATGCAAATTTAAAAATAGAAAATGTCTATCTGCAAACCAAACTCTTGGTTTTGAAATGTCTTCTTATAGATTCACAAGGCTAATAGCTCAGAGCTGCATGCTTTTCTTTCCAGAAAAAATCTTCATTCCTTATGATGAAACAGGATCTTTTTTGTTCAAGCTATGTTTTGAAAGAGTTGATTTCCAGGCATGAACTACAGATCTGTGAGGTATAATAAGTGTTTCTTAATTAGTTTTCAAATGAAATTAAAAATATATATATATATACAATTTTTAGGAAGTGTTTATTTTCTTGTCTTCTGGGAACAATTCAAAATTTTTCCTACAAGGTATATTCCATTATGAACATTGTAATTTTACCTAAACTGTGATTATTCTTCAAAAATACCACCATATATATGTGGTGAAGACCTTTTCCTACTAAACTGTAGTAAGATCTACCGACGAAAATTAGGACATAAAAGGGGAAAGGAATCAAAAAAAAAAAAAAGAATCAAGGGAATCTTTCTGAAGAAAATTTTTTGTTTCCTGACAAATCCATGCTAGAAGAGTGTAAGCACTGGAACCAGTAAAGCCTGATTCCTGGCTCATGGTTGACTGACGATTAAAAGGTGTTAGCTCTGATTAAAACTTTTCCCTTTGTCAGGGCATTTATAAGGTCTCTTTTCTACTTCCTGATCTGATGCAGACTCTTAGGTATCTGCTGTTTCCTTAGCTGAGGAAGTTGCATTTGCAGAAAACTTAAAAGAATGAGTGTTTGAGACTTTTATTCCTTTGTTAAATTTTACTGAAAAGAGTTGGTTTTAAAAGTTGTCAGGCCAAGGAGCAAAAAGCTTTCACACAGGCACCTAAACATGGCCATAAACCTCATTTTCATAGGAAATCAGACAAGGAACATTACTAATAAAAAGTTGTTTTATAATTCACTATGAAATCCTGTGACCAAAATGTATATTAACAGTTGAAGGGGAATCTTTAGAGTTGTTTGTACTCACTGAAAACATATCGATGCTAATTTCTAATTTGAATGAAATACCTAATTTCTAATATCAATCCCTACCATACAGTCTTTTGGGCTGGAATCATATACATTGCAGGATGATGAGAGGCACACTCAAGGAAGTACAGATCTATTCACATCTGTAATATTTATAACTAAATTATGCTCATTTTTTATTTGTTCTCCTCCAATGCTGATGAGATCAAAGGTCTTTGTTAGCTGCATTACCTTGCTACAAATTTTTCAAGCATGCTATTTGCAAAGATTGACTACATACTTCTGATTTTCTTGCATTTCTTACTTGCAGAAAGCTTGTCACCATTTTGAATATAAATAAATAGATACATAACCACAGTAATTAAAGTAAAAGACTTCTGTATAAGGATTTATTCTTAGAGTTTATTATGTTGTCAATCAGTTACATCCCCATTTCATTTCATTTCATTTCGTTTCGTTTCGTTTCGTTTCGTTTCGTTTCGTTTCGTCTCATTTCATTTAAGATATTATAGCAGAAAAAAATGTTAAATACATTCTGCATGTTTGTAGGTATTAGGCTGATACCTTTAAATCCTGAAGACCCATTTCATGATCCCTGATATATACACTACTAATTAATTAGATTCACCTGCTTTCAAAGCAATCCTCTCTCACTTGGGAAAGCTTTCATTCTCCAACTTAGTAACACTAGAGTAAATTATTTCCTCACTGTTCCGTTGTGTTTCAATCATCCTAAACTCTGCTTCCACACAGAACCTAGATTCAATGAATGCCTAGAGTCTGAATGAGCTGAGTCTTTTGTTCTTTTTTATCATTCACATACAGGCACTGAGGGGTCTCTCCCAATGAAACAGGTTCTTCAGTGCGGAGGTTTAGTTGAGATAACCTGTGCATTCAAGGCTGTGCCCTTTGGAGAAGTCCTTCAGACTGTTTAATGAAGCAAAGAACTGGGAATGTACTTTGTTCTCGCAGCTTCTTATCCATTCTTCAAAACCACAGTGTTTAACAACATACTAATGAATCCAGGTTTTTTGTTGTTGTTGTTGTTGTTGTTGTTTTTGGATAGGAATACTGTATTTTTCATTACAGATGTTTTAACAAATAAAATCATTTAACAGAATGTTACAGCAACACAGGAGTGTGAGAAAATGATTTCCAATTACAAAATTGCACTTGTGTAACTGTCTATTAGATGTTGATAAGTGTGTTGAGATAACCTTTAAAGGGAAATTCTACAGTGAAAAATTGCCTCAGTTAAAATGGCAGTTTAAAAGAACAGAATTCTTTTGCCATGCTGAAGAGCAAACAAAACAGTACAAATTAATGCAATATCATTGTATGAGATAAACCTTTCATCTGGAAGTGCTTCTCTGTCTCTGTTAATGATCTAGTTATGGATCTATATGGATAGCTCAATTTGGAAAAAAATAAAAATTAACATTGATCACTCACACTCTATGCAATTATTTAAACTGTATTTAAATCTAAAGTTAGCTTGTTTGTTAAGTTCTTTTATCTGTTTCCCCCAGTTCTCCTCCATTGTTCCAAACTGACAAACTACTGAATGCTTTACTACCAGATCTAAGCCTATCTCTCTGATAATTATGGAAAGCGATTTATTTAAGTTGTATTGATAAATTTCAACTTTACAGAAATTACAAAGTGTGTATATGGAAAGTAATATTTTAGATTAAACCATATGTCCTAATACTAACGAGATTTTTACCACCTTTGCAGCTTTATTTTACTTATTTCTTTTTAGTAAGTGAAGTTTTCATTTTTTTTATTTTTTTATTTTTTCTCAGACGAACAAATATGTTGAATAAACCACAAAAAAATAAATTGTACTAAGGAACTCTTAATACAAATTTTCAGCAACCACCTTAGAAGTATAGCGTTCAAAAATGAAATAGTGTTTTATAATTTAAGAAAAAAAAAACATATTTGAGTTTCAATTTTTCATGATATTTCATAATACTGGAGTTAGGTGATTGCTTCTAAAATATGTGTTTTGACAAAAGTAATTAAAGTGTGGACATTTTGAGTTATTCTGATATTTGAAACTAAACTTTGTCCGTGTTATAATTCTCATCCATCAGTTGTTTCACTCTCAATGACCTTAAAGTTATTCTGGCATAGTCACCTTGAAGGTAAAATCAAAAATTTTGATTAGCAGACAGAGCTTTTTTTTCCCTGCTGTATCTTTAGCAGGTAAACTAACATGGAGTCATTATTCTTTTAGAGGTTGATTAGAAGAATCTGGCAGAGATTTGATTCCTTAATAAAAGGTATCCCTGAATACATCCCTGGAGGATGTAAGGGAAACTAACTAGGAAAAGTGGATAATCATAGAATCAGTAGAACTCTTTAGAAAAGAACAAAACCTAGATGTAATCTCAAGTAGAAAGTATTTTGGACTAACATAAAGTATGACTACTATGTCCATATTTTTTTGTTTGTTTGTTTTAGGTCATACTGCATGTTAATCCTTTATTTTTATGTCATTATCTGATTTTCCCATCAAAATAGCAGTCAGGTACCAAGCACTTAGTTATTACTAAGCATCATAAATATGCAGGACTTTCCTTTTCCTTTCTGCTCCTATATCTAATACTTTATATATATATATATGTACCTTATATATATATATACACTATATATATATATACTAAATATAGTATATATATATATATATATATATATACTTTATATATGTATATTCTAAAAAAAAGTGTATATTGTATTTTTGTTCAGGCACATTGTGGGCTAATTCATTCCTGTGGCAGTTAATTCAATAGTCTAGGCCTTGCTGTAGAAATTATCTGGTGCCTTTCTTTACTTGAATTCTCAAACTAATGTGTCAGCACTCGGTTCTTATTGACTACATAGCCCTGATGCAGCCTAATCCAGAAAGGATTTAGAAGTTCAGAAATATCTGCAGGACTTGTCACTCGTCTTTCATGGATGGAAAGTCAATGAAAACTGCAAAATGCCTGTTAACAAACTTGTTAATATTTTTCCCTACTTTTTACAGTTTTGTTACAGTTTACACAAATCATATAAATTGCATCAAGCCTGTCCAAGGGAATTAGAGGATTCATTAGGAATAGTCTTTCCTGGATCTGGACTTCACTCTTTTTCCCATTGGAACCTCCACAATAGTTTCTTCTGCTTGTAATGTCTTGGAGTGGAAGTTGTGCTGAAGTGATAATTTTTGTTAAAATTAGTGGAAAACCACGCTGGAGGATGTGGTATGAGCACTTAAATGGAGATGCTTGTTGAGATACTCAGTACAAGGAAAGTACAGCTAGGTCACTGATAGAAAATTATTGCATTGAAGTGTGCATCTTGTTTTTAACTGATAGTGTTGTGAACTTTATAAACTAATTGTAAAGTCAGCATATACCATCTCAGATAAAATAGATCCCTATTTTGCTATTTATCTATATAACAAAAGGCATAATATAATGAAACCATATATTTTCACAATCCTCCTTGAAATGCCATTAAAGATTAAAAATTTGGGCAAACATGGAGAAAAAAGAAATACGATATAACTTGAAAATAAATAAATAAATAAATAAATAAATAAATAAATAAATAAGTCTTGTCTTTGTAAAGTAGTAGATTACTGATGTAAATTAGAGTTTAAAAAAAAAAAAAAAAGTTTTGAAAAACAGGTTTCTGTCTCAGGTAACCTATTAAGCTGGTTTGTTTAATTTAAACACTTTGAAACAGGATATATCATAATATGAACGAAAAGCTTTAAGCGAAACATTTAGTCAGAAAAGTTTTCTTTCTGAGTTATGCCATTCAGATTCTGAGAAAAATCTCTAGTATTTGTGTTGTAAAAGTTCCTGCTTCTGGAGATTGTGTTTGAATTTGCTGACATTTGTAATCGACGACCTTCAAAGAAATTTGTTTTATCTTTCATCATGCTATTTCTGTTTCACAAGTCCTCCTCTAAAATGATATGTTCCTTCTGAATTAAAATTAATTGTAAACGCTTCACATCTTCAATAGAGATTTGGTGTTTTGTCATTTCAACATGTCACATTGTTAAGCTACATAAGGCAATGGATCAAAATGATTCAACACTGGCTTCTGAGCTTACATTTATTGTGACATACAACACTAAATGGTGATTAAAACAAAGCTCTGCCAATAGCTACACTTCTTGCTAATGCTTGTAAATATGAATATACATTTCAGTTATCTATAGATGGTTTATCAATATCATGTATCAGAACAACAATGGATGTAGTCAATGCAAATTTGCTTTGAGTCTTACAAGACTTATCAGTACAGCCCCATTCAAATCTAGCTAGCTTTTTTCCAAGTATGCTTGCATACAGTATACAGTAGTACAGTATAGCCACCCTTTGTAAAGCCAGTTTGAGTGTTTCTGGGATTCTGGAATGGGGAGAAGTAGGAGCACACTCACTTGATGGGAACGAATGAAGATGAAGGAGTTAGCCTCTTCTCCGTAGTGTCGTGTGGCAGGACAAGAGGGGAAAAAATAAAAATAAATTAAAATGGAATTCAATCTGAACACAAGATAACACTTTCACTGTGTGGGAGGTCAAACACAGGAACAAGTTACACAGAGAGGTTAGGGAGCCACTGTCCTTGGAGATCTTCAAATCCTGACTGGATGTGATTCTGGGCAACCTGGTACCCTGACCCTGCTTGAGCAGGGAAATTCTGGTCAAACCTTACAAAGACACTAGTCTTTAAGTATATTTTTAAGTATCCAGAAATCAAAAACAAACAAACAACTTGTACCGGCTTATATTACTTTTGTGTGTGTACATTTCCAGAATGCAATAGCTTTGAGTTTTCTTTCTCTTCTAGCTTTCAAACAAAAAGAAAAGGAAAAAAAAATCTCATGCCCTATCAGCAAAGATTAGGGTTTTTTATTACTTATTGTTTATTATTGCTTTTATTTTTACTTCAATTATGTGGCCATAGACATATTCACAGTGTAAACTGATGTCTGACAGCTGTGTTTGGGGACACCACAAAGAACTAATCATCTAATGAAATTTTCCTAAAGAATTCCATAGGGTTTTATTCCTTCCTTCCCAGAATGGTTCAAATCAACTTTACATCTTTATGTATACTATCACAGACCAGTATACTGAGAATATGTAAACTGTATATAGAGTAGACTATTGTATAGTAAGTGCACTTGTTGATAGCTCTCTGAACAAGTTCTTCTTGATAATCTTAATGGCCTTTTCCAAGCTAAATAATTCTATAATTCTACCATTTTCAATTCACAGAGGTCAGAGGGTCAATGGCAACACCTCCTTTTTCCTGACTACACTCTTCTTAATGAGGAGGTATGTGTAGAGAGGCACAGGAGATGCTGCTGTGAATATTTGCACTCCCATGTCACCCTGCAGGTTGCTTTGGACAAAGAGTGGTATGTAAAGCACATAAAATGGTAGGAAAGTTCTGGATAAAACAGATGTCATTTCTTCACTGATTCATCAAAACAGTCTTTGAAGCTGTGCTTGTCCTTCCTGTGTGTGGTACCTTGGACAATTCCCTCCTTACTTTCTTGCCTCAGAGAAGGAAACAGCACATTTAACAGGTCTCCTAGTCTGGAGGATCCCTTAGGCAGAAGATCTCAAAGGCAAGACTTTTTCATGTTGTAGACATAACATTTTAGTGAATAGATAGATAATTTTGATAGATACCTGTGCTCTAATGTCAGTGACATGCTGTCTCTTCATCAGTGCCTTCTCCAGCCTTTTTAGAGGCATTGCACTGCTTCTTCTGGTCTATTATTAACATTTTTGGTTTTAATGGTTAAAATGTGAGACAGGTTTATTTTTTTTATTTTATAGCTTGTGATTATAATATTTACTTAAGATTATTAGCAACGTTAGGTTGTAACTTTATTTAGAAGCTTGTGGTATCACAGGACTCTTTCTTTACATTAGTATTCCACAAGTGATAATATTTATAAAATTTGAAGAAAGAAAAAAAAAAAAAAAAAAAGAAAATTAAATATATATATATGTTCTTTATTGTGCTTATTTATGGCCTGGTCTGCTATACACTATAGTAGTTGGGAGTTATTCCAAGACATTGTTCCAAAAGAGAAAATAAAGCAAATAACATTAAGAAATAAAAACCCTGAGCAACTTATCAAGGAGTTTTACAGTTATTCCATTACTTTATGTATATAGTTAATAAAAGGTTTTTCAGTTTCAGTACATGCTACCGAACACAATATAGCTGTAGGATAGCTACCGCTATGCTAGTGAGAGAATAATGGTTGTCTTGTCCAGGAAAGGATTAAGATATATTCCAGAGGAATGGAGAGAAAGAGAAAAATCTCTTGGTGTAGTAAGTTGGAGAACAATTCATTCAAGATGGTGGAAATCTAGATGTGTATATCTTCTAACACTATGGGGCACTATGGAAGGGGCAATCAGGTTTCATTCTGTTACATTGTAAAGACACATTATAACAGCCAGACTCTTCCACAGAAAACATTGTGTAAATATTAGAAGTGTGAATTAGTTGATTTCTTAAGTCAGAACTTAAATCACAGTCCATTATTTGGGACACTCACAAAAAGTGGAAGTGGGAACAGAAATTAATCAAGCTTTATTTAAATCAGAAATTACTTAAATCTGTATTCATTGCATCTTAGAAAAGTACTCTTGCTTATGCACTGTTACTACTTTAAGGCAGTGGATGTTGCAGGTGTTGATAAAGCTCCAGCTGGACATGAGGAAATTCTCAACATTTTAATACCCAAGAATTTTCAGTTTCAACAAACTATATATATAAATATATTTTTTTTTTTCCAAGAAGATTTAGTAATAACATTCTTCTTCATTCCTATACTAGCATCTTGAAAAGGGCTATGATCAGCTGGGATCGCTGCTAGTATTGTGAATTTAAGACTTCAAAGTCTTTATCATAAGAAACCACATATTTTGAATCATCAAAATTATGGAAGTTCATCTTATTAGCCTTTTATTTATTGTCCAGCCTTCAAACTAGAACAAGAAATTTCACTGCATGAATGTTATCAAAAAAAATAATAATAAAAAAAAAAAAAATTGGTTGTGATTCTATATTCTATATCAAAAGAAGATGTACATAACTGAAAATATTTTCTCTAGTCATGTTTAATGTCTTTGAACTGAAAGCACTGACTTTCACAATAGAAATAGATACCAATAAAACCAGGTTTACAAATTACACTGATTCACTGATTGCAGTATTCAAATCTTCATTACAGTAATTCTAGTATGGCAAACAGAGAAAACAAATCAAGTAATATGATTGAGTGGTCATATGAAAACTACACAGGTAGAATGGTGGTGGAGACAAAGCTATGCCAACTGTTGTATTAAAGAGACAAAGCAAGAACATCCATGACTGGAATCGTTTCAAAGAGCCCAGGAACTGGACTGCACATCTTATGGTTTAAAAGCTGAGCATTAATTTATCATTACTATTACTTAATCAATTCCATGAAAGAGTCTAAATAACACCAGCAGAAAGATTTTGAGAATACAAAATCTGAGTGATTCATTCTGACTGCTCTCTGCATTCAGACACCGTTGACTTCCTCCTGAAGGTCCTTCTTTCCATGGCTCAGATTGCTTCTCCCTAGGTATCCTAAACAAATAACTTGTTGAGATATTTCAAATAGAAGGTAGTTTTGTAGAAGCTCTCTAACTCAAAAATAAAAGCTGGCAATTTAACCAGGGCCTGAACACACACACACACACCAGCAGGGCCTGAACAGACCTGCTATTCATCATGTTTGTCGTTATGTTCAAGTGGTCACACAAGCTGGCCAAAAAACCTCCAGCAGCAAGCCAAGAACATAGGCCCTCTGCAGTACTATGACCTCTGACTTTTGATACTGGTTGGAGAGAAAGGTGCAAAGGCCTTGAAGATAAGCTATACAAAGTTGATATAGCTTCACATCCCATTATTGAAACTTACCACTGTCAATCATACTACATAACCTGTAATGTCTGAGTGAGGTCACACTACGTATGACACTTTTCAGTCATTAATACCCCAGTTTTATGTGATTTTATATTTTGTGCTTTGTTAGCCAAAGATGCTTGGATACAACATGCCATTTAAACCTCATTCTACCAGTAATACATGAGTCTTATTAGATTCTCAAAAGAGTCCATGGAAAGGGTTCTGTATTGCAATTGTTCTCAAAATGTTTCTGAAACATGGTGCTCCTTGAGCATCAGTAGAATCTGTAAAAGGTTCAAGGCAAAGATGAAGAAGCTGAGTTAATTACAGGTGTATGAAGACAGTGATCAGCCAGAAACTGTTACATGGTTTCAGCCAACAAAAAAAGGCATCTCAGTGTAAAATACTAATATCTGGGTCCATTTTTTAAGCAACCATCTATCTCTGACCCATGGAAATGTTTCTGTCTCCAGCCTATTTCCAGGAAGGAATCAACTTCATCCCATTCTCCTCCCTTAACTTCTCATTTTACAACATGGTTGATTAGCTTTGGCAGGAATAGACATAGGCTTGTGTTTTTTGCAAGGTCAGTTAGGAACTTCACTGACAGAGTCATCATTTTCAGGACAGCAAGTATCATTTCTAGACTTCAACAAATGTCATACTCTGATCCAGATGATAAGCAATACCATTTGCAACAATGGACAATCAAACCTATGTTACATAGTCATGTGCTATCCTTTTCAGTTATGAATATCTTTGAAGGGACAGTCCTGTGAAAGATGCATACACTCGTGTGTATGCCTCAGTTCTAGATTAAACTAACTGAGATTTTCTAAGCCCAAGAAGTTTGCATTTCAGCTCAAGTACTTTTTATTTTCTGAATAGAAGTTTTAAAATAATAATTACAAGAGTCAGAATACAGGCAAATAAAAACACATCCTGAAAACCTATCCCAATCCACTTCCATCATTGGAAAAACCTTGATGTTCCTCAGTGACTGGGAAAATGAAGTGTTGCTCCATACTTTCAGTCAAGCAAATTGAAGAAGGCTACTGGACATTCTTAAATCCATTCTATAAAGTATCTGCTGACCACTTACATATTAAACTCATTGTCTCCAAACATCTGAAAAATAGTCATCAAGGTAAGTAACAATTTTCTTTGTGTTACAAAAAAGCAAGTGGTAACAAATGTTTTAATTAACACCATTCTTGCTGTCAATTGCAAGTCCATCCATTTCATGTTTAACCACTAAAATGAGAAAACTTGAAACATTCATTGAAAATTGTCTCTGCTAGAAACAAAGAATAGTTTGTCCTTGAAAATGTTTGCTGCAATACTCTTGAACTACATGCAGCATGTCAGCAGTTTTTTTGTATGCTATTTCAGTATGCTTTGCCTCTCTATCCTACCAGTTTCTATAATGTGCACATTTCTGTATTCAGTTTCTTTATACATTAGAGGAGGTTATTCTGCTGTCTACTGTCTTTTACAAATCCAGTTGTAACCGCTTTCCTTAGGATGACTGTGTCCACTAGTTTCAAAGTTACCATATATATGTCTGTCTAACAACCACAATCTGGAAATGTTAATAAGCAGATGCATACATGTATCCTGCAAAAGTACACATTAAAAATAAAACACATCTTACTTTGTCAACATCCATTCCATCCATTTGGGATCTGAAATACTTCTGAGTTCTTTCATATATTTAAAATACATCTTTGATTTTTCTAGCTATCTTAGAGAGAAAATGTATATATACATCAAATTATGCCAATCCAAAATCTTATCTTCCCTCCTGGTATTTTTGCTTGACTCAAACTAGTGTTAGCAAAGTCCATAGGTGGACACCACATAAATAGCTCCTATCTAAAATAATCAACAGCCTGATTCACTCAAAAATGTAAAAAAAAAAAAAAAAAAAAAAAAAAAAAAAAACTTCCTTCTGAAATTAGAATATGCCAAAAATTCAACATACAAATATTGGGTTGTGATGTTGGTCACAACAACTAAATGTAAGTAGATTTGAAGAGAGGATTAAGAAAAGGTACGGACCTTAGGTTCATTAGTAGCTGTTACACACAATGTAAGAAATACAATATGCCTCAGCAAGTTCCAGAAAGCTGAGAGAGTTTTAAGGGCAGAATAATTGCTCTACACCTCTTCTTCCATTTTTATTTCAGCTTGTGAAAATGGAAAGTATTTGAGATATGATGCTGGCTCTGATGGACTTTTGGATTGGTACATTAGAGCCTCAATTTAACATCTTGCCACTTAACTTCCATTGTTATGATTCCAGAGTTGTCCAAAGATGTCCTTTTTCCTTTTTTTCCCATGTCTGTCATGCTGATGACTGCTCATCCATGTCAACTATCATTGCCAATGTTCACATATTTCCTTTCAATTACTTTCCAATTTTATTTTGATTTTGAAACATTAGATTCCTGAATGCTCATGATCAGGAGTTGTCATTACCTGATCTGGAGCATCATAATTTCCCATTTCCCTCTTATTTTAACTAATCCATTCCCAACCCTGTCTTACTGATTATAGTCAGTCCTCCCTCTAAAGATAAGGCCTTTCTCATTCAAACTGAGGTATCTTTGGTCTAATTAAAACTTCTAATTTCTAATTAAAATCTTTGGTCTAATTAAAACTTCTAGGAATCTTCTGATATTTGGAGCTTTCAGCTAAAGAGCCTTTGTAAAATCTTTCACTCTCTCCTTCTTTCTCTACTTTCCAGATTTATTTCCTTATTCAGAGTAGACACCCTCCCCCACAATGAAGGCACCACAGGAACAAGATCCATATACTCAATTCCAGAACTTGGTCTAAATATTCCATATAAGTATTAATTTGTTCACATCAAGGTTGTTCACTGGAAGTGTTTTGTTTTTTTCAGCTTGCTTCCTGAATCTGTAGCTATGTGAGAAGCAGTAGGAAATGAGATCTTGAGCTTGTTGATAGCTTAAACCAGAATCCTGAAGGTTAGACTGTAAATATTAAGTTTTGCAGGTATCATCACACATTATCTTTCTTTCTTCAAGGAAGCACTGACTCGTTCAGCTCTTCAGGTGGCATGCCTGTGTCATTTTCTCAGAGAAGAAAGTGATTTCCTTAGAGACTACATTTGCTTATATTCCACATTTGTCTATATTAATGAAAATCTTTCGGTTATTAATGAAAATCCTTAGGTTTGTTTCAAATGAAACAAACTATGTCCTCTCTCTCCTCTATCTTTTATTGTTTATTGTCACACAAGAGCTTAAATAAAATTTTGGGGGGTGGGGGCAGAACACGACAGGAGGTGGGGAACAGCAGAAAAGCACAAATTGTAATACTTACAGTAATGAACAGTCCAATACTCATTTAATTTTCAGCACGTAGGAAGAATCTGCATTATGAAAGTCATCCAAGGTGAAGTTGCATTTCTAATTTCTTTTGTATTTGAATGTAATTGTGTTTAATTTTATTTATTTAATTAATAAATGTTTTGTGGTGGGAATTGAAAATAAACTAGAGGTTCTAAAAAGCAATCTGTTAACTCTACAGTGTTAAATAAACTAATGAATCAGACCTCTACACAGGCATTGATCTTAAAGAAAGGATGATTGGGTCCAAAGTATTATTAACCTACATTTATAGATTTTTGTAAGTGCACATTATTCTGTTAAGTTTTTGAAATACGGAGGTGAAGCAAATTTATTTTGTTAAAAATTAATGCATTTTGTGAACCACCTGTTCACACATTGAAAAAAAAATATACAGCAATTTCTTTCAGAAGTTTAGATCATATGGTCAGCCCTTGAATTAATTATCTGATCAAGACTGATTAGGGTGAGACCAAATAATTACTCATTAGCATTCAGCGCTACTGGCAGGCTGCAGTTTGCATGCTACAGTGTGTGGTACCCTTTTTCATTTTACTCAGTCTCCTTTTTGGGTTATACCACATTGTTCTGCATGACTGGGAAGTGAAATTGGAAATGGGGAAAAAAAAAAAAAAAAAAGTTTGGAGAATAAAACAGACATGACTTTATACAAAAAAAAAATGTGCCTTACACAGTTTTGCCTACTGCATGATCAAACTGCCTAAGATCTGTTTCTATAAATCTGCCACATACTGGTCTCTCTGGGAAGCCAATAGGAATTCTGGGCACAGAGAGTTTGCAGCATTATACTTTAGTTTGTTCAAATCCTTCAAAACTACTGTTCTATCTTTAAGTTGTGTAGTTTATAGCCAGTTGAACTGTAAAGTAATATTTCCTCTTACCCTGCAGGCTTGTAACATTTTTTGTCTGAGTAGACCTGTATTGTATTTATTTCAGTAGCAGTGCCATTTAGTACTGCATAGCGTGACATCCACATTCTTAAACACGTGAAAGAGGAACAGATAGCTCTAGCAGCCCCCAGACCTGTTTTGGAAGCTATACTTTGAAACATTACACTATGCTACATTATAATAAGCACAAAGGCATCTTACAAGTCATACACAAAATCTGGATTAAGGTCTTGTGTATTATGTAGAAAATACACTAGATTTAAGTTTTAATGTTCACCAACCCTCTTTCCACATGGCTATGCCTAAGCTACTAAATTGAGTATAGCTGGAACTCCAGCTTCATGATGAGACCAAGCAGAGCAGAGTAGCTGTAAGCATTCTGTTAAACGACTTGCTCTCCAAAAACAGGAGTCCACACTTGCCGGAGATTTCTTTTGGAGAATACAGATTGGCATGATCAACAATGCCAAAGATCAATCAAAAAAATTAACTACACAGACACCCTAATTCCAGAGTCTGCAAATGTTAACTGACACTATCTCAATAATATAGACAAAACTCAGTGCAATAAGCATACAGAAAATAGTAAATACGAATTAACTTAATTCACAGAAATCATGGAGCTACTACATGGAGTACCAGAAACACTCTTTCTGGTACTTAAATACTCAGTACAATACTATTCTTTGATTACAATACTATGAAGTACACAAGCAAGATCAAAAACTGAATCTGCATGTCCTTCTGAAGGGCAGTCTATGGGGCTGAGGAAGCCCTACCTTCTGGAAAGAATCATGAGACTCCATTTTTTTTTACTTCCATAACACATTTCTACTTCAGTGTTTTTTCTTTGATCTTACATATCACTTTCCTACCTTTGTCACAGAAGTCTGCTGATCTACTGCAAAATGCTACTGTGTGCCCCTGTGTGCATTTCACTGTTTATATCCCTCTCATAGATTGTTGTGTCTCCTTTGGATTTTGGTAGCTTTATTCTTTTGCAACTTTTCAGACAAACTTTATTTGTAGAGATCTTAGCTGTCTCACTATGAAAAACCAATTTCCATTAGTAATAATGTTCAATCTTCTGATGAAACATAATTCCGTTTGTTATGAAAACATACTTTCCAGAAAAATCTTTTCAATTAAATCCAAGACAAATTAAAAAAAGGTCCTGTACTGATTATCACAGACCCAAGGACCTTAGCTGATGCCACATCATCCCCAGGTCTGGGCAAGTTAGCGAGGTAGACTCCTTCAGAGTCTGCCTCAGAATCGCAGTACTATCGCAGTAGGCCTGAGTACAGCTGAGGAGCCCCAAAAGCTACTGCAAGACTTCCAGGCTGTGAGTCCTAACTCTGCAGCAGAAAGTCTGGAAATGCTGGGACTTCTCACTGAAAGTGGGGCTCTTGGCTTCCAGAAACCCTCCTGGTTTATGGTGCTTCATTTTTAATAATAAACCAAGGTAATTCCAGGTGACTAGAAGAATACTAATGCAGCACCCATATCCTTGGAATTACCTGACTGATTACAGCTCAGTCATTACGGCTGGATTCCAGTTCAAGCAATATTAAGATAGATATATATATATATGTGTATATAAAACTAACTGATACAAATTAAAATATCGTAATAATAGATGTCAACATAATTTTAGGAAAAACAAACTGCAAGTTCTGGTATCAGTCTTTAGTGAGTTTGAGACATTAAGCCAAATGAAAGGATATAATCTACTTAGTTTGGTAAAATATTTTATATACTCTGAGATATTATATTTCATACAAAAACCTGACTAAAATAGTGATATGTAAGTTGTCTAACTAATAGTTATCATAAAGTAGACAGCAACAATTAAAACTTACAAAATCAGGAATGTTTTATCTTGTACATGTGCCCAATATCAGACTTCATGTTTTTCACTATTTTCTTCAGTAACTTTACCCATATATAATCACTTTTCAACTTGTGAACCATGGATCTGGTTCAGAAAAATATGTCGAGTTAAAGAGCAGGACTAGTCTCATCAACCCAACTGGATTCCTAATGGTAGTTTAAAGGATATAAAACTATTCAAATGCCTGGAGATAAATGCATGAGTAGGGTTTTTGCAGTACTGAGGAGTTGCATATTTTATCTTGGAACATTTGTATATGAATGCCATGAGTAAAATATTCTGACTAATTGTGTTATTCTCTGATAATTTGCTACAGCCTTGCTGTTAATTGAATATCTCTTCCCCCTTGACAAGTCTCCTGGGAAACTGAGATTAAGTTAGTCTTTTATCACTATTTCAAGTTTATCTTTTCAAATGCTCCCATTATAGTGATTTTGGAAGTAAGCATATTAAGCCAGGGATATTACAGGACTGTTGTACAAATGGTATTGTCAAATACCATGTAAGTGATTTAGGCTTTATCACAAATATCTCAGAGATAATTTAGTACTAAATAAAAAGAAATAAATCAGTTCTTGAGCCTTAAGGCACCTTTCAATAGTTATAGTAATAAATCAGAATGATAACATAAAGCAGCCAGTGATTCTTCCTCTTAATCAAATAAGATCAGAACCAAGCCATCATTCCAGCAGAAGAAGCAAAATCTAATTAGCTTATCTAACAGTGTCATTTAGTGAATCAAAAGATTTGAAAGGTCAATGAATTTTGCCCTTATCATCTCATTATCTTCCATCACTAACAAGATGTCATTAAGCAACTTCATGATAGCAGTTAACATAGCAACAGCCAGCAACATTGCCATAATTTAAAGGGAAATTCTAGGCTGTTTTTAAATATCAATTTTTATTATATTTTCATTCACATAAATCTCCTAAAGGCCAAAAAAGGTATCATTTGGAAGAAAGAAAACAAATGTTGTCTTTTTTGACAGCCTTTCTATGTGTGTTTCTGTTTCTTAAAAAGTAAGGAGAGCATTTTTCATGTTTGCAGTTCAGACATATGCCAAAAAATATGTCAGCAAGGATATATACGATGTTGAAATGCTTGATTATAATATCATTGATATGAGTATAATCTACATATAATATCCAGTATTATGAACTTTCTCTCAATAAAACCATTTTAGAGGTTCTGGTCCTACCATCACACAGGCAAGCTTATCTCCTGCTATACATTATATAAAGCACCACATGGTCTGTTCTATAAATGGGACCAGTGAAAACAGCTGGGTTCAAAAAACAATTCCTGTGCACACTGAAAGTCATTTCACCAGTCTACTGTAGAGCACAGACATGCAAATAGTTGAACAATGCCTTTGAGAGAGTAGCAACCCGAAGTAAGGAAAAGACTGTGGTGGGAACCTCTCACTACAGATTTTCCTTCAGAGCAATTCTAAGGAGAAACTGTACTCAGGAAAGTAAATTTGTGGACTTACACTGAGCACTACTGTGAGGCAAATAGTAGCTCGTTAGTTAAAACAGTTTGTTTACATTCCCTAAAATCAATGGAAAATTAATATTTTCTCTTCCAAAAGCACAGAGGGGGGAAAACAGAATAACTTGCTGAGGTTATCACTGTGAGATTTTGATCATTTTAACAGAAGTCAGATCTGGAGCCTAAACTACCTACTGCTGTCCCACTGAGAGTCTGTCACGGTTTCTGAAAATACATGCTCTTAGGTGGAAAAACACATATGGTTTCAGCTGAGTTACTCTCTCTGCCCTCCCCCCTCCCCACTCCCCTCTTTCTCCACATATTGGACTTATCTGTTTTAAACCTGATTATGTTATCTTTTCATTCACAGAAGGGGATATCATCCCCTCTATTTCATCCCATAAAACGGATAAAGGAATTCAAATATCTGGCAGTTGTTCATAGTTCATTGTGAAAAGATGCAAGCTTTACAAAGTCAAACATCTTAGTTACAATGGAAGTTATCTCCTAATAAATAAATAAATAAAAACAAGATCAGCAGTTTTAAACTAGGTAAGAACTTTTCAGATAGGAAACTACATACCCTGGCTGATAGCAGCCAATATCTGAGTCTCTGAGACAGTTGACAAGGCAGGGAAGGACAAGTAAACTTTCCTTTTGATCTTATTCTGTTTTGTTGTTGCCATAGCTATCTCTGCTCACTCCTTATCTCCATTACCCAGACATGTTTCTCCTCTTAACCAGCTGTTCACCCCACACAAGAAAATAAGAACCATGCTTATTTCTGCAGGTGTGGGGAACAAGTGGCTTCCTTACTGGCTTTGAGATTTAGTAAGTGCTGCTTCTTCACCATGTATTGCTCTTTTTGCTCTTTTTTTTTTTTTTTTTTTGGTCTCCAAGCAGCTGCAAGTAAAGCTGCTACACTCGGTTCACATTTCAAGTTTTTGCAACCACTGAGGCTAAAATATATACATTTTTAATGAAAATGGAAATTCAGCATTCTCTGTATCGTTATTAAATATATGCCTTTTGACATGTATTGACCCCATCCAAGGGTCTATCCCTTGGCTGAGAGTACCCCATGGCTGAGGGTAACTAAGTAAGAGGAAAAATACATGATGAGGAACTTTCTAGCAAAGCAGGTTTTGGTGTTTTGTTGTTGTTGTTTTTGTTTGTTGGTTGGTTGGTTGTTTTTTTAATGATGGTTTGTTGAAATTGGGAGGTAAACAGCCAGCTCCCTGCAGCTGTGTCCCAGCTGAGAATCTGAGCAATGTAAGAACCTTGGATTCAGTCCTGGGAGATATGGTGTTCTGAGAGGGCTCTGAGCTCCTCTCCAATCAGTTTCCCACTCCTACCACCTATCAATACAACACTACCAGGAACAGGCAAGAATGTAAGCTATGGGAGTTTATGAGGTGAGATTTAGCCATTTTATGACTTACAGACCAGAAATAGCTGAATGCCACTGCATTACAATAAGAACTTTTCTAATAGTTAAACAATAAAAGGTTAATCTCAAGACTACAAATCCATAGGGTATGGGTTGATAACTTTAGGAATTTTAATAGAGGAAATTGTGTGAGAAACTCCATTTAAAAGCACTTATTACTGGTATGCATAGAAGTTCAATAGTGTTTAATAGTGGTTTTTTTTTTCCACATACATTTCATGAAGTATCTCCACACAATTTTTAAACCAGAACACATTTCTTCCCATGTCATTTTGTATGCAATCTCACAAACAATAGAAGTGAAAGCTGAAATTCCAGTTTAGTAGGATGAATATAAGAAGTCATTTTAACACAAGAGCTTGTTTTCATAAACAATTGATAATGCAGCAAAAGAAAGAAGCAAATAGATAACTAACTGAATAGAAGAATGAAAATCAGTTCTTTCAGTTCTTTTAAAAGGGAAATACCTCACACGTGCAAGTTCTTTTGACAAAAAAAAGATTAAGAGCTTGTATCAATCTATAGATTAGCACTCACTGAATATACATTAATGGGATAGACCATAGAAACCCCAAAGGAAGTGTAATGATCTATTGTGGCAATAACCCACAAATTAAGAATCTCTAATAGTATGCATTCTCTTGATAGACTGCAAGGATTTTGAAAGAATGTTGCATTCTATCATGCCAATGATCCATGGATAAAGGGTTCACATTTATAGAGTACACTGTAATGTCTTTGAGGGAGTCATTAGGGTCTATCATGTCAATGAACCATGAATAATGAGTTGTTGGAGTATCTTTTAGTCTATGCTGCTGTGCTTTAAGGATGTATTAATGTGGCTTAAGATTTAACAAGTATAATGTACTTTATACATCACTTCATAAACTTTTATTTACACAATGAATAATCACATATGAAGGGAAAAGAAAGAAGTGTTGCTTAAAGAGAAAATAAAGCTTTATTTTCCTACCATACCTGAGATCAGTTTCTGGCAACAATAAACCTTTATGAATCGTTTGGTGCTAATTCATATTAGTGAGATTTGTCACAAAATTGTGAATATTATACAGTGTTTATAATATCAAAAGCATACAGGCTACAGGCAGCTTTTACAGCAAGACAGTAATCACAAACATCATCCAAGTGGAATCAACAGAGTTTTGAGGACTTAGATACTCTCCTAATAATGACCTAAACAAGGACTATTCAGTTTTATGTGAATTACAATTAGTTACTTTAGTTTGAAATATTCTATTAGCACTTGATGATAATAAGATTATGTGTAACTGTAGGTGTAACAAGCTTTTTGACCAAATCCTCCCAGAAAAATCATTTGTGCACAAAGATTTAAAAGTCATAATTAGCTTTGAAATAAATCTTGTTCAAATACAAGCTCTTCCTTTAGATGTTCAAATGTATGAAAATTTCCAAGTTCATAATTTTGAGTATGGCTGAAGGTATGTACTAAAAATACTTTATACATTAATAATATTTTCTGAAAATATCTATACTATTGTTGTTCAGAGTACAGTTTATGAAAAAGGTGGTCTTAAGATCCTTACATCTGTCTCAAGTTACCAATAGATTACTAATTACCTCTTCCTGCTGAGGACCTCCTGTTTCTCAGGACCTCCTCAAAGGTAAAGTGAACTCTTGGCCCTCAAAATATGTAAAGGGGGATGAGGGAGATGTACCCTGCATGCGTATTGTTTGGCAACATCATTCTGCTGTCATATTTCTCAGAAACTGCCTGCCTGAATGCTTATGGATGCTCTTGGGAAAGAAGGGACACTTTTGCTGCGGGGTATAGCTGGTGGAAGGCAAGGGTACTGGAGGAAGGACCTGTAAGCAGCATTCCCATCCCAGTTTGTTGCCACATCCAACACTTCTGGCAGGAAAAAAAAAAAAAAAAAAAAAAAAAAGGCAGAGAAAATATTTCCTGCTGAGGCTAATGCCTTTACAGGCTACTGCAGTGTAGCTGCAGTCATGTACAGACAGCTGCAGCCCATTGGATCACAATATTGGGAGTCAGCCACTGCAGCTGTTAAGTTTGGACCAGTTTTGAGTAACTTCTTCAGACAGTGTATAAGGAAATTTGAGTACAGATCAAACAAGATGTAATGCAAATGCTGGCAAATTCACCAGCACAGCATGTAGTGACTCCATAGTAACTAGTCTTAGTTCAAGCTTCATTCAGAGAAGTGGAAATACTCCCATTCCCATTAGAGAAGTTTTGTTGCAGATGGAAATTTTTAGCTATAGCTCTAAAGGAGCTCAGACTCTCTTTCACAGTCAGTAGTGGGAAACAGAAGATAACTTCAGCCAGGCTTTTTCTGGTGGACATCTAGATCTATTAAAACAAAACAAACAAACAAACAAACAAATAAAAAATGGCTAGACAACTGCCTCATTTTTCTCTCTCATCTTTGTAGTTTCTTTGTAGCTCGATTTCTCATTTCCTTCAGGGCAGGTGGACCAGAAGTAGTTGCATCACCATATGCTCTAAAGCTAATGAACTGCACACAGAGCTGAGAGTTGGGCCAGATGATAAAGTCTTATACAAGGATTTGCTTTCCCTCCACCTTACAACATACCTTTTCTTCTCCCTATTTAAACAGAAAAATATCATAACCTATGCTTTGAAATGTTGTCAAAATTTCAATTAAATAAATAAACCCTAATTTATTGTTACCACAAATTAATTCAAATTAAATATGTATTTGTTTATGGGTTAATGAAAAAGAAAGTTTTAAATAGTGTCCCAACAGTGTTTTTTTGTGTGTGTTTTTTTTTTGTTTGTTTGTTTGCTTGTTTGTTTGTTTTGTTTGTTTCTTAAAAAAAGGCTTAAATAACATCCCAGTGTTTGGAATGGCTTTTTGTTATCATTTCACATATTCATTTCTCTTTTTCAAATAAGCTCCACTGAAATAACAACCTTTATCTACAGTCCTTGTATGCTGTACATTTTTTTTTTTTTTTTTTGTCTTAAGTAAAGCCACAGCTCTGAATTTATGCTATTGGCTAGGATTGTGAAGTCATAAATAAAGCATTTTGAATTCCTCACACAATCAAGCTGAGATACAGAGAAATGAGGGAGAATTATCCTATTCAGACACCAATATCTTCAGCTATATCTAGTGCAATATAGAATATTACAGAAAATTGTTTTTTGTGAAGGTACTCTTTTTCCAAAAGAACCTGATTGATATCTATAATACTGGAACATATGATTGTAGAAAAACTTGAAAAAGACATAGATCTTTGTCTACTACCACTAACATGAGGTTGCTTCCTAGGTTCAGGAACAGCACGTGCCTAAGGGTCATTACATCGCCATTTTAAAAGTGGTAAATATAAAGGAAGAGGGAGTTCCCAGAAACTCCCAGCATTCTGATCCTTCACCTGCTTTCCTAGTTCGAGGGTAAAAGTCAGAGTTGGGCTCTTTAATGCACATGGATTTCAATATCTTTTTAATTTCCAAGTTCACTAGATAGGAAACTTGATGTTGGCGTCAGGTGTGCAGGCTCCCTTACAACATTAGAAGATAATCCAAAGTGACTAGTTTACATGAGCACCTAAAATGAATATACCACTGGATGAAATAGAGAAATAGTCCACGGATAAGAAAATATCTTTAGGTCCTCAATTTTTCTATTTAAGGAAAAAATCTATTATTTTATATTTCTTTTTAAATTTACAATTAGACTGGTTTTAGATTTTATACAATTTCTGTTGAGGATTACAATGTAATTTCAAAAGTAGAGAACCATTTACCTTCTTTTTTATTTATTTATTTATTTTTTTACCTTCCAGGTAAAATCCATAGAGTTAGGGGGATTTTGCTGAAGAGAAGCAATGATGGGTTAGAATTCATTGACACTGTAAGGAGTTGAAGCCAGGTTACCTATTACCTAGGTCAGTGCGTGGTGCAGTTATGGAAAAGTTAAAAGGAATACAAGATCTATCCTGTGAATAACCTGTCTCTGTGGTCATGCTCAGAGCATGAAAAATGAATCAGGGGATTTAGACAGAGAAACAGCTTCCGGATCTTGACTAAGCTTAGTCAACAGGATATTTGAACTGAAGTTTTCTCTATAGGCTCAAGTACAAGATTGCATGTGTCTAGAAGATTAAAGGTCCAAAGATGCTTATCTAGTGAGACCAGACAGCACGAAAACTGAGGCACAGGGATCATAAATTTGGATTCAGATGTGTTAATATTTCACAGGTTACCAAACTGAATCAGTTTCTACATCCTCTTTAACATTTCATCTTTCCAGTTCCTGGTTTTTAGATGAAAATGTTACAAACATATTCTTATTTTTCAAGTAGAAAACAAGTTTTCTGTCAATCTTGAAAGTGATTCAGAAAGACAGAAACAAATAAACAAACAAAAAAGTATGCTCCAGCCAGAAACTCAAAAAAAAAAAAAAAGGAGGGGAGGGGATTCTGAGATGTGAAATTGTGGCATCAGAATCTGACAAAGGATGTAGATGTGGAGGTGAGCCTGAATGCTCATGGGGAGAGAATAGAAGGTGTGTTTTGTCTAGTCTGAAGAAGAGGAAGCTCAGGGGGACCACATTGCTCTCTACAACTACCTGAAAGGAAGCGGTGGGGAGCTGGGTGTCAACCTCTTCTCACAGATTAATGATAGGAGTAGAGGGAATGGCCTCAAGTTGCACCAGGGGAGTTTTGGTTTAGAAATTAGGAGACATTTCTTCTCAGAAAGAGTGTTCAGGCATTGGAACAGGTTGCCCAGGGAGGTGGTGGAGTCACCGTCCCTTGGGGTGTTTAAGGAAAGTTTGGACCTGGTGCTTAGGGACATGGTTTAGTGGGTGACATTGGTGGTAGGGTGATGGCTGGGCCAGATGATCTTGAAGGTCTCTTCCAGCCTTAATGATTCTATGATTCTATGATTCTAATCAATGCAATCTATAATTTTCCTTGTTACTATGGAAAGCCAAAATTAACAAGAACTTTAAGTTTGAGATGAATTGTTTTTAAATGACACATGGAATATTAAATCACCTTAAGATGGCAAATTTAAGATTTTGTTTACATTTGCGAAAGGAAAGTTAAAAGACACTGCCTAACTCTCCTTAGAAAGTGAGGAGGCAATAGAAGTCATCTGTGCTCTAATTTGCTATAGAGGAATAGGTGTTTTCCTATTAAATAAAAAATTTAAAAATTTAAATAATAAAATAATAAATATAAATATTATTAATATTATATTATAATATTTGTATATATATTTTTATATATTATATATATATTTATAATATTATAAATATATATAAATAAATAATAAAATATTTAAAAAATAAAAAAGAGTTGCAAAGAAAAAGATGATAAAAGGATACATTTCCTTTCCTTGGAGATTTATGTCTGGAAGAGGGTTTCTGGGCAGCAGCTATACATGATCAAAATTTCTCTTGCTGCAATTTGTGACTCTTGCCTTTTGCCTTTCTCTGTGGACCACTACAAAGAATCTGGTTTCTTATCTATAATCTTCCTCTAGTGGACCTAGTGGAAGACTGCAATTTGACCTTTCCAACAAAAAGTTTGTGTACTCCAGGATAGACAAATCTAATTCCTTCAGCCTCTCCTGTATGTTGTTTTGCTCTGGCCACCTCAACATCAGTGGCCCTTCAACAGACTCTCCATTCTGTTGATGTGGAGTCCTGTCCCAGAACTGGACATATTATTACAGACATGCTAATCAGAAGTTAATTAGCACTTCCCTTAACCTGCTGGCTCTTCCTAATGCAGCCCACTATTCAGATAGACTTTACAATTTTATATTATATACACGGGACTTTAATAGCTGTTTTGATAGCATGTTTTACTAGGCCTGGCTAAAAAGAACAAACTGCAGTAGATGACAATGTAGAAAAAAAAAATAAAAATGGTTTATTTGAAGAAGTTTCATTAAATCAATCAACTGAAAAGTTCTAAATGGGACCCTTGCTTTCTTAGTCGAAAAAGAGGCAATAGGTGTAATAGTTTTTTACCATAAATGTTTTCTCTTTTCACATCCCTGCTGTAACCTTTTCTCTCTGAATTTTGTTTTATTTTGTTTTGTTTTGTTTTATTTACTTAGTTGCATTGATATCTATCATAAAAATACATATGTTGGAAATTCATCTGTTATTAGGTTGATATAAAATCACTATATAATATTACAGCCTTTTATCATTTTTAGTATTTGTCCTTATCCTATAAGAGTCTAGAACATGATTGGTTTGCTACAATATAAAAGTCTGAAAAGTTTAATAAATAATTGCAATTAAAAATCTTAAAATACTATATATGCAGATGCTGTCTGATCATTCATTCAAGTTCCTTTTAATTCAGGATCTGTTAATGTTCCTTACAAATTAAAGACTACCCAACAACAAGAGAATTATGGCTCATTGCATAGAAAAATGAACTGGGAGTACAGCTTCTTGATTAGTTAATAATAGCAAAACATTAACTTTCCCAAGGTCTTTGTCAGCTCTGAAAGCAGCTCCTATTATACAATATCCTTTTATAAAAGTGTACTTTCAACACATACTCTGAAAGAAAGAACATACAAAATGTGGATTTCCTGCTTCGACAAGGCTACCTAAAGTTCAGTTGTACTGACACAGTGTAGTGAGACGCCTTCATTTTAAGATCAACAAGTACAAGATAAACACAGAATCAAACTTGGCCACCTCTACTCAAGTGTGCAATCCTTTTTCCTGGAGGAAGTTCAATGACATAAAACTGAAAAGGATAATTTCTGTAGAAAATAAATATTCCCCTGAGTAAATACTGTACAGGGGCCATGTAGCCTCAATACTTCCACCTGCAAAATAATTTCATTAGTAAGTAAATGAGCATAAAGCTCACAAAATCACAACAAAATCTGTCTGAATTTGGTATTTTGAAGAATAAAGGATTTTGGAGAAATTAACTTTCTATGTGTGAGACTGTCATAATAAATAGCTCTCTTATTTCCTTCAAGTTTCAGATGAACATAAACGTATTCATAGAACAAATAGTTCTCTTGCTAAAACAATTATTTGCATTTTCACTAAGGTTATTAACAATATGGTATCATACTTTACTCAACATTTCAAAGAGGAAAAGTATATTTATCAGCAAAATATGAGAGGGTACTGGAGGAAGGCTACGTCTTCACTACACCTACCAACCCACATGGCCTACTAGTGACAGATTAACGCAAGACATAGATAGCTAAAGATCTCATTGATGATTATCTTTCTACAAAATACTGACATATTAAGTGAATCATATACTGAAAGGGCTGTATCTCACTTCTCTCATATCAATGTTATTGAATAATTCTTCTTTTCTCCATAGGTAAATCGCTATGTTATTTATATGTTCTTTCATGTGGGCTGACAAAGCAGTGATCATCACTCCTCCTTGCCTTGGAGAGGGGTGGGGAAGTGAGGGGGCAATGATGAGAATGAAATGAGAAAGCAACAATTACAATTCAACAGGGGAAAAGAAAGAATGTGAGAACAAAGGGAGAGCCACAAGCTAGGAACAAGCTTTTGATACAATGCTGTATTTATTAAGGCTAATTTGTATACTGTCATAATCACACATTTATGGTTTTCCATACTTCTGACTTTATCGTTGTGCAGTGTATTGCCTCTTTAGCCAGATAGGAGATTACTTCAGACAGCTTAAAACTGAAAGAGTTCAAGGATTGTGATGATTCTTCACAAATCTGGCACAAGTTTCTCTGCATGCCACACTGTGACCACTCAGTGGACATCATTTCAAAAGAAATAAACAACCTTCTTCTCCAGTTCTTTTACTGCAGATGATGACTTTTTTAATGCTGCACAGAATAGAATTTTGCTGAATAGAATTCCTTGTAGGCTTAACAATAAAGAATCTTCATTACATGCAGGCTTAAGTATTCTGTGTATCTAAATATTCTGTATAATGTATAATGAATAATGTATATTCTAAATATTCTGAACACCTTAATATTCTCAAGTCTGAACTTTGGCAGTTGCTCTGTTTGAACAAGCTACAGCAGAGTGATGTTCAGGGACAGATGAGGGCCCAGGTTCACATTTGCCACATAGTAATATGGGCCACAGGTTTCAAGAAATGAACATAAAACTGAAATATGTAATAGGCAGTTCAAACATGAGAAATGTGTAATGGAAATGTATGTCTGTAACTGTTTAATGAAAGGTATCTAATTTATTTTTAAATGTGAGGAGCTGTAAGAAAAAGTTCTGATCCAGGACTATATTTATTTAGGTAAAATTTAATTTGTAATTGTTCTGGATAGTAACGCATGAACAAGAAAACGCATTAATTTCTTCTTGCACCAATAGGGAAAAAGATCACAGCAGACCAGTAAATATAAAGCCCAGAGGTGAGAAAGAAACATATCAACCATGAAATTGTGTTAATTCAATAATTAAAGTGAGCCCCAGTTCAAATGTAGGCTCTGGTTGTGTAGCATAGATGTGACAAAATAATCAGGACCATTATACCCATATTAATAGTGAGGAGAAAAGAGTTCCAGTAAATCCAATGCTTTAAAAAATATATATTATTTAATTATTTAAGCATTTAGCCCTGGACCCAATATCGTCCCACTAATCAAAGCAATACACAAGGAATGATATTTCCACCTGAGTTTAGTTTTGACTGAGAGATAGCAAGAAGTAGGAGTGTCTTGTTGTCTTGTCTCTGTTCCCAGATGATATAGCAGAGCCAGGCTTTGTAGTGCTCTTCCCCACAAGGGAATGAAAACAGCGCTGTAGGGGGAAATTAATTATTATCAGGGACATTCCAGCTGGAAATCTGTATAGTTACAAAATGAACACATTTCAAGTAGCTGAGTGTTTCCTGCTGATCATGTTAGTTTCCCTTGTGTGCTAATGTTTTCAAAAGTTATGTGCAAAAGAAAGTTCCTATTAGGACTGGCCACAAATATATTATTTGATTTTGCAATTTTGAATTTTAATTAGTTTCTACGTGCAATCCCAAACATAAGCAAGAAAGAGACTCCTAAATAAAATCAGAGGCCTTGTGACTAGGATAACAACTTGAAATGTGAAATTACCTCATGTCTTCACTTCCAACATAAACTACCCACTTAAACAAGTAGGTTCTGTCTGGGTTACCATGTGTTTACCCTTTTATAAAAAATCACCAGTGAATGTTTTTGAGAGATTGTAATAGCCTATGGATGTATGGTTAATATTCTCCAATGAAACATATTGCAACAGAGGCAAAGTAGGGAGTGAACGTCCCAAGGGAGCACCTTAGGCTTTTGGCTACACTGTAATTACTGTTTCTTGTCACCATAAATTCTTCCCTTTACCTAAGAAAGCCTACAAGCAGAAAGCTTCTAGTCCTCAAAACTCATAGAGATTCTGATTAAGGAAATGTCTCATTAAGAAGTTCCAAGCCAGTTCCTGTTTCTGGCATTCTCTGTCAAAACCCTTCAAAATGTAATCAGCAGTCTGTAACTGCCTTATTGCAAGAATATTAAAGACTGTACATCTATGCCATTTTCTTCTGTCGGTCAACAACCATTTTCATTAACAGTCATGAAATTTAACTGCTTAACTGCTAGGTGGAAGAGTGTATTATGTTCCATTATATGTGTTCATTGCATAAAAATAAAATAACTCTGGAGTTGAAAAAATTAAAGCAAATGTGATCTCACAGTTACACATAGCTGGAAATTATTGTGGCTTACTTTAAAACCTTCTTCAGTGTTTTTGCAACACTAGGTTTACTATTACAAAACACCATTCAATATGAAAGTGGATTTAATTTAATAATAATAACATCTCTGAGAAATAAACCCCATATAATAAAGGTGTAAGTCAGCCATGAATACATTGTATTTGGCTTGGACAACCAATTAAACTTAATTTTAGATCCAGAATAACACTTCCCCATTTCCTGAAGTTGTGCTTTCACAGATAGCTATAAGGACTTTATATGAATAACACTTTAAAATATGTCTTTTTGAATATCTGCACTTTTTATATATGCTCAAATTCTTGATTTCATTTGAAAATATAAACTATTTTTAGAAGGACAAATAAAACAACAGCTGATTAAATGTATTTTTTGATGATAAGTCAGGTATTTCGATTAATCTAATAACTGCTTAATTAATTATTGAAAATAGTTGTTACTAAATCCTATTAGGAGTTAAATCAAACTTTCATTAACTAGATGAGTACATTTTTCCAAATCACAAATAATTTTCTCTGCTTTCCCCCACTTACAATTACTGATTTTAGAATAAACTTTCCCTTAGAAAGCTGACAACTAGTAGCTATTGAAAGGGACATTAAGCACAGTAAATTATCTTAAACACATTTGGATTTGCTAATTTAGAGCAAGCAACTAGGTTGAAAATTAAACAGAATAGCTAAATAGCTAGTCTTTTCCTCAAGATGGGTTCTAAAATGATGGGGGGGGGGCGTTCATATGTTTTTCTTGGCAAAATTTGATAACACACACATACGTAACCTTACAAAAAATCTACAAATTTTATGATTTGAATAGGAAATTATTCTTCTTTAAGTATCTCCTTAGTGTTTACCATAAGGAGTTATAGTCTGTAACCCTCAAAAAGACTACAATGTATTTGTTGGATGTCTGGCTGGTAAGTAGTGTATCTCATATCTCACATCCTGGTGATGTATGTGTTCTCCACTGAGAACAAAAGATTTGAAAAGAGCAGAAAAGGTTAAACAAAAAGTAAGATGTATGTTTGGCAAACACTTAAAAAAAAAAAAAAAAGAAGTCCTTGTGCCATCAGGAAATTACCCCTTGCAGTTTCTGATAAAACCTAATTTTAATCAAAATTACATTTTTTAGTAAATTACTTTTCATGTAAAAATGTTGTTATAGCAAGCCAAAAAAATCATTTTATTATTAAAAACATTTTTGATATTTTCATTATTTTTTACTTTTTTTTAATCAGCTGCAAGGATTAGAAAACAAGTTTCTCATTTGAAAGGCATAAATTAAGATGAGGTCAGGTAAAATGAGATGATGAGACAAGATAAGATATCAGGGATACAGGCATCCAGGGAGCACTGGAAAATCACTTTTGCAGGCAAATCCTGTCCGTGAACAAAATCCATACATCAACTAGTACATGTTCTATGTCTTTTAGTGAAACATGTCTCATGTACAAAGTAGACAAAATGGTAGATTCTGAATCATTTTTTTCATTTGGCATACACACATCCTTTGAGCTAGACTCAACACTGGGCTGCTGTGGACTACTGCCCTCCCTAACTGCAACAACCATTGTACAGCAAATTGCACTGAACTGCAGACACAAGCCATACAGCCTGTACACAGCTCCTCACAACTCAAGAACTGATTAAAATTAGAAACAAAAGTATGCAGAAATATCTTGCTCAGTTCTGCCTGGGGTTAGTACATAGCTTTTTTAACCTAAGCAATAAACCTGTTTCTAATGAAACCAGAACACGTAAAATCTGAACTTTTTCATGATTCACGTCAGATATTACCAATATGTCTGGATGATTATTACTTAACAAACTTTTAATTATTATCTGTGTCCTTGCTCCAGAAAAAAAAAAAAAATGTTTTAAGAGATTTTAGAAAATTTTATGCCTCTCAAAATTCTTAATGAAAAAATCACAGAATAATTACAACTTTTAAGGTAATATTTATTTGAATTAGGTTTGGTATTTCCTGTTTCTCTTTACATACATGCCAAAAGTTACTAAACACTGCATTATGAAGCAATTATATGTATATATCTATTATATTATATTATATATGTATAACATATACATTTATATATTACATTACTACATTATATATGTATTTTATATATGCTATATATATTAGTATGAATATATATATTATTATTATATTAGTATATTGTATATATACTATTATACCGTATACTATATAGTATATAATGTATATATATAATATATAATATATAATGTATAATATATAATTATATTAATATTATTATTATATTATTATATATGTTACATACATTTTATATATATATATATATACTATCTACTATATATATACTATGTATAATATATATACATAGTGTATATATATACATACTAGTCTGAAGAAGAGGAGGCTCAGGGGAGACCATATTGCTCTCTACAACTACCTGAAAGGAAGCGGTGGGGAGCTGGGTGTCAACCTCTTCTCACTAATGATAATTATAGGACTAGAGGGAATCTAGTCCTATCTCACTAACTAACTAATCTAGTCCTCTTCTCACTAACTAATGATAGTACTAGAGGGAATGGCCTCAAGTTGCACTAAGGGAGGTTTAGCTTGGAATTGAGGTGACATTTCTTCTCAGAAAAAGCAGTCAGGCATTGGAACATGTTGCCCACAGAAGTAGTGGAGTCACCATCCCTGAGGGTGTTCAAGGAAAGGTTAGACCTAGTGCTTAGGGACATGGTTTAGTGGGTGATATTGGTGGTATTGGTATGGTTGAACCAGATGATCTTGGAGGTCTTTTTCAACGTTAGTGATTATGTGCTTCTCTGTATTACATGTATATATATGCATATTAACAAAAGAAAGCAAGAAACATTTTACTTACTGTGTAAGAAAAGTAATATTTCTCATAGACTTTCCTTAGGTCTTCTACCTTGTGACTTAAGAAGATTTCTGGTAACTGAAAATGTGTCTTTTTTAAATAACTGTATCAGTTAATATGATACATTACCCTTACATACCTTAGGGCATGCTTCCTCCTTAAAAAGACCTTTATCGTCCAGAAAAAATGTCATTAAAATTATATTTACCTCAAACAGCAAAATCACAACTTCACTGCAAATTTTGAAATTAATTGTCTTTCACATTTTCACAAAAGTAAAAGGTATTAAGTGGCAATACACATCCCTAGTAGTTTGTTCCCACATGAGAGAGCAAAAGTTCACCCCAAGCATGAAAAAAATTAATATGCTTAGTCATATTAAAACACATTTCTATAAACATCCTATTAGATAATGTATGGCATAAAGAAGAAAATATAAATAAATAAATAAATAAGGTGGGGAGGGGGGGAGAATAACAGTTCTTATTAAATCAAATGGGTGCATTTTATTCTATATTTGATGCTAAATCTAATAAACAGTTTTAGTCTCTTTCTCTAGGTACACCGTATATTCAGAAGGTGTGAAGGCTGTAACTCTTCATGTTGAGAACATATTTTCTGTACTTCTTAATTTTCCTGACTCCTAGAAGCTGCATTTCATGATGCCTTGTTGAAGCAGTATGCATTGAAGAGACACATTCCTCTTCTGTATCATGAAAACTTTTGTCTTGGCTAGATCACTAACAGTCAATATTTTACTTTACAACAACAAGTTGTTTGCACTGCTGCTGGGTTAAAAGGTCATATCAAAGACTTCTATAAGTAGCCTGAACAAAATAACAAGGGATTTTGTCTAGTTCTTGTACTCCTGTTTTTCCACATCTAGCCTTAACAACAACTATAACTATTGACCGTGACTTTCACGCTTGAATGCACCTGGCATATATAGGCATTTATTTTATGCTAAGTACAGCAAATGTAGGTTACCTGAGAAAATTATTTGTATAAATGTACTTATGTGTATTTGAATGTATATTTATGTCTGGCTTGCCAGATTTGATTTTTCCAGTGCATGCACACCTCCTCCAGTGGATTCGTACGTAACAAAAAAAGTGTCACAAAGACACAGTGTAAATTCTCCATTATTTTGGAGCAGCTTCTCTGAAGTAGTTTATATGTATGTGATTTGTAAATCAACACATCAACCACGGACATATTTTGATATATGATAAATATATGATTGAACTAAAATGTGTAATAAAATATCACAGGTTTTCCCTCCTGGATTAAACCATGGTCTGACTTCATGGCAAATAAATTCCATCAATCAGCTCATCATTTGCTGTCAGAAAAAAAAAAAAAAAAAAAAAAGGAAAAAAGAAAACAAAAATCAAAGCCAACAAAACAAAACAACAACAACAAAAAGGTTAAGGTCTAGTTCTATTAATAGTTCTCATAAAATGAACAGGAAATTTAATTCAGTAAATTAATACACAAGGAACAATACACAAACATAAGATTTTCACAGTATAAAACACTGAGGAGTTAGTGTTTGCAGATATAATTTTAAAGAATAGATAAACAACAAAAGTCTAACACATGGGATTAAAATCTAATACACAATTTATTAGTGCAGAAATCAAGTCTGAAGATTCCCAGTTGTTTAAGAGTTGCTTTTAAATTGTAAAATATAAAAATAACACAGAACAAATTAAATCTCTGTAGATTTCTCACAATTTGAACTTTCCTCTCTCCAGCCCAAATATGTGTTTGTAACTTGACTTTGCAGGATTCTTTCATGCTAGAACCAATGATCCGTGGTATGATCTCTGACCATATGTTGTTCCATTTAGATTTACACCAGACTGAAGTCTGATCCAGAAAGAAGAAACCTGCCTAAGAAAACAAAGAAAAACAAGAGAATCAGATTTGCTTAAATAACTCCTGCACCACCTTGCCTGCCTCACTGAAAGACAAAATAAATAAATAAATAAATAAATAAATAAATAAATAGGAAATGTGATGGGAGTGGAAGCCAGAGTGGGAGAACAAGAGAGAGGCAAAGAAAATGGGAAGGAGGCAAAGGGGGAAGGGGATAGGAAGGGTGTAAGGGGATGAGAAAGTGGAGACAAAAGGGAAAAGGAAGATATTTTTGGAAATGGGAAGTGGAAAGAAGAAAGCGAAAGGGAAGGGAAAGGGAAAGCTAAAGGGGAAGGGATATTGGAAAGTCCCTTTAAAAAAAAAAAAAAGTCCCAAGCAAACATCATGACACTCTGTGACAGTATGCTTGAACTAAGTATGGAGTGACACTACATTTTGACACTACATTTTGAAAATATAATTTGAATATTAAATCTTACTGGAGCTGATCTATGCTATCACTGGGAGTTTATGTTAGAGCCCAGACAAGCATTACTCAACCCCTTTTCTTATAGCTCTAGCCTGGAGTCTGCTCTGGTGGGGGCTCTCCATAGGACACAGCCTCCTTCAGGTTGGATCCACCTGCTCCACTGTGGGCTCCTCCATGAGCTGCAGCATTGAAATCTGCTCACTGTAGTAACCATGGGTTGCAGGGGGACAGCCTGCTCCACCAGGGACCTCTCCACAGGCCTCAGGGAAACTTCAGCTCCAGAGTGGGGAGCACCTCCTCCCCCTCTTTCTTGAGTGACCTTGATGTCTGCAGGACTGGTCCTCCCTCACTCTCACAGCTGCAGTTTTTTTCTCTTTCTTAAATCTACTCTCACAGAGGTGTTTATTAGCTCATCTCTGGCCAGCAGTAGGTCCTTTTTGAAGCCAGCTGAAGCTGGCTCTTATCTAACATGGGGCAGCTTCTGGACTTTTCTCACAGAGGCCCCCCAATACCAAAACCTTGCCATGTAAACTCAATACACCTATCGACACTGTGTCAGTTGCAATGACAGCTGTTATGGTATTCAAGTAAGGCTCACTTGAGGTCAATTTGCAATTCTTTCTGAATATTTCACTCATATCATTCTTAAATTGACAATTTCCAGTTGTGCTTCATAGAACATAGGCAGGAAAATATGGATCTAAAATATGGATCTCTTTTAATAAAAAAATAATATTCATTGAATATTTGACTCTAAATAAATCAGATAATTTTACTGAATAAAACCAAATGATGGGGAAAAAATCTCTTTGGGGTAAGTGACTGCAAAGCAGCGTTAATGTCCAAATAGTCATGATCATTCCTGCTAGCGGTGACTTCAGATGTGTAATTTGCCATAGAACACTCCTGAGCACACCCTTTTGGTGGATGTGGCCTCTTCTCAGGTAGGAGGACACACTTGGCGCACTGCACCTTCTGTCCACTAGAGGCCCAATAATCCTTCACTGTGCATGGTCTATCATATCACCTGGCTTAAGCAAAGCTGTATTAAAACGCTGTAAGCACTGTGTTTGTTGACTATCAGAGTTCAGCTGGAAGAGAATTTATCTTCCTTAAATACTTGTTATCTTTATTAGATAACTCATCATCATTTAGGCAGTTTTAAATTCATACACTTTAAGGACACAATACCTAATGCTGTCAAATGGGCTTTGAAATGATCCATGAAGGAGAATATATTGTCCCTGTTTCATAATCAGATACTAGAGGAGATTTACCTTGCAACATTTCTTACATCCATAAAGCTCAAACTTTGCCAGTTCAGAATATTATATTTGTTTCCCCAGGGAGACTCAATTTAGATGCAGTATCTCCCTTGCAGAGCAGGCCTCCTTTACCTGCCTTTGCAGCTGGTTTGATTGAGGTCAAGTAAGTCATCAAAGGTCACTGAGTGAATGAATGACCCAGAAACATGCTGAAACTAGGCCAAGACCTTTTCTAGTTCCCTGCTGTAACTACTGAAGCACACCAAAGCACACCTTGAATAATTCTGCCTGTTGATCCCCACTGAAAGTATATATTTCCTAGTGGACAGGAAATTAAAGTTTACATTCAAGCTGCTGTTAAAAGTTTGTGTACGTTGGGGAGTTAGGGCTGGAGGGGGACTACACTTTTTTTAGTGTTACATTAATAACATTACTTCAATTTTTATACTTCATGATATCCGTAAGTCCTAAGAAAAGATGGAAACTAATACAAACCCATGCTCACATACATGCAGCTTTATACCAGAAGTCAGATCCCAGCTTTGAGGTTTGCAGACTTTGTCTTTTAATTTGAACAGATTAAGTTTAGCAGTCTTGTTTTAGTGTTTGTTTTTTTCGCAAACATTACAGTTTGAGACATTTCATTTTCTTGTTAAGAGAACAGATTCTTGTGTTTGTAAGAATCACAGCGAATCTTAGTGCACAGTCCACCAGTCCACAGCTAACTTTCTGGGCCAGAGACAGCAAGTCCAGTTTCACGTGTGTAACTCTATAAATTTCAGTGTAATTCTACACAGATTTCACCAGAAGAAAAAAAAAAAAAAAAAAAAAAAAAAGTCTGGAGACAGGTATAATGTGCATTTGCTAAACAGCTTTCACACGGAAAGTTTGGGGTGCATAGCATGCAATTATCTCCTAGGGCAAGGCTCCTAGAGCCAAGGACAACAAATAAGGTAGAAGTAACTAACTACCTGACTAAAATGGTAGGATCTGTATGGTGCATTTCTGTATGGAATGTATACATGTACTTAAAATGAAACAAAACAAGACAAAAATTTGTATGTGCAAATACAGAGAACAAAATTTAAATTGTAATTAAAACTGATATCAAATGTTTAGACTTTTTCTTTTCAAAAAACCCACTTACAGCCTCATGTCCTAATTTTCTTTGCCCTATACACAATGACTCTAGACATTTTTCTGATATATAAGTAGGACCAATACTCTGATACCTGTGGGGAATCACTATAGCTGTCAGTTCATCACTTAAACACAGAACAAGTCCATTAGCTAAAAATGTGCCAAATAGAGCTATGCCAGAACCTCTTATCTCCTATAGGCACAGCAAGGAAGAAAAGGCTCATGCATTAACCATATCTTTTTGAGAAATCATGGCAGTCTGGTAAAGTTCTCACTGACTGGAAAAGGGGAAATATAACCCCCATTTTTTAAAAAAGGAAAGAAGGAAAACCTGGATAACTACAGGCCAATCAGTCTCACCTCTGTGCTCAGAAAAATCATGGAGCAAATAAATCCTCCTAGAAAATATGCTAAGGCACATGGAAAACCCAGAAGTGATTAATGACCGCCAACATTGCTTCACTATGGGCAGATTGTACCTGACAAATCTGGTGGCCTTCTACAACACAGTTACAGCATTGGTGGATAGGGAAAGAGCAACTGACAACATCAGCCTGGACTTGTGCAAAGCATTTGACACTGTCCTGTATATCCTTGTCTCTAAATTGAAAATATGTGGTTTGATGAATGGACCACTCGGTGGGTAAGGAATTGGCTGGACCAACATGCTGAAGGGAAGGGATGCCATCCAGAGGGACCTGGATGGGCTTGAGAAATGGGTCTGTGTGACCCTCATGAAGGGTCATGATCTGACAGCATGCGTATTTGCAGCCCAGAAAGCCAACCATATCATGGGCTGCATCAAAAGAACTCTGACCAGCAGGTCAAGGGAGGTGATTCTCTCCCTCCTTCTCTCTCCTTCACCAGGAGTAGTGTGTTCAGCTCTGGGGCCCCCAGCATAAAAAGGACATGGACCTGTTGGAGCACAACTAGAGGAGGATGATCAGAGATTATCATCAAAGATGATCAGAGGGCTGGAGCACCTTCCCCATGAAGACAGGCTGAGGGAGTTGGGATCATTCAGTCTGATGAAGAGAAGGCTCTGGGGAGACCTTACAGTGGCCTTCCAGTACAAGAAAGCTACAGAGGACATTTTTAGAAGGGAATGTAACAATCAGACAAGGGGCAATGTTTTTAAACTGAGAGAAGGTGGATTTAGGTTAGATATTTATAATAAAATCTTTACTCAGAGGGTGGTGAGGCAATGGAACAAGTTATCCAGAGAAGCTGTGTATTCCCAATCTCTTGAAGTGTTTAAGGCCAGGCTGGATGAAGCTTTGAGCAACCTGGTCTAGTGGAAGGTGTCCCTGCCCATGGTGGGGTGGTGGTTGAGTTAGATGAACTTTAAGGTCTCTTCCAACCCCAACCATTCTATGATTCTATGATTCTACTTTAAAACCTGTACACATCTTGGAACAGGTTACTTTCCCACTTCTCATCTCCATCTGTGTTTTTGTTCTTCTTCTTCTATGTAGATCATGTCCTGCTTAACTCACTGTTCTATGAATCTTGATTGCTGGTACCAAGTGTTTCTGGACATCTGCTGTGAATTTACTTTCCTATAATGTCTGTATGTATACTTTTTTTTTGTTTTTGTATGATTTAGGTTAGGCTGAAACTGGTAGTCTGAAAAAGGGAAGGAAAGGTCAGCACCATTTCTAGTAATAACAGCTACTTACAAGCCCAGGGAACTCAATAGGTATCACTTTCCTTCTTAGTGACATACAGCTATCTTAGATCATAATAGTACACCCATTTTGCAGCAGTAACACAACATAACGATTTCAAACAAAGAAAGTGAAACATATATTTATGCATGGCTACAAGGCAATTCCAGGAAGGTGAAATTCATCTGGAAATGAGCCAGAACACAGGCGGTAGCTTCCCACCCTACAGAAGGGTGAATGTGCAGATTTCTGTATTCACAGCTTATCAAGGCTTCAGCTTTTCACCTAGCTGAAGCAGCCTACTAATGTGGCATAGTTCAGACTTGACACTTAAGAAAACATTAGGAAAAAGTGATCCAGATCCCCCAAAATGAGTTGAAAGATTAAGAGTTAGAACATATGGAATTTGTTAAACACCCTGCTTTATCCTTGGGACTCAAGGCATCTTCATTTTAGCTATGAGATCTGATGGGATTTTAGCCTATGTTAAAATGACTATGTATGAATATGATCTTATATCCTATAATTCAAACTGCTCCAGAAAACTTCTGCTCATCAAGTGATGAATAATAAAATCGTTTTAGAAGCTTCTTTTTAGCTTTCAGAAAAGAAAACACTCTTTGGTATGCAGTGTTTCAAATGTTCTCCTTTATTTTCCCATGGGGATTTATATATATATATACACATATATATGAGTGTGTGTGTGTATAATCAGACAGTTTCAAGTCACCTACAGCTATTGCATATATATATATATAAAATATATATTTTATATATATATATATAATATATATATATATGCATATATTGTATATATTGTATATATTCAAAATATTGCCATTATTGCCATTGTTTTCAAAGCAGCAACAAATAGAATTAGGAGTACAATTCCTTTGATGATACTTTGAAAAAAAAAAATTAAATTACCTTCCATTATTGTTTGGGCTTGATCCTTCTCCTTCAGAAACTTGTGGGAGTTCTGCCATTGACTTCAGGGGAAGGAAGATTGGGTTGTTTTCTGCACAGATTTTAAAACAAAAGCTTGAAATTGGCAGGAACAAAACACTGCCATGAATCGAGACAGCACATTGCCAGATGGCAGCTTTTCAGAGTTATGCAAACAAATTTGGTTTATTCAACATAAATATTTGAAGGAAATGGAAAAGAGGAGGATAATTCTTACTTAGTGAAGGGTCAAATTTGAATCTCTTAAGTTTTAGCTTGGCACCAAGAGGAAAAGAATGTCTATGAACACTGTTAAATTATTGGTCTATAAAGCACCTGAGCCTATGATATTTCATAATATACAGATACTTCTGGATGAATGAAAAGAAATAGGAATGTTGAGACATGGTGAGAAGGCATTTTGAGCTTTCAAGCTATGTATTTGAAGTTAAGCACTACAAGTAACCCCGTAATTTGTAAGTTAAATATTCAAAATACAATTAACTCTCCAGATAAACTCAACAGGCAACAGTTAATGGAAGAATCATATCAAGAATTCCAGAAGAGCACTGCTATAAAGTTGTTTTGTTGTTTTTTTTGGTTTATTTCTGTTATTTTTTTGCTTCTAATTAAGCATCACTCAGAAAGACAGGAAATGAGCATATTAAAAGTAACAGGGGCTTTTTGTTTGTTTGTTTTTCTCATAAAGTAATTTTGGGTCTATTTAGAAGAATGGCTTTATTACTTATTTTATTATATTTTAAATTATTATATTACTTTACTCAAAAATCTTGATTTCTTTTCATTGGTGTGAAAAAGCTAAATGATGAGATGTATTTGTACAGGTCAGAGTAAGGGGGCTCTAAGAACTATACTCCACCGTCACAATCTTTTTCTGAATGTCTAGAATAAAAAAATAAATTTAAATTAAAAAGTACGTCTGCCATGAATTCTCTGTGCATACAATTTCCTTCTGCTTATGGTGAGAGTTGAACTTTTGAAATTCAGAATGCTTCGTCTTTTAATAAATAATGATCCACATTCCAGTCAAATGTGATCAGCCCTGTCAGTGTAGAAGGATATCTTTATTGTTCATGTTTGCCTTTGGAGTGCCACTGTACATTACTAAGCATGTTGGCTTCTTGCCACCTCTATTTTAACATATTCAAAATCTGAGAACTAGAGAAATAACTTTTTTTATTAATATTATTTTTAAAAACTTAGGCTAGAATATGAATGTGTTCATATATGGACATGCTTATTTTACTAAACCAGAAGTGACCATATCTTTGAATTAAATTATTGTCCCTTGTATACTGCTCATCTGCACTGTTTTGACCTCATGGAAAATAAAATGACTGTAAATTGTCTGAACAGATTTGTCTGAACTCATGAACAGAAAATTCTACTTTAGCATTATTTATTTGAGAGAAGTGGGACTTGCCACACCTTCGTCTCAAAAAGGTGACGTTAAATTCTTTTGTACTCTCTAACAAAATGTATCAGTGGGCCACAAACTTGAATGAATTCTTTGTGTATATGATCCCTAGAGCACTGAGCAAAGAAGAGAATGAATGACTAGCAGAGAAGATCAGAAGAGTAAGGCAAGAGAATGGGAAGGAAACCTTTTTTGTTCTGATGAAGGAGTTTCATTTCTAATGGATCCTCCTTTCAGCTTACTTCAGGGACAGGCATATGGCATATGCTACAGATGGATAGACAGCAATACCCATACAGCTGTAAGGTTCTGGCACTTTTGTTCCTGGCCCATGCTGCCAGCTGGCCAGCAGAAAGCAGGTTTGCAGGATGATTTGATTTTCCACAGCTGTCATACAAAGCAAGAGGTCAAGGGAGGTAAGGAGAAAGAGGAGTAGTTGGAGAGGGAGGGAGACATAACTGACTGATCTATGCTTACAGTAGAGAGCCTAAGTTCAGCCTTGGTGGCTACAGTATCCCTGACAGCAATTTTCTCCATGTGAAAGCTCTTCATTTAAACAGTGTGTTAAGGAAAGTTTTTGCTGTGGTGATTCTGTGATTCCATGATTCTATTAATTATGTTCATCAACAACAAAACTGCCATAAGAAAATCTACCTCTTCCAGGGAACTTAGTTTTTAAAAGGAAAGATAAACAAAAATCCTTGGTTGCTGGCACCAAAGTCAAATACAAAGTTTTCTGCATATTTTTCATTTTTGTTTATGGGGCTTAAATAAAAATTCACTGTAATCTTTTTTAATATCTAGAAACACATAATTTCGTGGCTATCAATTTTAATGAAATACACCTCTTTATTAATTATTTGTAAATTTTTACAACTAGACAGATTTTTTAAAGTATATTAATTATTTCAAGTCATTTGAACAAAAAGTGTGAAATAACCTGACAACATTATTCAATAGCAAAAACTGAGTATGAGGAATTTCAGACTAACAGGACTGAATAATTAGATAACAAAATATCTAAAGTCTATCAATATGGAAAACTATGAAATGAAGAACATTTTGCTAGCAAAAGAAGCTAGTAGAAGTGATTCAAAGCAAAGTGAATAAGGTAGTTTGCCTTGCAACGGTCTATCTTTGGAACTCCTTGCCAAAGGTCCTGGTGGATAGCAAGAAGCTACTGGAAGGACAGATTCATGCAAGGCCTGTAAACAGACAAATCACAGAAAATGAGGGAGGTTCTTGAGCTGAAATTAAGAAAGCAAACAGGAAGAAATATGTCATGTCCTTGGCTTTTTTCCTCCTTCTCCTAAGCATTCAATGAAAGGCCAATGATGCTGATCTAGACAGATCTTTGTTCTGAATTGTATGGCTGCTCTTTCATTTGTGTCATGAACAACCAAAGCAATTCTCTAGCAAGGAAGCAAATATTTATACTCAGAAGAGTTATTAATAAAGGTTTTTGTATCTCAACAGATTATTATGAAATACATGGGAGGAATGTTTTGAAGAGACAATAAGCCTTTTATAGGAATTCACAGTTCAACACTTGCTCCTCTGTGACACAAAATGGAAGCTGAAAACAAGAATTCAGAAAGATGAGCAAGCTAAGTAGGGAAGGGGCAGTCATATCAACAGAGGACAATGGAACTGTACTGCATACTTTTCCAAAAGGATCCATTACCTTAGAAATAAAACATCTTTAATTTGAGGGTCATGGGCAAAACACTTCTAGTGGTGCCAAAGCCCACTGTGTTTCTTGTATTATTTATTTATTTATAATAATAATTATAAGTATTATTATTATTAAACTGCAATTAATACACTCCCTTTCCCCTCACATGACCAACATTTAAGAAATGTACCTTCTTACTTGGCATGAAATATAGACCTATATTTTCCCAAGCAAATAATTATTTCACAGCATATGTAAAGATTTTTTTTTTCTCTGTTACCTGATATATTCAGAAAGCCAGACTGTTGGAGGACAGTATGAGCTCTCAAGTCTGAAACTGCACTGGGATTATACCACTAGATATTTCTGTATTCATTCAGTCACTAGGCAAGGTTGATGTTGTTGCCTTCAAAACAGACCATACTATGGAGGAATGACCAGATTTAAAATATTACTTCCAAATTAAGATAAAGAATGATTTAGAAACTGTACCCCTTTAGAATCATAGAATCATAAAATGATAGAATGGTTTGGACTTGAAAGGACCCTAAAGATCATCTAATTCTAAACCCCTGCCAACTCCCCTGCCAGCAAGGACACTTTCCACTAGACCAGGTTGATAAAAGTCCCATCCAACCTGGCCTTAAATACTTCCAGAGACAGTCCACAGCTTTTCTGGACAACATGTTCCATTGCCTCACCACCTTCTGAGTAAAGAATTTTTTCTGAACATCTAACCTAATCTGTCTTTTAGTTTAAGGCCATTACTTCTTGTCCTATCACTCTATCACCCGACAGAGTCCCTCACCATCTGTCTTGTAGGGTGCCTTTTGGTATTGGAAGGCTGATGTAAGGTCCCCCTGGGGCCTTTTCTTCTCCAAGCTGAACAACCCTAACTCCTTCAGCCTGTCTTCATAGGAGAGGTGTTTCTGCTCTTTGATCTTCATGGCCCTCCTCTGGACTCATTCTCATTATCAATATATCCAGTTCCAGTTTCAAGTTCAAGTTTTTTGTTTGTTTGTTTGTTTTTGATTTTGTTGTGTTTTGTTGTTTTTGATGTTGTTTTTGTTGTTGATGTTGTTTTTGTTGTGTTGTGCTTTTTTTTTCCTCCTCAGTAAAATGGTATAGCTTTGCTTATGAGTCTTGCATATTCCTTATATTTTTTCTGGATATATTTATATTTTAAGCAAGCTTTCTCTTCTGAGCTTTCACTCAGATCTGCAGGTCTTCTAATACTGTGGATGTAATCTTTCCCCTAAATATTTTTCTGCCACGGCAATGCCTACAGTGAGAGTACACTCATAGACTATGTTGATACTTCTAAATAAAATATTGGACTAAGTTTGCCCAATGGTCAAGGATCTCTTGCAAATCTAGTTGAATATACATTCCCTGATACAATTCTGACCCACATCAAATAACTCTCTCAAACAATACAAGTTAAAATTCAGGATACCACAGGATATCACAGGATATCACAGGAAGCTTCCTAAGGACAATGTGAGGTTTTAGCCATTCTAGTTTGAGGAAAGAAACAGCATGGACAGACAGGTACAAGCCTGCACCAATTGGCCTCTGGTCCAAGACTCACTGGTCTTTTTGTTTGTTTGTTTACTGGTGTAGGCGGATCCTGGGAAACTGGCCAAAACTCTTAGCAGAATTCCCCCAGGAACTCTAGGAGATCTCACACAGACAAGGCACAGAGCATGCTCTACAATTCCCAGCCATACAAAGAACACAAAGGACACGCAGCTGCAGTATACATATAACTTGGAAGGCTCCATTCGTGAGCAATGCAAGAGAATTAACCAGCCCTTGGCTTTCTGATTTTGTTGTTGTTGTTGTTGTTGTTTGTTTTTTTCCTGGTATGCACATTGTTGATGGTGACTGTGCTTCATATTTGCATATTTGCATACACCCTTGTGGTGTATGTCTATTCAGGTTTACTTGTCTTGTTTTCTTCTTATTCCTTTTTATAAAGAAAGAAAACATTTTGGAAAGAATAACATCAATGAATCATAGACTACACATAGAATCATAGAATATTCTCAGTTGGAAGGGACACACAAGGATCATCAATTCCAACTCCTGGCTCCTCATAGTACCAGAAAGTATTGCTCTGTGCACATAATTCACTTGGAAGTCAAATAAGAATAAATGGACCTCAAAAAGGAAGAAAAGTCTTCTTCTTCTCTGTCCTCAAAAGGAAGAAAAGTCTTCTTAATGAACACCTTTAACTGCAGTCAAAGTCTCATTGACTAAAACATTTGAAAAGGACTAACCTGTTTCAAATATTTTTTTAAACTGCTCATGGAATCTGTTGAGACATCACAAGATGTAATTTCTGCAAGAACTGTAAAGGAATGGACCTTTGCTTCGAGAATGAATCTCCAATAACTTGTGCCATCAGAGAAAAAAACTCATGATGCATTAATATGGCCCTGACCCACTGGTTGGCATGCATTGTCACTCCAAAATTCCATTAATAGGGTGCCTGAGGACATGAACTTAGTTTGACTTTAAAGCTATGTGCATTTCAATTAAAAATGCATTTATTTAATTAATGTAGACATTAGAGAGGACATTGGTTTAAAAAGGAATACTGACTTTCTTCCCTTTTTCCAAGATATATGCCTAATGCTGTTTTGTTTTCTTTTGTTTTCATGTGTAAGATAGGAAAGAGATTAAATAAAATATTTCAAATGAATAGATAAAAGGTCTGAGGAAGATATCAGGCCTACTGAACTCAAAATCATTATGTTTAGAAGTTGATTATTCTCTCATTTTTGTCTTTTTTGTCTTTTTTGTCTTTTTTTTTTTTTTTCTTTCCTTTTTATTTTTAGCAGCTGATAAGGCAGTATTACTTTCATTTGAAGGTGCTAAAAGCAAGAGATTTTTTTTGGCCACAATGAAAGAAACATTTACTGGTATCATTTCAGAAGTAGAGTTAATGTTTTTGTAATACGATAGATGGGATGAATTCTGCCCCTGATTACAGATGAGCAAATTCATCAAAAGAAGAAAGTGAAGCAATAGGAAAATATGTAGCTAACAGAAATTTGACCAGGGATTTTCCTAATTTAACTAGGCATTGTGGGCCCTATTTTCAATTTCAATAGAAGTCTTTGTTACCCTGACCAACTTAACTCACTTTAAAGATCATTAGCACAGCAGAGTTAAGGGCCTTAGTAAAATAAGATTCAGAGTCCAAGTACAATTTCTTCTTCGTAATGGTCAGAGGATTTCATGAAGATGCCACTTCTGTCCTGCCTTTATAGATCAACTTTTCTGATGCAGTAATAACAGTGTTAATTTTAAATAATTATCTGTCATGTGGATTGCAGTCACAAATGGATACATCTTTCCTAAGACACCCTGTATGGTATCTATTCTTATCAACCTAATGTAAACAGAGCTTGAGTTACCCACAGACACACCACATAGATCTTATCTAGCATAGAAATACCAAATTAGCACTGCCTGATTCTTAGGTAGCTATCAGCTAGCTGGCAGCTGCGATTTTTCATATCCAGTACATCTGTTCAATACCGTATGCCAAGGCTAGATCTAGGGATTTTGGCACCTTCCTCTGGTTGGACAAGTTCTTTGACAGGTTTTCTCCTTGATGTAAGACCAAATGATGAAAAGTTTCAACTGCCTTTGCACCTAGTATTGTCTGGATTATTTATTTACTTTGAACAATTATACAAATGGACAATTCTGCAATCTGATAAAAAGAGAGGAACTTTGATACATATCACAGAATAATGATGTGTCAGAGAGTGGATACACAAGTATTGCTTTTTGAGCTGCAAAGCTTAACCTTGCTTACTGAAAAGGAAAGCTGGTAGTCTATGAAGAAAGTTTTGTGGCCTGTTGAAATAGGTTTAAAAATCCTAATAATGTAAAACATGGGGAATATTTAAGATATGCTATAGCAAATGGAGCAATAATATCTCGTGGTTATACAGACAATGCAGTAAAGCAACAGAACAGAACAGTCATTGTAATTCTTAATATCTCTGTACAGCTTGAATCATGCACAAATCCATCCACCAAAGTGATTCTCTCTTCCCTCTTCTCAGCTACTTTTTGCCCTCCACTTTTTCTACCTCCGGAGTTTGTAGAGATTCACAGTAGTTCAAAGAAGGAACTGATCCAGCCAAATTATTACTGGGGAGGTGCAAGGAAGCAGGAAGCTTATTCTCAGAGAAGATCGGTATAGTTTTATTGGCATAGAAACTAGGTCTGCCACTAGAGAGGTGATAGGAACAAACATTGGTGAACAACCATTGGCAGAACAATCTCATTTCAAATCCTAATTTAAATTAGTGTGAACTTAGAGTAGTAATAAAGTAATTAAAAAAGCAATCTTAGTTTTACTAGTTTTTCATATGTAAGTCTTCACCTTCACTGCAGAAGTCAAATGGTAATTCCAGTTTTAGTAGGTTGAAAGCCACTGATTTCTTGTGGATGCTCTCATCTGTGGTTCTTAATGCACCTACAGCACAGCAGATTTTGTGTGTGAGATAAGCCAGCCTGCCAGAACCTGTTCAGGGACAGAGAAGCTTGTAACACTTCCTCTGTGGGATAAACCTCAAGTCATAATGCTGCCAGAGAGCCTAGCACCCAAGATTTCTGTAGCCAGAAATGCTATCTGACAATGACCTGATTACAGATTTACGGAATACAAGATTACAGGCACAGGATACATTTTATATTTCAGTACTGGCCCTGCTGAACAGTGGTGGTCTTTCTACACACTGCAGTCTGGTCTGGAGTAATTCAAAAATGACAAAACTAGATAAAGTCTTTGAATACTTCTAAAAAAAAGGTCTGTTACACCTGTGGAAGTACCATCAAAATTTTAAAAACTCCAAACAGTTAACTAACAGTTAACCAGTTAACTTTTTTTTTTTTTTTTTTTTTTTTTTTTTTTTTAATATGCCATTGCTGCAAGAAACATAAAACAATAAAGAATGCATGAGTAGAGCTGCTCAGCCCTGGGAGTGCCACATTTTCTTTCCCTCAAGAATGAATTTTTCAGGAAACCTACATGCTAAGGGTTATAGATATTACTGTACACATTTCTTTCTTTTCCATGTTTTAAGGAGATGAAATGGCACGGAGTTTTTACCTTTTTTTTTTTTTTTTTTTTTAATTATAGCTCTTTTTATTTATAAAGACTTCAGCTTGAAAAGCTGCTAAAAGTAATACACCACATCTTTCTGAGAATACAATTCCATTATTTAATCATGCCCAGGGGCAGCAAAGACACTGGGAAATAATTGTCTTTTTGTCATTCAAGCATGAAATGCCCAACATTGTTTGAAACCTAATTCTAACAAACCTTTAATATTCTACTTCAGAAATCCCTTGACCATGGGCAAGTACAATCTCATTTCTCAGTTTTAAAACAGTTTGATGAAGTATTCCAGAAGGCATAAATTGTGTTTTGTTCTCTAAATTCTTTTTTTTTTTTTTCATGTGTTCAAGGTTCCAGTTTTTATATCCATCTACTAAATCATGATTCCATTAATATTCTAACATCCCTGTAAAGTATTCTAGCATCCCTGTAAGACATTCATTTATATGATATCTTTAATCTGAAAACTCCTCTTTTAATTTTAGTCAAATCACATATGAAGAAAGCACAACAGGGAATGATGTGCCAAGAACTGCAGTAGTTAAACAAGTATAGGAAGATCATTCTTAGACAATGGCATCTTTTGAGCACAATTAGCTTTTCTTAGACTATTGCCAGTTTTTCTACTAATCAGTAAGCATTTGCAGAAACTTGCAGTATACTTTTCCACATCATGATCAAATGATTTGTCATATATCACAAAATCACAAGATTCCAGCACTCAGAAATAAATAAGCTAGTTAATGTTAACACTATGTCTAATAATTAATAGGCCCAGTAAATGAAGACGCACACAGAGATGAAGCTGTTGCTGCACCCTGTATCTTATTTTGACTCCAAAGGACAGAAGAATATATCAGCACCTGATATCTTGTAGATATTGGGGGATGATATATATAGGTGACCCATAAACAGTAGGCTTAGATCCAAATTCAAAACTAAAGTGTACAGTTTCACTCTTAGATCGAACAATAAATAAACCAGTCCCATTAAAATCTAAGCACAAATATGTCAGCGATTCACAGTCATTGATTATGACAGAAGTAGATTAGGAAAAGGAGTGCTGTACTGGATTCAAATAGGGATGAGAAAGCAAAGAATTCTTCAAAATCTGATGTGATAACATATACAGAGTGAATCTATCTTTTAATTGCCATCTAATATGAATACAAAAAAAGTCTAGTCATTTGTCTCAGTCACAATACTTTTCATACATTTTGTTAAAAGAATACACAGATGCTACAAGCTTACCTGTATAAACTTGAATACCTTAAGTCATGTGTGTTCTGCTTCTTTTAGTGATATCTGCACACCCTATGACGCATATGCTAATACTGTAATTTGAGTGGACTTTCTCCATAGGTGATAACAACCATAACGTGTTTCAAGTACATCAATGAACATGCTATTAAATAATAAAGAGTTTAAGGAAAAAAAAAAAGAAAAAGACAAAAAAAAAAAAAAAAAGGAATATAGGCTACATCCACTGCTTTTTATAGCTCCCTGATTAAATCAAAGTTGAAAACCCTGAGCATGGATAGAAACAGGAATGCACCTCAAGTTGTAATGTATAAGTTACACCTCCTTGCAGAACTCCACTGAAGAAACCATGCCATTTTATGATGCAATTGAAAATATTAGGTCCTAAAATAGTGCAGGTGGAGTAGGAAATCTAACTATTGCAAATATATGCATGGTACCTATATCAATTAAGAAAACAGGTCACTGAGTGGACAAGGGAAGGAGGAGGGAGAAGGGGAGGGGGAGGGGAAGGACATGCTGGAGAAAAAAAAAAAGAATAGCCAGTTATAGTACATTAGTTAGACAAGAATAATTCAGAAACGATTGGGAGAAGATAATTTATATCCAAGATTTTAAAGACAGGGAAAAAAAAGTATTTCACACAATTGTCTCCAAAAATAAATTTTTCCTGAACCTCAGTCTAATGTGTGTACAGTGCAGCTTGTCAAAAGTGTATATTTTAATATTTTAATATTATACTTTATTTTTAAATATTTTCATATTTAGATTGTTAATATTTTTGTCACATATTTTTTTATATCCATTTAAAAAAAAAAACAAACAACTATCCACTTTCCCCAAAATGTCCTAATTTCAGCCTAGGGAATGAACATCTCTTTGCATGCTAAATTCTAAGCTTTCAGTTGGATCTATCTAAATATATGTTTTGATTATTTCTTTATAGAGATAGTTCAGATTTATTTTGATTATGCATGATTTTATATATAGATATCTATACCTATAAATAACATAATTTCAGCAGAAAAAGTATATCACTGTAAATATGCATTTTTCAAAAAGGTTGTGCCAGATATTGAAGACTGTCAAGGTATTACACAGCACAGAGAATTGCTAAGCCCTCTGTCCTCTGACCCCTTAGTATCCTATTTGCTTTGCTGAATACACAGTGAAACTGTAATAAAGAGATTCAGTGATTGGATTTTAAATTAACTGACAATTTGAACTTTGAATAATCACAGTTTCTTGACTGTTTGGGGAACGCGACTGCTGGATTTAAAGATGGATAAAGACAAAAACTATTCTCCTCTGACAAACCATTCTTCTAAATAAATCGAGTTGTGTTTTTTTTTTTGTTTTGTTTTGTTTTTTGTGTTTGTGTTTTTTTTTCTTCAGCAGAGAAATGATACTTAATCCATCGAGATGTAAAAACACTATAAAAGAGACTCTACAGGAGCACTAAGGTCACCAGGTTAAAGAAAGTGAATGGTATTCCTAATGGAAGATAAACGGTTGCCCTGTGGGGTTTTATCTGTCATACTAATCTCAAACAGCAACTTGTATAAAAGTAAAGTTAAAAAGACTGTTAAAGCAAGCTTCTCCACTGCAGTAAACTAATACCTGTGGCTTACCGCCTCTGCCCTACACATGTGAAATGTTTAAAATGTTTGGCAGGAAGCTTTTTCCCACATTTGGCTAGGCATACTCAGTGAACCCAGTGTGAGATAATCCAAAACAATTCAGGTTCAACAAAGGTTGGGAAAATATTATAGTGGACACAAAGCTTTGATGGAAAGCTTCTTTGATCTTGAGATTATAAAATACACAATTTCTAATCTGACAAATTTTTAGCTGCAAAGCAGAATATCTAAACATTCCTCTTTTGTCATAACAGTTTAATCCCTTAAGAATGTGATTTAAACCATCAGGGAGCAAAGGTTACCACAAGATTTGTATGAAAGAGGAAACCTGCCTCAGACACCTAGATAGAAAAATGTGAAGGCCATTAAATTATATAACTAAACACTCTCTGCAGATTGGCACTGCCAGGTCACCCTCAGTTCAAGCCATGTCATATATCCATTGTTCCAAACACAGTTATTCACTGAATGAATACCAAAGGAGTTATGATTATTTTAAAAATTGGATTTGAGTTTAAAATTATCCACTTTGTCATGCATGAAAAATAGCATCAATACAATAAGAATCTAGATAACACGAGCTGAAAGTTGTTTTTTTGTTGTTGTTGTTCTGGGTTTCTTTTTGATGGGGAAGGGTTTTGCATTAAAAAAAAAAAAAAAAAAAAAAAAAAAAAAAAGTAGGTCTAATAAAATATATTGCCTCTTCCCAATACCCTTACCCATGTGATCTTACATGGCCTATGGGCCACAATGACAACATCTCTTCTATTAATGTAAAGATAGTGATTTTAAACTTTAAGCCATCCTTAAAATGCATGGACTTCCTGTTAGACACAAAAATTCTTGTAAGGCAATATGATCAGCAAAAGCAAATCCAAAGTTGTGTTATCAATTTGTTACACAAAATGATTCAATACTATAAGTGACATGTATACAGTTATGAGTCAGAGTTCATATTTTTTTCAGTGCTGATAAATTATGAATTACTTTTTAACATTAATTTGAGTACCAAATCTTATAGAGCACTAAATAACTTCTAATGGCTTTAGAAGTCAGATGGATTAAATATAAAATTTTTATATTAAAAAAAAAAAAAATGTGTTTTTTCTCACTTAAGTTGAAAGCAGAGTTCATTTTTATTATTATTTCAAAAGCCAAAAAGTAGAAATTTAATTTCATGGTGACTTGATTTCCATGGATTCTGCATACCAGTTAGTCACTAATGTTTGTAAGTTAAATTTCTTTATCCAAAATCCATTCCTTTTTTAGACTTCTAAACAAATTGTTCCCTACCCTACAATCATCCAAGACAAAGAAAAAAAAAATGGGTGCATAGGACAAAGTTTGAAATAATGACTAGAATAGAGTTTTTATACAAACGAATATAAATAATGATTATTAACATGTGAAATATCAAATCAGAAAGCATAACCTAGTACAATGTCATATTACAAAATCATTTATCTTTGTGGTACAATTTTTTAAAAGCTGAGCTCTGGTTTTACGATTTGAAAGAACTAAATAGGAATAGGAAAAAAGCATCCATAAACATTAATCTCAATTAATATTTAATTGAGAAACATCATGTCAGAAACAGTAGAAATATGAACTCTTGCCACAGTGTTAATTTTTATGTTTCTTGGCACTATATCAATAGAAAAAAAAATCTTCATTTTTTTCTTATGAGAATGTGTAATGACCTTTCTTAATCACCCTAAAATTTTCACAAATTTTGGTCTGCCCATATCTTAAATGTGGCGAAAAATGACTAATATATTAAAGCTCCTAAGTATGTTGGAAAGTATGTTGGAAAGTATGGTAGAATATTTAATTGCACAAATCTTGCTGATTTGTGAAGTATTTATTTGCTTAGAAATATCAGTAAACAAAATATTCATACTCAAAATCATACAGAATAAGAACATCCTTTATAGATCTCAGGGTGGCACACTCACTAATCATTCCTGAATCACATCTAATTATCTCTACACGCCCTCCAAACACAAGATGTGGTCTCTGACCCAGCACAGGGTGGCAAGGCTCTTAATCACAAAGGGGTGGACTAAAGATTGGCTCTTCTTAGGCTTTCTAGAATTTGCAGAATGTGACTGCCTGCCTCCTTATGAACTTGAGCACAGGTTAAATACAGGGATTATCAGATCTTCACCAAATGATTTCCCTAGGTTACTTTCTGTTTCTTCACAGTGTACAGTGTGGAAAATTAAAATACATAGACTTCCATATAAACCTAGGATAGTGTCATAAAAAATACAATTCATTTCAGAGGGCAGCGCATTGACCATTAAGTCCTCCCTTTCCATTTTCTATGATTCTGAAATGATATCTATATTTCAACATTCTTGTTCTTAGGCGAAGAATTTCAGAGTAGCATTTGTGTATTGATACAACACAGTAAAAATGCCATAACATTAAAAAATACTTTCAGTGCATTTCCTTCAATAAACCTGAGATATAGCTCAATGTAACTGACAGAATGAATGTTTTCTTCTAAAAATCAGAATACATTTTTACACAACATGTGCATAACATTTACAACTTTATTTTAGGCACACACACAAAATTGTTTTGCAGAGTTTTCATAATTTTCATAGTGCTTTCATTAAATAAAATATTATTCATATCTATCAGGATAAAAGTATGCATACTGGTGAACACTTGCTTAAGGGAAACAGGGAACTGAGAGAACACTCACGCTGAAACAACCTCCATACACACATGTGACTGACCCAGAAACAATTCAGTTGTTGCCAGTACAGCTGTCTTTGAAGTCAAGCTGTCTGAAATAACCACACTCTCCTGTCATCAGGGTATTGCAATACACACACTGTCATCAGGGTATTGCAATTAATTTGTCACAGTTTCAAAGCAGTTATTTTATTTTTTTTAAAATGATTCTTCTCTATTTCTCAGTTCTTTATGTTATCTTTTTAACATGGTGCCTCGAATGGTCATTACTTCCCTGTGAGAAACTTCTGTTCTGTGAATCTTCTTTCAAACTTGCCTTTGTCATCTGCAATTCCTATTGTCGTTCTGCACACATGGATGCATTTTATCATCCAACTTTTGTCTTTGCTTAGGACAAAACAATAAAATAAAACAAAAACTCACATTTGTCCTATCTGCTGTCTCAGACTTTTGAAACATCCCTTAAGACACCATATTTCTGCTTGTGTTTTGTTGATATCATCAGATCAGTTTTGGTTGAATTTCTGCTAAATAACTCCATGCAAGTGTATTTTTTTTTTCATAAAAATACACTTCTTGCAGAACATGGCTTTTTATTTTCAAACTCTATTACTCTCCTCATTTAAGAACTTGTCATACTCCTAAAGCACATAATGATCTTTAATAACCACCTTTCACAAATTTTAAATTTATTAAAATAATTTTTTCACAAATAACCACTCCATCACAAATTTTTCTTGTTTGTTGATCTTCTTTGTAGCTATAAATAATAAGATGGATTTAGCTTTACTTTTACTTTACTACTCTTGTACATTTTGTCTTAATTTCCTTTCAGTTTTCCAGTTTCATTATTTATAATTTCCTCAATTTGTTATCCCATTTAGGTGTTGACTTTTGAACCCAGACTAGTTCATAGCAGCATGTGAAAATAACATATCCACATTCCCTTTCTAACCCATATCTTTAAAGTACTAATAGTCTTCTCTAGATGTTGAGTACTCTAGAAAGCTTCTGCTTTTCTGCCTCATTACATACCACTTAGTTCACTGCCCCTAATTTGCTCCACCAATTTATATCCTTGCAGCTGGACTAAACTCAAAAGTTTTAGACATCTTATTTAGGTAGTATTTCCTACACTGTAGTATTTTGGCTCCTTAGAAGAGTAACAAGGATTGACAGATATGATACAGCATCTCTGAAAGACCTATTGCAGAGAAAACTCCTTGGAGTACTAAACTGGCACCACACACCTGTGTTTAGATACCTGAGTTGTTCTCTCTGTGTTCAGTCTAAGTTTGTTGTCTATGTTCCCTGTGTAGTCTAGAATAAGTGTTTAAAATAAGTGGAGTGAATTGTCTTCCAGAGATGCATATTTCTGTCCATTGAATAGAGAGAAATTTACACATTTCACTACCAGAGAAGTCAAATTAGTGGGGAGCAACTTGTCCTCAGTGATATATTCTTAAAACCATGGGAACTGTGGGTATTACTTTCTTCTCTGTGTTTCCATTATACCTGAAATTGCCCCTAATCATTGTTATTTCACTTCCTCTTTAAATTTAATCTGAAAACCTTAATATTCTCTCTATTTCATATCTAGCTGTTATAAGTATGGCAAATATCAAAGAAAAGAGTTGTGGTTTCAGTAGCACTCATGGAATATATACTCCTGGTTTCCTTGTTTCAAGTCTGTGTCAGAATTAGGAGTGAACTTTAACACTGGCAATATAGTAGACAGAACAAAGATGAGAATCTTCTAGAAAAAAAAAAAAAAATTATCAAAAGAAAGTCATTTGGCATAAGTAGACAGCATTGAACTATTTTTATTTTTTTTCCCAAGATAGATGTTAAATGAAGTCAACAACATTAGTCAGAGGTCAAGAGAGCCTGAATTTCAATTTGATGAGGATGACATTCAATAATCCGAAAGACCAATATTACAGACCTTTGACTGTACTTTCACAGGAAGAATTAGTAGCACAAAAGCATCATACTTTCCCATTGACTTCAAATGGAAATAGAGGTTACTGCACCTCAAGTACTGAGCACCTTTCACTACCAGGACTTCATTTAACAAAGAAAATGCAACTGAAGTTAAAGAGCTGGAGAGACAGTTAAGCAAAATGGTCCAGATCATTTCTGCTAAACATTACTTCTATGGAGACCAAGACTTTCAGGAATCTCTGAAATGTGGCTTTCTTTATGTATTTATTTTATGATTAAATTACATCATTATCTTAATTTAATGATTTAAGTATAGCATAAAATTCCTGGAGTATGAGAACAATGTTTATTATTTCATCTCTTGTGAGGACTTCAGACTCTCTCAAGATGACTAGAGCAGCATGTACAGCAGAGCAAAGCTCATTTTGGGGATGTCAGGAACTAAATAGCTCTTTGTTGGGCTATTTAATAAATAAAGAGGGATTATAATAATGATTATTGTGGCATGGAGGACAAGAGCATTCTAGGCTATCCAGCTGCAACTTGTATATTCTCTACCAGCTTTATTTTTAACACACAAATGCTACTTTGGCTGGAATGCACATGCAGATTAGGCCCAAAGCAAAACCTTTTTTGGACATAAATGTCCTTCACACTTGTTTTCCTTCTTTGCAGATGATGGCATCAGTGAAGCTTGCCAGAGAAAGTCATAACAATAATACTGACTACAGTAAAACAAATTGTGCTACATGAAAAATAAAATAAAATTAAAATAAAATAATAAAATAAAATAAAATAAAATAAAATAAAATAAAATAAAAGAAAAGAAAAGAAAAGAAAAGAAAAGAAAAGAAAAGTGTAGGGATGTAAGTCATCAGTTACAGAGTTAAGCAATAGGAAAATAAGCAGAAAAATACACCTGAGTAAGACAGAATCTCCATCTGCAAGTGAAGAACAAAGGAATTATTTGGCAAGACCGGGAAGCTGTGAGAATAAAATTAGCAGGAAACAGACTACACAGAACCATGTAAAAGATCTAATGTCATAAAACAGGGAAATAATTAAATATGTCCAAGTAAGCATTGCTCACAAAGAAAAAGACAAAAACTCAACACTAAAGCAGGCAAATCTGCAGCATGGAGATGAAAATTATATGAAAATCAAAGCAGTCAAAATATATCATGGTCAGAACCACAAAGTGAAAGGGAATGTGTACAAAAAGATCTGTTCAGTATCTGTATGTTTCTTTGATATGGGTATACAAAGAAGCTTAACAAAGGTTCATCCTCTTGTGAATTCAAGTTCCTGAAGCTTTACTCTTACCATGATAAAAGCATTAATGGAGTATAGATTCATCTTTGAGCAACCTGAACCATTCTATGATTCTACTTCTGGAAACTGCTAATATGGGCTTCACTTAAAAAAAAAAAAAAAAAAAAAAAAAAAGATAAATAAATAAATAAATCTGGAAAATCCATCCACAAGTTTAAAAACAAAACAAAATTATGAAGGTTTATGTAAAAAGTCCTATCCCAAAATTAAGAGAGGCTTGTCTAAGTCAGAATAAACCCTTACATGTCCAAGGGTGATGGAAAAAAATTGTGACTTCTGCTCTAAGTGCCCACTCCAAGGCACAGTGATGTTAAATCTCAAAGCATGAAATGTGGAACATTTCTCTAAGGTAACATGAAGTATGTGATAGCTGGAGAAGTATATGACCATTGGTAGAACACAACTTATTTTTAAATATTTTAATTAAAATTGTTTGTTTTTTTCACTAAATTCTAGAGTTCCAAATTCCCAGTAAATTTGTTTTCAACAATGCTTCTATTCTCCAAGTAGCATTCTTTCAATTGTTTTCCACCAAGTATTTTCTTGTATTTATGGCTTCTTGCTAAAAGTGAGCTGCTTTTTGTAGCTTCTCATATAAGTGATTCTGCTAGTTGGCAAGGAACCTAAGACTTAAACATTGTATTTCAACATACAGGTTCATTCCAGGAATCCTGTCTTTGTCTCTGATCCAGAGATTCACTGATCCAGAGATTTTAAATTGCGTTTTAAAAGTAATTTAATGAACCAATAATGTTTTATTTCAGCTTGATATGTGTTTGGTTGGTTTACTTGGGATACAGTTACCAAACATGACTCACCCCAGGATGATTATGTTTCAGTTTCAGCCAGGTGCAGCTAGGACTTGGCAACAGTCATCACGAAGATGGTGTCTGTGTGAATTCTGCACTTGCTGACCTTCACGATGTGGGTGTTTGGAATGACTCTTTGTTGGCACAAATACAGATTCTCTCATACAACCATCTGTTCCTTGTGAAGAGGAGTTTTCAACAGGTACCTGGGATGTTTCATCTACAGCATTCAATTTTCAGCAAATCTCCCATATTTATGATGGGAAAAGTAATGTATACACTTCCCTGAAGAAAGTAAGGACACTAGAAGTATTTAGAGACAAAGTTCTTAATCACTTTAAATGCAAGGGTAATTCATGGAGCTCCTCTTCATGACACCCCAAACCAATCCCAAGTTTGAAGATCTAAAGACTACTTCAGTCCCAAGGTCCTCACCCATTCTTCTATCATATAGCTCCATTTTCACAGATCTATTTGTTCTCCTGTATCTCATCATTCCTCTTGCATACCTACACTGCCTGTACCAGGAGAATGACTAGCAATTAGTATGTTGATGGGAAAGAGTATCTTCCAAGATAGGCATAACACAATGTGCCTAATAAGAGACCTGATTAGCCTCTTTGTTGCCCTTATCTAAGGAACTACAAGTCCCACTTATTGAACTAAGTATTTTTCTCTTTTTCTTAATCTGACCTACATCACACAGCTAGCTAATGCTGGAAGAGGGTTTTTAACTTTTCCATTTAACTACTAAACCCAGAAACTACTTCCTAACAACAGCCTTCAAGTACTCCTGTTCCACTGAATCAAATGCCAGCATCTGTGCAGCATCTGTTTTAAGGCAGATATGTCAGTATGAGATGTTATTTTTACTTGCTATATGCCAGTTAGTTTTCTTGAGGTGATTACTGATTTTACATACTCTTTGGAGACTTCTTTCTCTTCAGAAATTCCAGCAAAAAGTTTATCTACCACTGAACTAAAGGAAGAAAGTAATTTTCTGTGTATAGGACAAAGTTTTTGTAATTGTAAGCTAAAAAATATATGAACAAAAAATATAGCTCTAATTTGAATATTGGGAGTGAAGAGTTCTTTTTGCAATAATAGACATACTAAGTTATTATGAAAGGTACATTACTGTATAGAAAATAAACAGAAATACGGATGGTGAAAGTTATAGACTATTAGACAATGATTCCGAAACCAATATTGTCATTTATGTAGCATACTGGATACTTTGCAGTCAGATTCTGTGACTACAACCATTTCATTTCTGATGCTTCTGACACATCTTTTATTTTATGAATGTATCATTTAGAGATAAAGATGTCTTTCATTTTAATGTTTCCCGAAATTCCAATGTTAATACATGCATTGGCAGGGGAGTGGTAGGAAGTATGCTGTCTTACAGACAATGTATTATCCAAATCAGTTCAGTGGTTGTCCTGGTTTTGGCTAGGATAATTTTCCTCCTAGTAGCAAGTAGGGTGCTGTGTTTTGGATTTAGGATGAGAATAATGTTGATACCACACTGATGTTTTAATTGTTGCAGAGCAGTGTTTACACTAAGTGCTTACACTAAGCCAAGGACTTTTCAGCTTCTCACACTGTCCTGCCAGAGGGCAGGATGGAGTGCAGCAGGAGATGGGAGGGGACAGACCCACTCAAGCTGGCCAAAGGGATATTCCATACCATATGGCATCATGCTGAACAATTAATATGGGGCTGCAGTGGGGGGACCAGCTGCTTGGGGATAGGTCATTGGTCAAAGGGTGGTGAGCAATTGCATTGTGCATCACATGTTTTGTACACATTATTACTAGTAGTACTATTATCATTATTATTATTATTTTCCTTTCATTTCTGTCCTAATAATCAGTCTCTATCTCAACCCACAGGCTTTCGTTTCTTTCTAATTTTCTTCTCCATCCCAGAGAGGGAGGGAAGAGAGTGAACGAACAGCTGTGTGGTGCTTAGCTGCCATCCAGGTTAAACCACAACAGTGGTTCACATGGAAATATCTTTAACATTTATTTCAGAGTATCTTATGTCATATTTTAAATTGTGTTTCAGGATTTCTGCCCTCCCATCTGTGATACACAGATACAAAGACATACAATCTTAGGGTTCAAGCCAAAGTAACCACCAATGACAGGTTCTGCAGTTGTCAGGACATCTGCAGGTGTTTAGTACCCTGCAGAAGCACTGTATCACAGCTACCTGGTACAGAGCCTCTGTGTCCTACTTCTTCATCTCATATTTATTTCTTATTCATATCCTAATATGAACTAAAGCTTGTATATAGTTTTTCATGTATTCATTTCTCATCTAATCTTCATAAGAGTGTAAAATCTCGTAATGTATTATTTTTAGAGACAGCTGGCATATAGAATGATAAGCAACACAGGAGTCCAAATCGTGGAATTCACTCCAAGCAGTCTATGGGTTTTTACAGAGATAGCAGTTCTCACTGCTTCTTCTCCTAAACGGATCCAGTTTCAAAACTTTGGGAAACACAGTATTTTGGTCAAATTATCAAACTGTTATTCATTCTGAGAAGTATATGACCCACCCAGACTTTCAAATTTTCTTATGTTATTTAACTGCTTGAGATAAACAAGAGTTTTAGAGCCACAAAGGTGGAGAATAAAAATCAGAATGAATTGCAGACTTGAATAACTAATTATGTACATGCTCCTTATGTCTATAGCACTTCATTCTGAGTACATCAGCTGGGATAAAAATGTGTTAACAATATCTGGTGCAAACTGATGCTTCATCAAAATTCCATAAGGGCTGGAATGTATTCTGCAACCCATACTCTACCAACTTAGAAAGCTGGGCGCTCACTGATATGCTCCTCTTGAAAGCTTCAGATTTTTGCAGACGTCAGCCTAAGCTGTTCTTTTTTCAGATATTAAAAGAAAGGCCAGGTCTTGCTTGTTTATATTGGAGCTTATTTCTTTTAGTGTTTAACAGTGTCTCCTAATAAGGAGAGGAGAAGGGAAGGGAGGGGTGGGGAGGGGAGGGGAGGGGAGCAGAAAAAAGAAAGAGAAAAAAAGAGAAAGGAAAAAGGAAAAATATTCCAAGCAAGACCAAAGGATTTCTAGACAATGGTGTGCAAAACACAGAAAATAAAAACAGGCTAAACATACTGAGATCTGGAAATATTTATATTTATATATATACATATATATAAAAGAACTCTAGCATTTATCATTTTATTTGGTATAGTACTGCTAGTTTTGAGATTTAATATTTTTAGCAGAAGTCACCATAAAACACAAAATTCCAACCTAGATGGAAAGTTTCCTATATCAAGGAGATCTTAAGTAGAGGAATAACACTGGGGAGGTTTCTGGTATAGATTTTATTTTATCCCAACTGAACGATAAACCTACAACTACATGCTAAACAAACTATTACTGTGAGCCTGATCTGTACATGACAAACACTTCAGAATAAAAAACAATAATTCAGGTAATGGCTAACTGCAACAAAAATGCATATTTTGATTTTCACAATACAAAGATGAATTTGTAACATAAAGACAATGAAGTACAAAAGAAAGAAAAAAAAAAAAGAAAGAAAACATGGTTAGAGTAATTCTGTTAATCTTGAAAACTACACTGAAGATGCTGTAGTTTGGACACCTAACTTTTTTTCTGTCTTATTGACTTTGTTGAATCTGTGCAGCTTGCTTGTGCACGCAACCAAATGTGTATGCCAACAGAAATGCAGATAGTACAGGTGTCACTACCTAGCAATTTGTCAAGATGCAGCAAGGAACAAATCTAGGTCATTTGGATAATTCTCATTTGAATAATCATCATCATTGAAGTCAACTCAGTCTGTTGCCTTAAGGCATCTGAGCAATTTCATCCCCTAACCTCTGTTCTGTAAAGTACAGAAAAATATTGTGTGAACTTAATAGAACTCATAGATAAAAAAAAAAAAAAAAAAAAAAAAAAAAAAAAAAGGAAAAGTGAAAGGGGGGGGGAGGGGGGAAAGAAGAAGAAGGGGGAAAGAAGAAGAAGGGGGAAAGAAGAAGAAGGGGGAAAGGGCACCTGAGCACACTGCCTGTTCATATTCAAGCAAGCTTCAAACAACACCCCCAGATCCTTTGTCCTCTACACATCCACTTTCCCCCAACCCTGTACCGTTGCATGGAGTTGCTGTGGCCAAAGTGCAGGACCTGGCACTTAGCTATGTCGAACCTCATACTATTGACCTCTCCCCATCGACCCATCCTGTCCAGGTCACTCTGCAGGGCCTTCCTACCCTCCAGCAGATTGACACTTCCCCCCAACTTGGTGTCATCTGCAAATTTACTGAGGGTGCACATAATTCCCTCATCCAAAACATCAGTAAAGATATTAAAGAGGATGGGCCTCAACACTGAATATTAATTTCTAATATTAAAATATTGAAAGAGAGGATGAAGGGAAAGAAAGGAAAAAAAGATCAACAGAAGAAGAAGGAGGAATACGATCAGAAAAATAAATGGATTCCTCAGAGATGCTTAACAGCATCTCTGAGCAGGAGACAATTACCAGTAGATAAAATAAGCAAACGGGATGCCAAGACAGAAAGTAATGATAGAGCACCAAGAAACTTTGTCAATATATTTGTAAATCTATAGAAGGTTCCAGGAGGAAAAAAAAAATTATCCAGCTTTCTATATCTTGAGATTGTAACCTTCTCATAACATAATTTTTCACATTACTTGACAGAAAAGGAATGCAACCATTCATAAAGGTTTCTAAACAAAGAATTAACTGAATTTATTTTGTTTTAAAATAAAAAATATTTTGTCAATTTGATTTCTTTCTCAAGTGGTCAATTAATATGAATAATGGCACATAAGGCAGCCTGAAACCAGCAAGTCTTTTCTGTGTTTTACAGTGAGAACTTAGAAAACAATGTATTCTTCAGGCTGACCAGAGCCTATCTGTACAGCTGGCTTTTAATTTAGGGAAACCTAAGTATTGTGGTGTTCCCATTATGGGAGTCATATATTAGATAAAACAATAGTCTAACTTCTAAAGAAGCAGAAAGGAGAAAATGGAAAGATGTACTCGGTTTGATTTTGGCTGCAGGGAATAATTAGCTAATGCAAGAGTTTAGTTAACTTTATTTTAGAAAGTATTTGTATTGAGCAGTCAAGAGATCTGTTACTGATTTTTTTTTTTATTTACCTGACTTGTATGAAATAACATTTGTTGCTCTGAAACTGCTATTTCAGGTATCTTGTCAGGGAACTGAAAGCACCATACTTTTCACAGAGTCACAGCAAAACTGAAGTGGAAAACCACCTCTGGAGATCTAGTCTAACCCACCTGCTCATAGTTGCTCAAGGCCATGCCCAATCATGTTTCAAATGTCTCCATGGATGGAGATTCCACAATCTCTCTGGGCAACCCTTGCCACCTTGCCACCTTTGTGGTTAAAAAACAAACTAACAAATTAAAAATAAAAATAAATAAATAAATAAAGTGTTTTCCTATTTTAAATCAAGTTTCTTGTGGGCCAGTGTACACCATGTGCTTACAGTACTCCTCACCAAAACCTGAGAAACCTAAGAAAGCGTCAGAACAACTTCAGCATATTAAGCAAAGCTTAGGGTACTCAAGGTGGGCTACCAATGGCATATTTGCCAGTGTCTGAGTTAGACTCAGCACACTTGGGAAGTGGCAAAGCCTTCAGAGTCAGTACGACCTTTTAAGGTCAAGAACTGAAACAAGCTAAAATCTGATTCAGTCATCCTTGAATTAAAATAAAAAACAAGAAACCATGAGCAATGTGTTGTGAGGTACAGCAGTAACTAAATACCTCATTATCTACCCAGGACCAAGGGAAGAGGACAGGCTCTCAAGTATTGTGCAGCACATCCGGGAGGGTGAGGAGGTGGCACAGAAGAGGAGAGTTGAGGGTGAGCTGTAGAAGGGAATGAAGAGGGAATGCAACAGGAAAGGGTGATGACATCATTTAATAGATTTGATTTATGAATCACTGACTTTGTGAAGTTAATTCCATATTCACCTTTCTCTCCACTCCTCCCCCACTCCAATAAAGTTGTCTGTTCTAAACCTCTGAACTCTTTTTTTGTTAGTAGGAAAGTATTGCTCATGAGGAAGACAATGCTCATTTAACTTCACAGCTTTCCCAGGAGACTCTTGCACATATTATTTAAGTAGTTTTCAAAGGAGCGTAAGTATACTGGCCCTCTTTACTACTCACAGCACCTCTACCTAGACAACTTAATACATCAGTCAACATTTACAAGTCATCATTTAATCAACAGTGAAGAAAGATAAATTGAAATGAAATACCCTAACTTAAGAATTTCATTAGCTTTGCTATAATACAAATAGCGACACACATTGTCATTGGAGACTGGTAATAAATGTGTTAAACACAAGAAAAGACAGCGATACAATTGTGAAAACAAACACATAGGTAAAAATTTCTGAAAGGTTGTATGTGAGAGTGTGCAGCAGGAGCAGACATGATTTGACTAACGTGTGCTACTGTAGGTGTAAGGAAGGAAGTCTCTAAATGGTGGCTTAACATGATTCTCTGCAACCACATTACAAACAATACAGGAGTAGCTTGTCCCTCCCAGCCTCTATGAGAATCAATCTGAGGAAGCCTGATGCTATAGAGATGTTTCCTGTATATTGTGTGGGAAATTCAACTAAGTGCAAACTACCAGCAACAATGAGACAATAAATTATAATAAACAGGAAAAATAGCATTGGCTCCTGAAATCAATGGCTGGAGCACATGAAACATTCACAGCATTGATAAATGAATAAATATAACAAAAAGCATTGGGTTTTGAAAGAATGGGCAGTTTTATCTGCACTGAAAGGCTCCTTTTCTGTTAACTAGGTACATGTAAAAAATAAACACTGTTGAAGGACTTTGGCTGAGATTTTGAATGCTGGAGAGGTGATTTAGAAAGCTGCACAAAACTCTGGAGTTATTCCTTTGCTTGGCCTTGAAAACTGCAACACAGTCTGAACAAACAGCCACCTTCTGGCAACCCCAATGCATCATCTATTCATGTCTGCTATTCAGCCTGTGCTAAACATCTGAAACATGAGCATACCTCATTTCAGAAAAAATTAAAAATATAACAAAAACAGAGGCAACATGCTTGGAAGCAACCTGCTGTCCAGTGAAGAAGACCTGGAATACTCACAAAATTAAGTACTGTTAATCTTGTGTGTTTATGCTATCTAATTAAATTCAAAGGAGCGAGCATTTTGAGTTGAAATAAGTGGGACTAAAAGGTCTTCTCAAAGAAGACACTAAAACACCTTGCAAGTTGTTTTTTTTTGTGTTTTTTTTTTTTTTTTTTTGTCTCCCTTTGATATCCAGGCTCCAAAAAGAGCTTATGAAAATGTTATGAAAATGCAAGTCCAGCATTTTCATAACATTTTCATAACATTTCCAGCTAGGGAACACCTATCTGGAATAGAGCAGCGGAATTTAGCAATTCTACTCTTCAGCAATGCAAGATCCAAGGATCCGACCATAGATTTTTAAAGGGAGCAAAAAATTATTCTTTCAGTATAAATTAAAAACAAAATAAAAAAATAAAAATAATAAAGCAGGAACCTACAAACACACTCCTGTTGTTCTTGAGTTAGTTCATTTTAACTATTTTTGGTTGAATTACACAATAGAAGACCAGGAGTAATGAGGTACATAGAATACATATTTTGCAATATGAACTTGATTGTTTGTTTTCTAGAGTTCCAGAATAAAATGTTGAAGAGAATACAAGAAAAAGTGTTAGGCTCAGGTCTTAGTATAGTAGTTGAGGCTCTACCTTTTACAGTATATAATGAAGAATTATTTTCATTTATTCTAGGTAGGAAAACTTTCAGAGTTAATGGAAACTGGCTAATTAACCCATAGAAAGTAATGTTATGTGGCAATTACGGGGCTGCAGAGTAGATTCTTGTGAAAAAGCACTCCAGGATTCAACACTGTGGCCATTTTAATTAATGACTAGAAGGGGAAATTCTCATTATGTCAAGGAAAATAAAAAATTATAAGAAAACGTGGCAAGAAATAATGTAAGAGGATGGATAAAGATTGGTTTCACAGAAAGAGGCAGCCTTCAATACGAGGGGAAAGTAATTGCATGGTTCTTGTCACTGCAAAGAAACTCTTCAATCTAGAAACTTATTTGAAATGTTATATTCAGATCTGGGTATCTCATCACTGATACCTGCAGAGTATTCTAAAAGAAGTATTAAAAAAGTTAAGAACATGCAAAGAATTAATAAAAAAATAGCAGATAGTAAAGCATGTCTAAGCTTGGCAAAGGCAGTAGAACACAATAGCAACCCCTAAATATTTGAACAACAAAGAAAGAGAAAACTTAGCAACAAGGGGAATAACCAGATAAACTACAAGATACTGAAGTGTCCTTTTAGAAAGTTCTATTAATGTCTGGACAAGAAATGATAGAAATCCTGTCAGCAAGCACATTCAAAGTTAGAATAGACAAAATGATAGTAACTATATAATAGTCATTTTGTAACCACAGCTTGATCATCTAGATGTGTTAGTATTTCTATCTCTCTCAATGCAGCTAAACATCAGAATAAATAATATACATCACTTATCTTTTACCTTATGAAAAGTAAAGAAATTAACTTAATAAAATGTTTCTGAGATTTCTTTCTTTTAGCATAAACAATTTCCACTACCTATAAAAATCTGTTATGGAAGGGGCATGTTAATAGTCCAACGACCATTCTGAAAATCTTCTGAGTTGCATAACACGTTAATATTAATCATTATCATAAGCAGTTCATATGTCTATATGCTTCCTATTTTAAATTATACTACACAAAAACAATACCGTACATTTGCAGTACCAAATACAAGCGTATCACTGTGGCTATGAGAGAGAGCAGTAGAGGGCAGCATAGACTAGGAATAACTCCAGAACGAAACGGTCCAGAAAATAAATAAATAAATTAATTAATAATAATAATAAATAAATAAATAATCATGATTCTATAAGAGGTGGAGAGATAAATTTTTAAGACTCAATGCATGCTGATTTTTCTTTCTTGGGATGCTCAGTAAATTTGAAACCACAGGAAGCTGTTACCAGCCCTTTGTCAAAGCATCTAAGCATCTCCCTATGCCTCTATCATGGTCATCTTGTGCTAGTTTTTTATTTAATTATTTATTTTCAAGATGACCTCACCTCACATTGCAGCTTATGTTTACACTTTGAGGATTGCAGCACATACTTTATAGCTTCTCAATTCAACTTCCGTTCTATCCCCCTTACCCTCTTCCTGATATTAAGCTTTAGTTAACTGTATCTTAGGCAGGATTGACTGGGGTAAAATATGAAATGTAAAAAAAAAAAAAAAAAAAAAAAAAAAAAAAAAAAGCAGAAATGAATTTAAAACTATGTTTATTTGAAGACGGTCTAGAGCAGTTGTAATTGTTTTATGTCATCCTGCCTTCTGTTCCTTCAAGTCTTTTCACAGACTGAAGACACAGAAGCTGGAAAATTTCCTCCCTTGGAACTGGATTAAAACCTTATTTCAGTGGCTGTATCCTTCTGCCATCTCATTTTGTATATATTTCCTTTGACTGTCTGGGCCTGATTTCTGCCTACCTTTTGTTTTATCATCTGTAATGCTTTTGGCTCAGAACACAGTCTGTGTCCTATGGCCTTCAACTCTTTTCTTCCCACTCCATTTGGCTGGTAATCAGTCATTTGCAGCGTTCCATTTATAATATTTTTCTTTGCCTCCTAAAATCTAAGTTTAAAAAAAAAAAAAAAAAAAAAAAAAAGGATTTAAGACAGCACTTTTTTAAAACTAAACTTTGGAGCCCTGTATCTTAAACACCATTATTCTATTGTTGTGTTATGTTCTACACACATACATGCACAAACATACTCTGAAAGTGCTTAACATAAAGATTTCCAAGCATTACAATATGAAAGTGATCTCAAATTGACCACTTATTTTCTGTGAATTTAGTTATTCTCAGAAGCCATAGAAACAGGCAGAAAAAATATATATATTATTTTCAGTAATACCTAAACTAGAAGGCTTTGGCATGAACCAGAACCACATTTCAAAACACAGTGCAAAGAATACCATCTCTTTTCCAAACAAACAAGACAAAACAAAACAAAACAAACAATTTAAAAAAAAAAAATCATGGAAATGTAATATGAGGCACTATGTGATTTATTAGGTATATTTATTTTTGTAAGGCATGGACAGCTACACACACTCTTCCACCCACTTTCCTCTTACAGCACTGCTCTGCAGTGACCCAAATTCTCTTGTGGAACATTTAGTTAATCTGTAGAACCTTGTTAAATAATAAATGCGCAGCACTGACAATTAAAAGTTTGCTTAAAAGACTACAGATCAGTTTTTGTGAAGTGTTCACAACTAGCAAAAATCTGTTGATCCAAGTAATATCGGAGCCACTGGTTTTCAGAGTAAAAGTCCATATTGAAGAAATGTAGAGTTCATGTGGAGAGATGCCAGGGACAGTGTACATAGTCACCATGGGTATGAAGATGTTCCTCAAACAAGATGGTAAACCTGCTATGGTATGGTGCTCCATTTACACCAGGAGTGAGCTAGCCTCCCTCCACCCTTCAGACCTCAAGGAATTGCCTCAAGCACAGCACAGCTGCCCATTTCAGCCACTGCCTGTGAGTAAAGCTAGATCTAGACTATCTACCCAGTCACTACCTGAAGAAAAGAGGAGTTCTGTTCATCCTGTGGGTGTTTGAGCAGATGATGTGGAGACCTTCATAATACTTTCAAAAATTTTTGTTTGAGCTAGTATTTAGCTAAAGAAAGGGTTGAGGATTACAGACACTTCCTTCCCCTTCTTCTCCAAAATATGCCTTTCTCTGAGTTTTAATGATTACTAATTTTTTTTTCTGATGGTTGTTTACCATTAAGGGTCAGGATCCTGTGGACACTATCTAGATGTTACAGATCTTAGGATCCTGAACTTGGGATCACAAGGAAAAGAGTCTGAGGATTCAGAAGAGAATGATTCAGAGTAGGAAATACCCATTCTCTATCACTGCTTTAGAGGAATGAACACTCGGCTGGAAATTTAAGCCAGGTGTCCTTTTCCTTTAGATAACATCAGCTGTTCAAAATGGCCTTGAATCTTTGCCAAAGCTGAGACACTCTCATGAAAATGAGACTGCAAAGTCTGGAAAGAGGAAAAGTTAAAACCCAAGGAAGATAAAAGACCCCTAAGAGGCTCCACTTCCAGCTGAAATTATTCAACTTACATACCATCCTTTCAGCATTACACTTAAGAAAATTAGCACCATCCTGACAATGGAAAAACAATCATACAGCACTGGTAGATGCATTACAAGGTCTTCAAGGAGTGATAAATACAGACAAGAGCTATTTGTCTGACAGTTTGTACTGCGAACACAAGTAATTCCAACCAAGATACATAAAACAAAGTAATACTACAGATCCCAGAAGATGTCCCTGAGGGACAACAGGTGACACCAAAGACACAGGAGATCAAAGCAAAAAAATTTTACAAGGTAAGAAGAAGAGTACAGTTATAGCTGATGGTCAAAAGTGTCAAATACCACATGGAAGTTCAAAAGTAGCAGGGAAATGTAGTAATAACCCTGCTACAAACAACTCCATATACATGTTATCTGGATAGCCTTCAGAGAAAATGAAAAATAAAACTCCAAAGGATATCTATAGCTTATCTGCAGAGCTGTTTGCACTAACCTTTGACTGAAATGACAGTGTAAAGGATAAATTCTTGCTTTTTAACTGACAATACTTTTGCTGACAGAATTCCGTCCTAATGCAGCCATTTGTCTTAAAATATAAATATATATATATATTTACTGTATCAGAGTAAGAAAAGTAAGAAAAGTTGAAATAAATAAGTAAATAAATAGATAAATAGATAGATAAATAATCAATCTGCAAAAGAAACCATGGAATGGACAAAACAAGACAAGATATTTGATGCAATCAAACCATACCATTATTTTGCAGGTTACCCCTCCACTTTCTCTATACTTTATCTGTGCACTGTCTACTCAGCTTATAAAATCTTTTTCAGAGGAAATTTGTTTTCATACTTGTCAAAAATGTTGGTACTTATTCTGGACTGAGTGTAGTAGGCAAGCATTAATTTTATGAAGGTGCATGAAAATATCTGAAATTTTTAAACTAGCTCTCATATACAAAAATATTTCAGATAAATCAGTTTGTAAAATTCAAATTTAAATGCTGCATAATAAGAAATCCAAACCTTATTAAGAAATCCAAATATGGTGAGCAGTAATGAAAATGGTAGTTCTGAAGCATACCTGCAAAATCTTCAACTCACAGTTAACCCCTGTTTACAGAGGCTGCAAATACATTATAATTAAAGTGATTGTTCTTGTTTCACTGAACTCTTGGGATTTCAAATTTGCCCAGCAGTGGAATGATATAGGGCCTTCTAGGCAACCACATATCAGACAGACTTGCAAAAATAGCTGATCACTGAACAAACAGACTCATCACATGTTAGGACAGAGAGAGAGCCTGAATCTGCAGCCCACGACTTAAGGATGCTTTTCCTGGATGTGGGAGGACCAGATTTAAGTCTCTTGTAGAGAGCAGAGATATGACTCCGAATCTCTCACTTCTTGATGGTAGCAGTGTCATTCCAACAAACAATCAGCCCAGAATATAGGAAATCCTTGTCATTGAAATTCTGGAGAGGAAGGTGGGAAGTATTTTTACCAGACAGTTTTCTCTTTGGTAATCTAGCATTTTTAGATGAGAAAATGACCAGTTAAAAATTAAATCCCAAAAGGCAGAATAAAACTATTCCATGGATACCACCTAATTAATATTTGGCAAAATTGATGAAATGTTAATACCAATGTTAGCACTGAACACAGAGTATTTAAATTTAGGGCAAAAAGAAATAACAGATGGAACAGAGATATATGCAGATCTCTTACATTTATATATTCATCTACTTATGAATATATTAGCATCTGACTCACAAATAAAACATATTGAAATAGTCATAGGAGCACTATCTAACAAAAAAATAATAAAATAAATAAAATAAAAAAGAAGAATTTGTGAAATTGTTAACATGCCACCATTTGTAAATGTAAGCATTTTTTCAAGGGCTGATTTTTTTAGATTATTAAACCTTTCTGTGCAATTAGGAAAAATAAAATACTTTTCTGGTTAGTAAATTCTACCCTACACCACTGCCATCAGTAGAACTTTTGCCATCAACTTCAATGGGAAAAGAATTATATCCTGTGTTAGTTTTTGGCAATTATACTGACATTATCAGCGATTTACTGACCGGTATTTCAAACATGATACCATATGTCAGCTGATACTAAGCAAGTTTGAGTGACAAAGTTCTGATCATAACAACTTGGTTAATAAATATCACAGATATTGAGCCTCTAGAGCATTTAAACTCTGACAGTTAGGGCATCACCGCAAAAGGAGAAGCCTTGAAAAAACCCTAGGAGATTCAGCTCTAGGTTAAAATGATTTCCTCTTAAGTATTCTACTTCTCAAGTTGATTAAGATTCAGTACATAGCTCTGACTTGAAATTGAGCAGTTCAGCTAAGGGGGAAGCTGGAAGCTTTCTGTTGTTGATAGGTAGAAGTGGAAAATAGTACTGCTAACACTTCATGATGATTTTCAACCCTTTTAGGTGTGTAGATCCCTATGAATTTAGGCTACTGAAATATGTTTGCTTCTCTGAGTTACTTTTCACAGACTTTTTGAACTGCCTTACATATCCAAGGGGGTTTTGTACTCCACATAGCTATAAAAATATATATGGAAAGACTATCCTGTATTGGTTATTATCTTACAATCCTGTATTGACTTAAACCTTTACATTCACCGAGGAATTATCTTTTCCTCCTACTTTTATGTTGGTTAAATGATATTGATGTTAGTTAGTTTTAATATGAGAGTAGAGTTGGACCATTTGTACTTTAAAAACACGCACTTGCTTTTCTTCTCTTTCTTACATTTAATGGAAAAATATGGACATTTTGAATATGAATGTGAAGCAGAAAAACAAACCGAAAACATAAGATGAAAACAATACCAATAGAAGACACAGCCAATATCATATTAATGGTGGTGTACAGATAATACGAGCTATTAGCTGTCATTTTTAAGCAGACTTTCTGAGTTAAAGATCTTTCAAAAGATATAATTTCAAACACATTTTGATTAAAATGGTTATTTAGATAAAAGTAGCAACAACAACAAAAGTACAAACTACTTAACCTACAGAAGTAGTTTATATCATTATATTGTGTTTTGAATGATGTTCACAGACAAGCACGTCATTAAGGAAAGGGCAAGGTAAATAATGACTTGCTGCAGAGAAATAAAAAAGCAGGATCCCACAAGCCAGGGAGCCTGATGCTGCATCATTCAGTTAATGGGCTGAGAGAGTCAGAACTAACATTAGAGCTCTGTACTGAGAGATCGGAAATGCAGGGAAAAGAGAAACTAGAGCATTCAGGGTGAAATCGGCTGCTGTGTATACAGGCCAGAGGATGTTATTTGGCTGCAGGGGAACTGGTGTGGATCATCAGTTTGTACATCAGCCCATTAGCCTCATGCTGGTTAACTGTATTTTTTCAGCTGGGAAGTATTTAAGGCCACATGTTAAAACTATTTTTTTTCTCTTTCTTTCTAGACTTACAAGGAGGAACAGGAAGAAATTTCAAGTAAATTAAGAGTAATGGCAAGATATTGACTTGCTAAATGAACTTATTGAAGTCTTTTAGATTATATGAGGCTTGAAATCAGAGGGGAAGAATGGGGGGGAATGACAGGCAACATACTGAAAATGAAAGAGCAACTTGGAACATTAAAAGTTTACATGGATTTTAAAGTCAGCAGTAAAACCTGTAAAGAGGAACAGGTGTTGCTCTCTGATTTAGTTGAGGGTAATATCTGGAGTCAAGTCATGAAATCCCTAAAGACGCACTAGTGTGATCAGAAGAGGGGTTCAGTGCTCAGTGGGGAATCTGAAGGTGAGGATGAGCAATACAGCTGCGCTAGTTCTTGCCAGATGCTGCTAAAGGGAGGGAAGCCTCCCTTTCTCAGCCCATTCACTTCTTGATCTTGAATAGGCTCTGGCATTTATCTGAGCTCGTGGTGAGCTGGATCAAAGAGCTAAACTGGCAGAATATTAACTCCACCTTCCCCTGAAGTGTGGGTTGTACTGAAGAACTGGAGTGACGTATTGGAAGAATATTGAAAGTTGTGTATGGACAGTAAAGGCATTTTTTAAATATGCCTTCCCCCACTACTCAGAGCACACATATGCCTGGTTTTCCAGAAGAGACAGATAGCTGTCCCACATTCTCCCTCCCAGCCTGGTGTGTTGCTGTAGTGCGATGCTGGAATGCACAAATGACATGTAGGAGGATGCTGACCAGTGCATACAGACAGTTGCATTGTTTAATTCTGCATGCCCATCTGCTGGCAAAACATAACCTCTCCTCCCAGACCTCATCCTCAGCCATTAAACCACTCAGTAATCTGGGTAGCAGCCATCAGAGCCCCTGCCTTGGACTACATTTTTCATTATGGGTCCCTTTTATTTATGACTGCTAGAAAAGAAATTCCTCATCTCTGAAAAACAGAGACTGAACTGCTGCAGCCAAAGTCTGCTTGGAGTGAATCCAGCATCTTCTATAAACAGTTCATTTTCACCATATTTAATGCAAGTGCCTCTAAATAATAGTAATATTTTGCTTTCAAACATTATTTTGGTCTTTGACCAAAGTTCCATTTTATGTCTAGTCTCTGTTACAATGTTTTTGACCTATTATGTACTGATATTTCTTTCAGAAGTGATAAACTTCTAAAAATAACTCTTTATCTTCACAGGACTCATTTATAATTTTACAGAAGATTAAAATTCCACTGATGAATGGGTAACAACAGATGCAGCTGAGCTGACACTGAAATACCCAGTTTCACTTTGGTATCTTCCAAGTATATTCTACTTCAGTACAATGCTCTGAAGCACTATCTGCTTAATGACTTCTGCATCATTATTCTGTAGATAAAGAATGAAATATCCAAGAGTTTCATATAACTGAGGTCAAAGGGAAGACTTATGTGTGTTTTGGGAACAGAAGGCTGAATGTGGTGTGAAAAAAAAAAAAGAAAAAAAAAAAAAAAAGAAAAAAAAAAAGCTCCAAAACTGCACCCCAATAATTCTAACTTGTGGGCAAATAGTCTGAAAGAGAATATTTATACGGAACTGAAATGGACACTGGTGATCATAACAAAGCATGGCAGAGAGATCTTTCTTTACTCCTAGTAATTTTGTAGTTAGTTTGTAGTAAAGGCTCTAGTTTGTAATTACATTTTCATTGAAACAAACATTATTGTTTGACGTACAGAGACTCCCTTGCCCGACAGACATCTTCACAGGTTCTTCATCTTCATTATCTACTCACAGTCACTATCTGCCACAAGATATCTTGCTTAATGAAAGGTTTATTTGTATGTGTTTGATAACAAATTAACAATACTGGCCTAGAAAATTATCGGTAGCAAAGGAAAAAGTTACCACAGGGTAAGCAAGGGTGTGACCACACAGTATATTGAGTTTGTACCTATCTTTCTGTCTGTCTTCCTGCACTTTGCCCCTCAGTGAAATTGTATGATTGAGAAAAACTTGAACATGTAGAGTTACTGCAGAACAGATGATGCAGTGTGGTGCTAGTTCACCCTGTGACAACACCTGTATTTTGTTCTCTAGTTACATAATTTCCATAACACAGCTCACTTCTCTTACTCATTCTGTAAAAGCAACGTGTGTTCTCATGTTTTGAAATGCAGTTTTGTTGTTGGTATTTTTTTATTATTATTATTATTTTGCTTTTCATAATTCAGGTTATCTTGACTGCACTGAGGCATGAGCCAGTGACATGAACAGAATTATCTGAGCTTACTGGGAAGTTGCATAATATGAGGAAATGGTGAAAGGCAATGAAGAGGAGGGTAATATCTTCAAGATGACCAGCAGCAGACAAAAAAGGATGAGGGACCTCAACCTTAAACTCATGTAAAGGTTTCAGAAGAAATTTAGCTTGATGTAGGAGAAAATTCACTTTGCTAAGTAGAGACTTTTTAGAAAGCTATACAGTCTTATCATTAACACACCACACTCAAAGTAAGGCCCCTCCTTTTCCCCACCTGCTCATGCTCAGTCAGGTAAATCCTTGTTTATGGCCTCACAATTGTGCTGTAGTCAATGATCCTGGAAGTATTTATTAATCTGGCAGAACACCTTTGCCCAAAAATCTATCCCTGTCATATTTTCAGCTTGTCTTCCAAGCCCCTATAAAACTCTTGCCTGAGACAGGAGACAGAAGTCAGAAATGAAAGACTCTTGTAAACCAAAACTTCCATTAGCAGACAAGCTGAGCTCAATAAAGTCCCACTGCCTGTAACCTGACCGGTGTCAGCTAAACTCAGGACTCCAGGGGCAAAGTGTCACTTTGTTTATCCTCTGAAGTATCTGACTTGTAGCAACTGTACATTTGTAAAACACCTATAGACTACGTGTACTGGGTTGTGAACCCTATCGTCATTTGACACCTGTGGGTGTACATCTGGCTCCAGTAGAACTGAAACAATTTACTTCAAGATATTCATATTTTTTATTTTATACGTTATGAGAATTAAGGTCCTGTGTCTCTCAGCAGCATCACTGTGGAAAAATCATTTCCTCTTCACCCACTTAAATAACTTAGCAAACATTTTTTTTTCCCCCTATACAGACATTTTTGCCATGTTAGTGACTGAAAAACTTACACAATCATCTACCTCTTCATCCAAATTAGAACATTTTGGTTGGAATTTGTTGCTGTTTTCCCAGAAAATTACATAATCTTACCTTGCCACAGTGAAAAATACGTGTGTTTTACAGGTAGTTATTTAAAGGATACATATTCGATAAACGTCAAAAAAGAGAAATCCTTCAAATGCCTATTTGAAATCCTTCAAATGCCTATTTTGGAGAATCTTTTAATTAAATTACAAGATCTGTTGCCAAGAACAGCGGAACACTACAGTGTTCCCTTCCCTTCCCTCTGCCTTAACCGAAAGAAATGCCTGAGGATAATTGTGTTTTAAAAGGTAAGAAGGTACTTGAAACTCGATCTACTGCCAGCAAAGGTAGGTCCTTCAGGTAGCTAAAGAGGTTTTGCTAATGAGATCCTAGTTCAATCATTATATTTCTTTGGTAGTTATGTTCTTATGCAAATTAACAGGCTTTTCGCCACACAGAAACATGCAACAACTGACTGTTAAATGAATTGCCTTCTCTTAATGAAAACATCCAGCTTCTTCTTTCTTATGAGTTTACAGAAGGTTATTTGTTTGGATTATTATAATCCAAAGTACTTTGATGTTCACACCACACAGGGGTTTAGAAAACAACCCTATTATCTGTAATTGCAACTGCAAAGTTCTTCCCTTCAGAGAAATACTACTACCTTATAATCAAAGGATGCAAACCCAAATATGTTATATACAACATAATGAAGAATGTCTATGAAAGCCAATGTTTTTTTTTGTTTTTTTTTGTTTTTTTTTAATAATGAAGCAGGCCACCATGATTTTCTTAAAAGGAAGGAGGTAGGAAGCATCTAAAAAATATAATAATAATAACTGTTTGCACATTCTCTATCATTCAATTAACATGCTAACAGGGTATAACTCTCAAAGCAGTTAAGTCAAAGGGACAGGGTAAGGCATTTTAAGCTCTGTATTTCTTTTCCCCTAACAGGAAACCTTCAGCCTAGGGAAACGGTGATGGAGGGAATAAACTGAAGAATCTAGGGCAGTGGGAAAATTTTATCATCTCTCCTGTATTAAACACAGGAAATAAAATATCTTTAATTCCCTTTTACTTTTACAAGAATGACAAAGACAGTTCAAAGACTATGAGGTATCTATAGTGTGGTAAAAACAAATGGTTAACTGCATGCAAATGTAGTGTTAAGCCTTGATTTGCTTCTTTATTTCTGTTTTCACACTAACTGAAAGCTGCTGCTGCTACTAGGTGTTAGGAACATGATCCTATTTTGTTTGATGCCACAAAAGATCAAGTTGAACTTTCCTTAGCCTCTAGCTATGTTGAATTCTGTAATTAAGAGTTAATCTGTGCACAACTTGAAGGCTGAAATTATACTTTCTTCTGTTCTCAATAAAGGTGTAAATTCTTACAGATATTCTGAAACCTCAGGGAGATCCTGCCTCATAACACATCAGAGTCTTCTGAGGATTATTTTTAGACTCTTTTTTTTTTAAAGCAAAGCTCCTCAGAGTTCTGCAAATATTTACTGGTTAAAGCTTGAACAGACATTGATGTTTGAAGAGATTTTTTTCCCTTTAATTATAAGACCCACAGGTGCCTATAAAAATAATGACATTTTCTTTAAGCTTATTTATCATTTACCAATTTAAATTTACCACATTTCTTATGGTACTTATAATGACATCAAGCAGGACCAATTCTTGTTGTAATATGCACTACATATTAGAAGTTAGCCTCCAGTCACAAAGCTGTTTCAAACACAGTACTGTAGGATCTCATGCATTTTCATTGGACACTGTTTGTACTTTCACAGCTCAAACATCTTTTTAAATGTCTCTTCCATTTTGTCATCTCTCAACTTTTATTATAAAGTGTTAAATATGCTTCTAACACTACTAAGCACACATTCCCATCAGCTGAAAAAACAAATGAGTAACTAGTCACAGTGCTCTACTGTCAGGATATTGCACAATATGTCAAACTTGACTGCATTTTCAGCTATTTACATTACTCATTATTTACATGTTTAATTGAAATAGAAAACAATGTATTATAATCATTCTATCCAAGAAAGAGTCATTTATTTATTTATTTTAATTCTGAAACAAAATTAAGGAACACAACTGAAAATAAAAATCTCTGTAACACGGAGAAAAACCTGAAAAAACAAAATATAAACAGTATTCTTCAAAAATAATTATAGGTTATCCCTTTCCAGCTCTAATTATTATCTTTCCATGATAAGAACTACAAACATTTCATGAATATTTCCATTACAGTTTGAATATACTACGAAGCAGGTGCTTTTTTTTTTTCACACTTATGAGGTAGTCCATTTTAATTTCTCTTTGCTGACAATGGAGCATGAATAAGGGGAAGATCTTCTATAACTATGTCCTTGCTGGCAAAAAAATGGAGCTTGACACTACAGTCATTAGTTTGAGCTAGCCTTGTGAAGGATAATAAGTCCTATGCCAGAAACATAACATTAACCTTAGCTAACAATGATCAAACTCTTATTGCTACTAGGATTTTAAACAAAGAAACTCAAATTAGTCAGAACCATTTTAAAAGTGAAATGCTGCAATGCAATAATAGAAGAATACTGGAGAATTAATGGATAAGGTCTGATCTCTACATTCATTAGCACCATGGAGTTCAAAGACTCTGGATTCCATCCAAATACAAGTATTAAATATGAATAATAGTGAAAAGATTCATTCAGTAGGATACATATCAGTTTTATCTGAACCTCTTGAACTCATTAATCAAAATACCTGTAAGACCTGACTTCATTTATTTCTTGTGATTGAATCAAAATACTTCTGAAAACTACCTTTCCAGATAAATTTATATTTATCTTTTTTCAGCACTGCTTGTAGCTTGGAAGTGAAAATAATCCCTATTAAGTGTCAATAAGAAGTTTAAGTCATGATAAATTAAAAGGTTAAATATAGGTTCAACTCAAACTTGGAATGGAATTTTGGATTAGATTTTATATCTAAATTGAATTTTATCTGGATAGAGACAACTGTCATTCAGAGGACAAGAATTGTTTCAGAATCTCTAAAATACAAATATATGTAGCTTCTCAGGTTGCTTCCATTTAGTGTTTTTTGTTTTGTTTTGTTTTGTTTTTGTGTGTGTTTGTTTGTTTTAAGTGCTCTTATATAGGACATTTATACTTATAGGATAAATTTCACACAAATCAAGTACCCTTTCCTCAGGAAGAATTTCAACTTTAGTTAATTATCAGATCATTTATGTATAGCAATATTTTTGTTCAGATAGACATTGTAGATGTATTAAATTCATGAACTAGTATTTTTCAAACAGCTGCTATTGCATGAGGCAAATTATATCAAAAATTAGCGCTTTTCTGCTCTATCACCAGGACTACTTAGTTGACTATCCATAGCAAAAGTGTCTTTGCTCTGCTGCATATGATTAACTATTGAAGTAAATTGAACTATTTATGTATGAAGAATTTATGAATAACATATTATAATTACAACATTTCTGGTTCTGTAGGCATTAACTTGCATAGCAAAAGTATGGAAGCATCTACCTTCTCTCCACTCATGAGTTTATTACAGTCTGATTTAGAAATACATCCTCCACTTTCCTTAATTTTTATAAACCCTCAAATGGTGGTGTCATAACTCTCTACCACCAAAGTCCCTGGACACATCTAGGTACCTTAACTTCCTTCCAAAGAAGGAAGAAGCAGCATAGTTATGTGTAACTGGTCACATGAATACTCACTGAGCTTTGAGTCTTCTAAGGATTATCGTTCTCAGCCCAGGTGTGGGTCATGGACCATAACTGTCAGGGTCTGACACAAGCTTAAGAAAAGGGAATTCAAACACAGCTGGAGAATGTGGGTTTCTGTGTGTTGGTGCAAGGAATGTGAATTTCCAAGAAATAATGATGGTGGGAGGAAAATACCAGGCATGTTGACTGCTGACAGAAGCTACTTTTGTGCCAAAACTAAGAAAAAGAGTCAAGAGCAGGCATTCTTTTGAAGCTGTTACCCCTGTAAGACTGCCAGCTGAAAGAGATTGTGTGATATCTGAGGCACTGTAAAACACAGTGTCTCTATGGCACACAGCTTTTAGCAAATTAGCCATCTTCAGTTTAGGCTATCTGTATGTTACGTATCAGTAACACCTGTTGTGTTTTGTTGTTTTTTTTCCCTCTGCTCTCCACTCTTTCAGAGTTTGAATATTGTATCATTCTTCCTCTCCACAGTTTATTAGCTTCATGTTGTACATGTTGATATATGTGGCAGACAAAAACAAAAATAAACAAAAGAATACTCTGTTTTGTTCCTAAGGGGAAAAAAAAATAAAATAACACGAACAGAATTAATTATTTTATAAAAGTAGGACTTTCTCACAACACAATGATTAATCATGTTAACAAAACAGCAGAGGTATATTTTCAGACTGTGACTGGAAAAACGGTCACTGTGACTGTTACTAGATTAAGCCATGGAAGAACATAACTTGTTGACAAAAAAAAAGATGAATTGTATTGTAAGGTTCACATTTACACAGACACATCTCTTGCCTTCCATCTTACCAGCTCTGGCAGTTTGCTAAAATTTCCTTCTTTAAATCAAAAAGAAAAAAAAAAAAAAAAGAGAGAGAGAGAGAGAGAGAAGAGAAGAAAATCTGGTAGGGAGAAAGAAGATGAGAAAGAGAGGGAATGAGTTCTCCAAACTAGCATATGCAAACGAAACATATGGTTGAGCCTGCTTATTCCACAAGCATTATACTCATTGAGGATGAGTCATAAACACATGAAGTATAATACTCGGTGCAATCTAAAAAAATAAAATCATAATAATGATTTATCATCATCATCATCATGATAAAATAAAGGAGCTTCTAAAACATGTTTAAAAGTAATACATTTATACTGAAAAAAAAAAAAAAAAAAAAAAAACACAACTATTAAGCTTCTTTGTCTTAAGCACATGCTATATACCAATATGATAGCCTTTTTCACTTCTTTCTTTTTTCTTTTGGAAAGAAAGACAGAGTAACTGTAACCACACTGTGATACATGAACTCATCTCCAGTCTGCAGAAACTCTGAGTTACTTTTTTAGATAAATGCTAAATTTTAACATGAGCTGATGCATGAGTTCCTACACAGGTTCACAAAGTGGGAAGAGTTTTGTATTTATAAAATCAGCATAACTGAGTTTGAAGAAAATTAAAACTCAGATTTATGCAGAGTTCTTTAAACTGTTAAAGAAATCAAAAATCATGAAAATCTTTATTGAAATAGTAGAGTTTCCAAAATCTTTCCTCCTTTATAAAGAAATAAAATAAAATAAAATAAAATAAAATAAAATAAAATAAAATAAAATAAAATAAAATAAAATAAAATAAAATAAAATAAAATAAATAAAGCTCTTAGACAAGCACATAATTTCTGGGTCATGGCTGTCTGCTATGAATATATATATATGAATATATATTTGCTATGTCTTAGCAAAGTCAACAAGATGTTGGATATTAAGTGCTGTATTTTAGCCTGTACATGTCACCCTAACACAACATCAGAACATGGCCAGGCCCTAAACTCAAAATTTGACATCAGGCTCTTTTCCCAGGCTTTACAATGCAGGCCTATGATTATGGTTAAATAATAAGGAAGTTTCCCAAAACACAGAATAAAGAACAGTACTACATTATGACATAAGGCACCAGCTGGGTCCCCCTCATGTCTAAGTGATATCCTGACTTTGGCCAGGGCCTTCCAGTCCATCAAATGGGCTCTTTCTGGGAGTGGACAGACTGTGGAGAATACCTGCCTCCCAGTCTTGACCTGCTCATCTTCCTGGAGCTGAAATAACATCTCCTTCCACCCCTTGGCAGGCACAGAGGTATTCAGCTTGTTACACTTGTTTGCTGATCAAGCAACCGTTCCCTATTTCCTCCAGGTGGAACTGTCCCCTGGATTACATCTGGAATATCAAGTGTAATTGGACTATCTCTTGATTTGCATAATCTAATTAGTCATTCTTTTAACCCTTCTTGATAAGGAAAGCAAAGATCTTTGCTTAAACTTTCATTTTCATGACTTAACTCCTTATTAAAATACAACTACACAGTTACTCCTTTATCATTTCAAGCCTTTTCTCTCCCTTTCCAAATCTTCATTTTATTTCATAATTGTTACTACCATCCTTGCCCTGAAAGCTAAAACAAATGCAAACTCGTTGATCAATTGTCTTCCTACCAGCAAATGCACAGAGATGAAGAAGGGAAGAATAACAGAATAAGCGAATAAACCTGTAGGAGACAAACGTGTACCACCCTGTCAGAGATGAGATTTAAATCATTTAGGTGGGTGAAGTTCACCACATGTTATCCTTATAATTGAGGTGAAAGATGGGGAATTCAAAGAGAGAAATATATTTGAGTATGATTGTATTCAAACTAAATAAAATTATGGCATTCTCAAAACAAGTTATATTAGAAACCATTTCTAAAAGTTTGAAATGTTTACCACAAGACAGTGATAGTCCTTTTGATGTTCTTTTCAAATAACAGAATTAGAGGTCTGAGGACAGAGTAGACTTTCAAAGAGAAAATGATTCAAAATTGCTGTTCTGTTCTAACTGCAAAGAAATCTTATACCCAGTTTTCACCTGAATGTTATAGTAAAGGGAACAGGAGTGCAACATGGTTGCACTGATGCTATACTCCTGTGACAAAACTGTGTTCCTGCATCTGCATAGAGCATACAGAATAATATTTGATGGGATGTGGCAACTCACCTATTCATGAAACAAGCTGTAGTGCAGATATCAAAATGCAATGGCTTAAAAGAGACAGAATTGTTACTCGTTATGGTGTGTCCTTATAGAGACTAATGCAAATAGGATGTTATTTTGTAAAATGTTTTATGAAACCTATGAGACCAGGCAGTGTAAAATATGAATACTACTGGTAATATTAAATGTGAATAGCAAAGCTCTCAACATTAGAAAATATTTTTTTTTTTTGATTGGAATATGTTTCAAAGCATATTTTACAGAAAAATCTCTGAAATATCTTAAGCTCCTGGCAAACAAGGAAAGGCTATAGTGCCAAATTCTCCATTCATTTACACAAAAGTATGTCAATATTTTCTGCAAAATGAAGGGTTGTGCCATCTGAAGTTTGATAAATTTATTTATTTATTTATTTATTTATTTCCTTTCTGCTTGGTCCTTGACACAAACAGAAAATATTAGGTTTTTAATTTTCAGTTGGTTGTCTGGCAAACTTAGGAGACTTAGGAGAACACAAACAAATAAAAATGTTTTTAATAAAATATGTTCTACTAGCCAATTCTGGAGGGTAGAGGAGGGCACTTGAGCAGGAGAAATAAATTTATTCGGATTCTCTTGAGCTAAAAATAAAGAGCTATTTGCTGTTTATTTTAATCTACATGATCTTCCATAATTTTCTGTCTGCTATCTTACTTCTTCTAATGTATGGGAAGGTTTCTTTAAGTATAGTTACATGCTTATACCTTTGCATACCAGAAATTCCCCCTTCTCTCTCTTTACATGTGTATATAATATACCTATATTAAAGAAAAAGAAAAGAGAGAGAGAAACCAATTTGCCTCAGCACATCTCAGAAAGAGTGTTTCATTTTTGCACCCAGAAAGAAGTGAAAACTGTTACTATTGTATAATGAAAGTATTGACATGTCTCCTGCAGTAATCTAGATTTGTGAGACTTAATTCTACTCCTATGATGGCACTTAAAAATACTTATGGCACATTGGCAGATGCCTGAATTGGCCAATAACCAAACTCCTATGATTTGTAATATCAGAATAAAATGATTTGGTTTACAATCCCCTTCAAGGTCACTGAAGCCCTATAGGATATATAGAAAGCATCCTCTATATATTACTCTTAAGCTTTATCAAGCATAGGGCTGTTCAGTTGTTTACAAATCATTCTAAGAAGAAAGGGCAGAGGAGAGTCTATAATGAGATTTACAGAAAAAGCCTGCTGCTCTAAACACATTCATTTACCATCAGTGGCCTTTAATTTCTTAAAAACAAGTTTATCTGTGATTCTTTCTTGTATATATAACTGGCTCTAAGGAGCAAACAAGACAGGAAAACAATTCCTCTGTGCTTAGGTCCACACATTGTTTCACCTCCACCAGCTACATAACCTAAGGACTTTAATTCATTTTGAGCTAGACAAGGAGCACTGGGAAGGAGAATGGACCACAGCATTATCCTCTCAGCTTGCCAGATGCAAAGAGCAGAGTAGCATGCATGTTGCCTTGGACTCTGAAGAGCTCAAGGAAGGCTGGTTCATTGAGAAACAGCAGTCATGTATCTTCTTACAAAGTAAGGAGGCAGCATCATGTGCCCCACAGAATATTTGTTGAATGCTATGGTCTTTCCCTTTTTTATATTCTTGACATTTTCTCAGGAAACATCAAACAATAAGCTTCATGAACTGTAGACATGTCTAGAATCATGCCTAAAAGTAAGAGAATCCCAAGCCTATATCCACTGACTCACAAATCTGCACAAAAATAACTAACACTTCTGGTGCTGCAAGGTACCACTTACCTTCATCTACTCTGCCCCTGACTGTTTCCTAAATATTCCAAAATAAAAATAAGAGCCTCTCTTTCACTTTCTTTCTCCCTTCTTCTCCTTGCATCATGCAATAAGAGGAATAGTTTCATTAATGAAAATATTTCATATTGTGTTGTTGCATGTGTGTGTACATATATCTGTCTATAAATATATTATTATATATATAGCTCTCTCTATATATAAATATAGAAATATATGATATAGAGAAATGAGATACAGAGATTATATAGAGATGTAGATGAAGATATACATGCTAATGTAGATGCAGATATAGATGTAGATAGATGGGTGTACATGTGCATGTGTCTAGAGATCATGATTTTTTTTTTTTTCAAAAAAAAATAGAATTCTACACATGTATATGTATCAGTTACAGAAAATTGAATCGGTTCTGCAGGTATGCATGGGACAAAACACCACGATGTACATATATACCAGCAAGGCTGGCACACAGCATAGTGTTGGTAAGTGAAGCTGTGCAGGGATACTAGCTTGGGTGTGAGAAAGAGGGCAGTGACTTTATTGCATGATTTTCCTAGGCTGAGCTGAATATGAGTCATAGGAACTCCTAACCTAGGCGTAGCTCTCATGAGCCAGCTGCAGTTTTCCACTCCTGCACTAATTGTGTATGGATGCTCACCATTACTTATGGAAGCACTGTAATCTACAGACATTTTTATATGGATCAGAAACCTAGTTCTCATAAAAGTTCTGGTTTTAGTGGTTAAATCCACACTGGTAATGCTGAAGCATCTCACCACTGATTCAAGCAGAGTGAAGTTGTAGCATTCCAAGGAGTGCTTCTCATACAGGTACATTTGTAGGCTAGGTAGGTAGGCACTATGTCACATATCTCTAGCTTCATACTTAACATGAAGAAGTTTGAAAGACAGCAATTGACCTTTGTTTCTTATTTGTTTGTTTGTTTGTTTTGTTTTGTTTCTTTTATCTTTATCTTACAATAGGAATTTCATGACAATGCCAGCTGAATGGAGTCTTAGGCATAAGTGGAAATTATAGGCATCACCTGAATAAACATGTTTGTTTTTTCAAAAAAAAAAAAAAAAAATGAGGCTGCAAGCCATTGTAGATAAATATAAATCATAAAGGAAAATTATGGACAAAATACTTTTAAAACCTCCTACTCTTGAAGAGACAAGTATATAAGACTATTTTTTTTTTTAAATCTCAACTAAAACTATACAAAAAATATTTTTGCATTGAAAACTAAAATTGAATGGTGGCTTCTGACTGATAAATTTATATTACTTTTTCTAATTGCTTTATTGAATATAAGTGTCTATTGCCTCATTTGTCTTGCCTCTGGTAAGGGTTCAGTCAGTTTGTGTTCTCAGTCCAAACTTGAATAGGATAGCTCTTGTTACTGCCAAGTGAACTCAAATTTTCCAGGCTTATCTGAATTGTTATCAGTCTGAGAAGTGTTACTATTTAAAATATATATATATATACATATTTGAAAATCAATTAGCTACACTTTTGTGAGTTAGACACATTTGCTTAACATATCTGGGTGAATTTATGTAATTATGACAGAGGCTAAAATGTCATCTTCTATCATATTTGCTTATTAAGTCAGTCGTCTCAGATCCTGAAAAAGTTGCTCTGATTGCACTTTGTATGGAGTTTCTAATGCATGACTGAATACTTGCTTTGTTCATCTTTTCCCTGTTAGCAGCCTGTTTTCTTGTTTAACCCCTTCTCAATAAGGTATGTGTCAAGTCCTATCCTGGAGGGAAGGGATGAAGTCAACCAGATAGTTATTGCAGTTACAGTTAAGTCACATTTAGGCATTCGACACCTTGTTGACTCAGTTGCAGTATAGATTTTCCCACACTGTTTACTTGACACTTGTGAGTCCAGCCTGTACCAACTTCTATTGTATTAAACAAACACTCCTCCTGTGCTAAAATTCCACTCATTGTTAACACTAAAGCAACAGGATTTTCTCCAGTTCACAGACAGCAGAACCTATTGTTATAAGAAAACTCTCTCAAGATGGAATCTGAAAAGAATCATATGACCCAGAAAGGGATTAGCCTTCAGGAAGTCTTTGGGCTTTACCATTTTGTGAAGGCATCCCCAGAGAGAAGAGAAAATAATAAAGTAAAACATATTTCTGGACTGAAGCCTGTTCCAAAATAGGTTATAGGCACTTTCAATTGTGTGAAAAAAAGAACGTAATGTTGCTAAATGAGACTATGACTGAGTCTAGGGAGATTGTGGTGATTTAACATGAGTCAGGTCAATAAACTTTAATAAAATAAAATTTTTACTAAAGGGAGGAAACAAAATCATCTTTGTGAAAGCAATAGTAGTTTTTAAAATACAAGTCAGTTACATCACATACTGTTATACAAACAACTCTTACTGCTTAAATAGTTATCAACAATTCCTTGTTAGAAGAGATTTCAGCTGTTTTAAGTTAATTTCCATTTTCCTCAGCACATAAAATAGATGTGTCGTCATTCAATTTTTTGGAGTTTTGCTTTTCAATTCTAGAGTCTACTCAAAGCATTTAGACATGCTTTTTCTGAAAAATTTTGTCTAAAAAAAAATGTTAGCAGACAGTCTGCTAACAAAACAAAGCTAAGATTTCTTTCTTTTTACCACAAGGAGATATGATTACTTGTTTCTTACTGATACAGATCAATACTATAATTAAAAAAAATTAATTAAATCATATATTTTAAAAGCAATTTATATATGTAAATGAACAAAGCTTTATCAGCGCTTGTAGAGAAATAAAGACAGCTATCTTGCTATATAACAAAATTAATATGCTTCTTTCTTGGGCAAAGAGAAAAATTCACATATAGAGATCACAGAAGATCTGTATTTCCAGTATAATTAACTTTCCATACACTCATAACATCAACACTTTATGAAAACAGCTGATGGTACAAAAGAATAGACTGTTGTATGAAGCTTGAAAGTAGAAACAGTGGCAGCCAGTTACTACCACATGCTAGATGTATGGGATGGAGCCCACTGCCTCCAAGAGAAGCCTGGAGACCTTCCCCCAGCATCTTTTGTTGCAAACCCAGCAGACAGTGCTACACATCATGCAAATGTGCACTGGGAAGAGAGTACCAGGTGTATGTAGTAAAAATCTCATAATCTGGAGCTTCAGCGTGACTTTTCCTCCTCCTTCAGCATCTGGAGATTGCTCTTTGCCTGGCTTTGTGCCATGCTTCCATGCTGACCAGCCCTCCCTGAGCATGTGGCACAGTGGCACCTCAGCTGCTCTTCTGAGCTCTGGAAGAAGGGACCACAAGAGGCTCCTCAGCATCAGCCAATTGGATGTTATTGTCCAAGTGACGCTGTCAAAAAAGTTCAAACTAACTAAACCATGCCAAATAGGAGCATGGGGAACTTAGGAGTGCAGCCCTCTCTCAGCTGGTGCAGTCTTCCACCTACGTGGTATTTCCTAAGACAGGTGCCAAGCCAAATGCCATTCCTCCAGCAGTTCTCTAAGCTAAGCAACAGGCAAACAGCAAAATATTATTATGGCTGTCCCTCACTGTTCTGCTAAGTTAACACAAACAAAGATAAAATTAATGTAAGGGAGGAGACAAAGGTCAGATTGTATTCTCTTCCATTCTAATGCTTCCCTAGTATTTATACTGACCTCCACTACTGTGCATATTCAGTAAGATTATTCAGTTGGAAAATGCTCTTTGATTTTTTCCCCCTGAGAATCAACTTACAGAGTCTGTTAATACAGTCCACATAGAAATTTGCTGCACTTGTAAATGTGCTTTCACTTACCCAGTGGATGATATCCAGGCATGCCCCCAGGTTATGGTCACACTTTCAGGTGTGTATCATGGTGCCCACAGGACCCATCTGGCCCCAATGTACAGGCTCCCTTTCTTCCACCAGCCAAGGAAGAGGAGACACAACAACTTTGCTGGTCCTTAAGCTTCTAGATATAATCAGTATTTGTGGTTTTATTCTATGAAATCTTACCTGAAGCCTAAAATCTTCCTTAAGTCAACAACATTCATTTTTAACCTTATAAATAATTTTATATTTACTCACCAAAAGGTAGGAATCCAGTTTTCTTATACCACTATTTTGAAAGTATTAAAAATGATTCACGTTATAAATTTTGTTGAAGGATACATGCCTGGGGTGTGGTGTAGACATACAAGAGCCAGCAGGGTGAAAGGAAATGTAGCTAAAATAAGCAGATGGATGGACAGATGGGCATGAGAGGAAGAAATAATATTAATCTGCAAAATAGATAATAAAAGTCCCTGGAAGAATAAAGTGAAAATGAAAGAGTGATAGTTAAAATATAAAGAATGAGATAATCTAGTCAGAAGGCTAATGGGGATTAAAGGTTTCTGTTTCTTTCAGAAAGGATCTTCATCTTCATTTCAACAGTTAATTTCAAAAGTTTGTTAATATAAAAAGATAATATTTCCAGGCTACAGCACTCAGTTTCAAGTGGTTAGTTTTGTGCTATTTGAGGATGAGCCAAATCTTTCTGAAATTAATGGAAAGCTTTAACTTCTCTAGTCTTTAGGTTGGGATTTGAAGTGACTGAACCATTGAAATCAGTGGGGGGGGGTTCATAGATTCAACAGCTGTAGAAGTCACATGATTTATTATAGCGCCCCAATGTGAAAATAAGTCCCTTGTCCATATGGGAAAGGGCTTGATCCAGTCAAGAAGAGTCGTGGTTTAACTTACCCACTCACAACCCACTGACAGATGCCCAGCCTATTCCTGAGCAGCCAGTTCCCCCACCACAGCTAGCCCCCCCATATTAATTGTTCAGCATGACATCAAATGGTATGGAATACCCCTTTGGCCAGTTAGGGTCAGTTGTCCTGGGTCTGTCCCCTCCCAGCTCCTGCTGCACCCCCAGCCTGCCTGCTGGCAGGGCAAAACAAGAAGCTGAAAAGTCCTTGGCTTAGTGTAAGCACTGCTCTGCAACAGCTAAAACATCAGCATGGTACCAACAGTATTCTCATCTTAAATCCCAAACACAGCACCATACCAGCTACTAGGAGGAAAATTAACTTCATCCTAGCCAAAACCAGGACAAGAAGGTTCAGACCTATCTCAGTCTGTAGAAGCTTACATACCAGATTTGATGCCTCTAAAGGACTAGTTAAGTTTAGCTCAATAATTTGAGAGTGGCTCTGATTCTTTTATCAGAACATGTTAAATATAGTCTAGGTATATATCTAAGTAAACTTTATGTTTATAATTATGTATAATTATGTATATAATTATTAAAAAATATATATAATTTATATATATAACTATATAAACAATATATACATAAACTTCTAACTAAACTTTATGGCCTAGTTTTATTCCTTTCAATACACTACTGAATAAAGAAAGAAATCTCCATGAAAACATAGGGATTTATGAGGGGAAAAAAAAAAAAAAAAAAAGTGGATTCCTTAATTGTTACATCAAGATATTTTAAATGAAATATACATTCATAACTCTACTTAATTTAATTTTTGGGTTTGCTGGCCAAAAGAAACTGATGGACTTTTCAAAATTGGTGTATACAATATATTTCAAAATAGGATAGACCCATCTATGACATATGGAAATAAATTTAGGAAGCTCTTGGGATAGTGAAAGAACAGAGTGACGTCATCCATTTCTGCCTGATTCTATTGTTCAGGTTTTATGGTATGGCTATGCAAGACAACTAATAATCTAAAATCCCTAACCTTAATAACTGGTATGATTAAATGAAGCCACCAACACCTTTACTCCACCCAAACACATCTAAGTAATTTGAACATTGCAGAATATTGCTAGACTCATGCGTGCACAAACTTATGTTTAAATCACAAAAGAAGTGGATGTTACAGCCAAGGTAGCATTTAGAAAGTCTGCATATGTTATTAGTGCTTTGCTAAACCACAGCTTAATAAGTACTCACGTTAGGATTGCTGGCACTTTACCCTGAAATTTTCTCCTCTAATAATAGATCAGCTTTACATTACTAACCATGTTGGTGCACTTCCTCTCATTTAACTAATGTTTCAGTGGTGAATAAAACTGACCTAAATTTGACTGATTCTTCTCCCTTCAGGCAGGACAAAGTATATGAGTGGAGCTAAATTATAAATATAGTAAGTGCAATAACATACAGGGGAGATAAGATTAATAGAATTCTGTTCCTAGCTTTGTAGTTTTGCTTTTTGAAGTTGTTTAGACCTGAAGTAGTGTTTTTACCTGAAATCTCACCTAATTTTTCCAACTATATCATTTTATGTAATAGATTGTACATGTATTACCTTTCTCTACAACTCATGTTCAGCCAATGTTCATGACTACAAAAAAATACTTCTGGATGTGATTTTTTTTGTTGTTGTTTGTTTGTGTTTGTTTGTTTGTTTGTTTTTTAAACAATCCTAACTTAATTAGAACATACATATCATCGAAGAATGTATCATACCAGGAATTATTTAACCGTTTTCAGGAAGCAGGGATCTATTCATCTGTTTGCCACCAGAAACTCCTGATGACATAGAGGACAGTAGTAAGCCCACCTAAAGCATTCCTAATTCCCATCTCATACAGTAGTAGATCAAACACCTTCATTCAAATACACACCTAACATGTTCAGCTGTACCTAAAAATTGCTTCTCAGTTTTGTGTCATCATACCAAAGAAACGCTGAAGCTGAATTGTCTGTAAAATCACTCATATTTTGGATGTTCCACTGAAATTAAAATAGAATCCAGACCAGCTTATGGTTTTGCAAGATTGATCTCTACTCTATGTGCAATGTAAGACCATGACCCTGCAAGCAAGGGATCTGAATGCTTGATATTAGTTCCATAAACGTCAAAGGGTCTATTCATGGTGTGCATAGATACAAAAATACAACATTCTTTTCAGACATAGGGCCCAAAGTAGTAGCATTCATGCTTGTCTGTGCTTATTTTTGCATTTTACTTACATTGTTTTTACTTTTTATTTTTTTAATTATGCATCCAATAATTTCCATCTGTCTTGGCAGATATACAGATCTGTCAGGTTTTATCCAGAGGCTCAAGGCTCAAGGGAGATTTGCTCAGAGCTGGAAAGAGACTGGGCAGAGACAGACTGACTTTTTTTCCATCTTCTCATTTTCCATTCCCCCAATTTCTTTCTTTCTTTCTTTCTTTCTTTCTTTCTTTCTTTCTTTCTTTCTTTCTTTCTTTCTTTCTTTCTTTCTTTCTTTCTTTCTTTCTTTCTTTCTTTCTTTTTCTTTCTTTCTTTTTCTTCCTTCCTTCCTTCCTTCCTTCCTTCCTTCCTTCCTTCCTTCCTTCCTTCCTTCCTTCCTTCCTTCCTTCCTTTCTCTCTTTCTCTCTTTCTCTCTTTCTCTCTTTCTCTCTTTCTCTCTTTCTCTCTTTCTCTCTTTCTCTCTTTCTTTCTCTCTTTCTCTCTTTCTCTCTCTCTCTCTCTCTCTCTTTTCTTTCTCTCTTTTTTTTTATTTCCTGAATGGTTTATTCTCCCCTTCCAGTCTTTCAGGCTCTGCCTGTGAAACCTGAGTTCTTCACTTTCCCAACCACCCCTGTCCTTCTATACATTCATCAACACTCTCTACTATCTCTGTAGCATGTGGTCAGAGCTTATACATATGGTGATAAGCATCACTCCCAAGGAAACACTCATGTATTAAAGGTGTAAATTCATGCTTTGAATTACTTTTAAAAAATGCTAAACTTCCACCTAGACCAAAGTTACTCAAAAGCAGAAGGAATGGGATAGTAGAAAATTATATAATAATCTTACATGCTGGGATGTGTTCTGAAAATAAGGCTGAGTTGGAGGTGATAACTAGACTGCACATAAGATATGTAATAGCACTCCCTTTGGGAAGGCAAATATATAGGTTTAGTCTTTTGGACAAAGAAAAAGGAAGAAAAAACAAACTCACTATGAGATGAATCCTGAATGTGGAGCATTGCTATATCAGATTAAAGGACAAAACAAAATGCCTTTCAAGAAATATTTCCCTCTATAAGTGCATTTTTTCTTTCACTTTGTTCAGCAAACAACAGGTTGTAATCCATGAGTGAGCCATCTTAATTTAGGTCATCCCCAGAATGGAATAAGTCTGCCTCTTACAAGTTATTTTTCTTTTTGGACGGGGGAGGGGAAGAGGGCCTGGGGAGGGAAGGAAAGAAAGAAGATATTTCATTCATCAATCTATATAAAAATATAAAATATTTTTGATATAAAAATATTTATCCTGATAACAACAGCCTGTGATACACTTCTACATTGTCCCACAAAATTGACTGCTGCATGATTAAGTTTCTCTTCAACTCTGACTTAACACTGGACCATGCACAGGGAACCAAAAGAGCCAACTAGTCTGGACACCAAAAAGTTTCCTCTGTAGAATGGTGAAGACAAATATATGCACATACATTATAATCACATTTGTATTGCTACAGTCATAGCAACACAAAGTCATATCCCCAGTAATAATACTAGTATAAAATTTATGTGTATCTTCCTGCAATTAAAGCAAATTTCATCTCAGATAAAGCTGTAAAATCAAAGCTCATCATTTTGCTTAACAGAAAACTTTTATCGCTGTAATGTATTGTTTTAGAAACTGTACACTTTTACTAATGTGTAGAATGCATTGATATATGATTTCCATAAATATGGATATTTCCTGATTCCCTTCCTGAACCCACCTAGCTACAGATACACAGACTGCACATCAGTGAATGCCTCTGGAAATCCCATGTGTATGTGACTGATTTCACTGCAATGTAGGATAACAGTATGATGTTTCAATGTTCATATGATTTTACACTTCTATACTGATTTACAGATAAGGAAGATGTTGCTGTATAATTTTTATAATTAAGAGTAATATCCTCTGTGTGAATCATTTCTACTATCAAAAAGAGTGTGTTTTTCTCAATTATTGTGAGATTTTTTGAATGAGTTTTAAGTATTTCAAACTACCAATTCAGAGATTGTGACAGACTTTCTGTCTTTCTGTAAAACTAAAATAATTCAAATTTGTTATTCTCTCACTGATCTTAGCATTTATCTTCTGTTACCAGATGGATGTGATATGTCAAAGTCTTGTGCCTTTAATGTCCATCATTAAACTGAATAAGAAGTCTTTCACGTTTATTTTGTGTCTATTTACCATAAATCTATGAAGTAGCAACTACTGTAAAGATCAGGAGTGCATTCTACAGAGTAATTTTCACTGCCTGGGTAGAATGCGTCCAGCAGGACAGCTCCCTACTAATGACTATTGAACTAGTAAATGATGAGATCTAATGGAAATATGCTCTTCAGTCTTTTATAGGTCACGAGAGTGATTTGTTGCTTGGGTGGAAATATCTACACTTCTTCCTGAAGTACATTATTTTTCATCTGATTAGAAGTATAGTTAATGATGGTATAAAGTCAACAGTAGCTTTCCTTCTGAAGTCACATTTCTGGGTGAAAGGGAAAGAGGAGGGTGAAAGGCAAGACGAACAGCAGATAAGGCTAAGTATATTGTTTCTGTTATTTTTTTTTTGCATGTAATTAATTAGGAAATTTACAAAGGGCTAAAGAAAGCTATACATAAATAGGAATACAAATGAGAAAAAAAATGCAATTGGATTGGGAGCAAATTTCCACTTTATAGACTTCTTAACTGCTTAGAGGAGTATCATTTTGGAAACTGTATAGTTTTGAATACCATTAAAAGAAACTTCTCATAAAAAAAGTACCTGCACTGGTAAGGTCTATCAATATCAGCAATATGTTTCATATTTTAATAAGATTAATGAGAAAAGTCATTGGTACCTCTATATGACGTTTTACTATGTAACTGTTATGACTGTTTTTCGTACTTTTACACAGGATCTTCAAAGGCCTCCACATTTCAAATATGATTTCATTCAATGTTTGTTAAAGTTGTTCCTCCTTCAAAACCTACAATGGGAACTCAGTATTCTCAGTGGCTCAGAAACATTAATTCACTGTGGAGGATGAATATACATTTCCAACACTTTTTCATAACTTCTCTCCAACTCACATATACAAGACTTCCAATTTTAGGTAGACTGACTTACTGATAGGAACATTCAATTCATGTGACAGTATTTTTATCCCCAGGGGATATTTTTGCATGTTGTTCCAGATGTATGTTTCAGAATGTTGAAATTCAGAAAGATGTGGATATTTGGTGGTGTCAGTAACAAGCTTAGGAATACTGATATCTTTCAGACAGCTGTTTTTGAAAGTTTGTATACCATACTTACTGTGGCAACTGAAAGACTGATACAGTAAAATAGGTGCATTCTGGCCCCTAAACCAACAAAATTCTTAACAATAACAACATAATTTAATTTCCAAACAGAAAATCTAGGCTGCTGGTCCAGTAAAATAAGTCCCCAAAGAACTTGAAGATCTTGAAAATCTGTATTATGTAAAAACAATGTAATGTGTAAATGTTCCATGTTAAGCACTAATCAACACATATCAGGTCAAGAGTGCTGGGCACATTGGAAAATAAATTTAATAACTGAGTAGCAAGTAGTAGTAAATCAGTGTTAATTTTACAGCTCCGCATAATCATTCTACAAATACAGTGATCAATAGCAGGAGTAAGAGACTGTAGAAAAAAGAGACCTATCACAAAATAAATTCAGTCAATACCTATACTTCTCTAAGTGACTACACCAGCTGGATGGATTATATATTCAATGATGTGCTTTTTGACTAAGAAAATAAGAAAAGCCAGACTGGATCAAATCAATGGCCTAAGCTAACATAATGGCCACTAATAGATAATACAGTGTTTAGGACAATACATTATTTACTCTTATATTCCATCTTAATTTCTAGTAAGTAGTTAGTAGTTAGGAATTTTATGCAGCAGGGTTTCTATAAGTTAGCCTTTTAGCCTTTCTATAAGTTAGCCTTCTATATAGTAGTCTTTTACGGAGTTTTTTCATAAATCTATTTTTATTAATTTTTATGTGTTCTCTTTTGACACGTGAACTGATATTAACAACACCACAATTCAGGAAGACCTTATTAACAAGCTGAATAGCATGACCCTTGAAGAAAAGCTAAGTACAGAAGTACTATAATTTCTGCGTGGAGATACAAGCTGCAGTATAGAGACATTCCTTTGAGGCATCTTCATAAATTTTCATGGTTATTTAATTCCTTTGTAGCTAATATGAAAGAGGCAGAAGGGTTGGTTGCTAAACAAACAGAAAAAAATCTTTCAGTGAAGGAGAGGACTTTCACACATTTTGTAATGAGAAGGTCACACCTGAAAGGATTACATATAGTATCCAAATCCAGTTCCCAACCTTTTTCTCAGCATCCCTGCAAAGATATCTTTCACTTCACCACTTGCAGTCCAACCCATCATTACCACAGAATCACAGAATCACAGAATCACAGAATTTCTAGGTCACACCTTGATGTTTAAAGCACCATTACCCAAGGGTAGTTGTTTCTCTACTCAGTCCCTGCAAACTGACATCCGTTTATCAGCTAATCAGCACATCCACCACCCTGGAAGTGTGATGTGTTTTTCTTCTTTTCACTACATTGTACTGACACAGTTTCACTATAATATCGGAAGTTTGTACAATTTTACTTCTTCATGCTTATCTACTTTCATCTTCTCCACCACTCTGCCAGTGATAACAACCTCATCTTGCTTCAACCCTGTTTTCTGAATAAGTCCAGTCTACATTCATTGTTCTTCAGGAAAGATGACCTCCCAAAGTTCAGGCAGAAATGCGTTTCACAGATAGAGTTCTCCATGTTCAAACACTTACCGAAGGCCCAAAAGTCTTCTGATGTCCCTGAACAGAATTGGTTGAGGGAGTGCACTATCCTGGAGGATGAATCACGACAGAATTCACAATTCTGATACAAAATATGTATTTTGTTCCAATTTTACCCATCCCTCCCTGTGTAAGCTGTGTAATCAAACATCTGCATCATCTACTTCCAGAATTTTTGTAAGTAGTATAGAAATAGTAGGAGTGATCAAGTGACAATAAAGATCTTAAAATGATACGAACAAGAGACATTGCTATCTTGCATTTTGAGCTTCAGAAGAATTTTCCTGTACTAGATCTCCAGAGATACTCTTTCTAAAGTCTGTTAATATACTCAGACTAAGAGTTACTGGTAGTATAAAAAACTCTGACAAAATATTTTTTGTCAAAAATAAAGTTTTGAAAAAACAGAAATTACAGCCTCACCATGCTCCCAAACATTTTATTTTCAGTTCTAGAAATTAAACCTGAAAGCAACAATAAGTTTCTGTTTGGTTGTTGTTGTTTTAAAGGAAAATATGAAGACTTTTTATTAGAAAAAAAAAATAAATCTAAACAGAAAAAATAAGTCTCTCTTTTATGAAGTTACATGAGGGCATCAGAAAGACTGTGGAAATTCAGTCAATCTGTGCCAGGTGTATAACACTGCCATCCAAAGGCTGCAGAAAACATTTGTGGGAATATAGTTAATACCAGTCAGTTCAGAAACTTCTAATGTACACATTTTAAAAGCTATGTCTCATCTCTCAATACCACGTGTGCTTGCCCTGGAGGTGAAAGGCCAGGGGATAATCTGCTGTACTGTGTCCTGATTTGAGTTTCTGAAAACATCTTAAAGTCTTGACAGGATTATCTCTGTTTAGCCCTAACTCTACCCCACGAAGAACACTTCTTTGAAGAGACCTTTGCGAAACTCATGTGATGAGGCCAGTGAAGCTTCCTCGGATCTTAGGTGTTTGCTGAAAAAGAGCTGGGCTTGCTATTAACTTATATTACATCAACATTTATTGGTAGTGATGATGGAACAAGTGCTATATTATTTTCATATATATCATCACTGACCAAATACAGCTGTGTTATCCAAACCATAAATGTGCCCCATGTTATATTATTTCTAAGTCAATTATTTCTAGCAAGTAGGTAATTAGGCAGGTATATAAGTAATGCCATTCCCTTCCCTTCCAGTATCAACTTTTATAATTGCATTCTTTAGGTTTCCTGTCACTTGTATCAGAAATAATTGCTGACACAACATTTTTTTAAAGAAAAAGCTTTAGAAAAGCTTTTCCTGAATAAATAAATAAATAAATAAATATTTAAAGAAGTTATTTTGTGTTGTAAAAACTTCACAGTAAACACTTTCACTGCAAAATACAATATAGTAGTAGGTCTATCACAAGAACTATGCATTTGATACATACATGAATGTTTTCAATTTGGTTACATTATTTGCTTACAAAAATGGACAATGGATTTAGCATTGGCAGTTTTGTCCCTGCAACCCATAAAATAATAGCACTTCTCCTGCTGTCCCTTTAGTGTTTCAGATAAACAATTTCTATTGACAAGGTTTTCTATTTGGATGGGCTGTTTGCATTAAAAGGGGAAACAACTGTCAAAGAAGTCTTCTTAACAGATACAAAAAAAAAAAAAGAAAAAAAAAGAAAGAAAAAAAAAAAAAGCTTATCATGGATTAAACTTTGTATCACTTTGTCTGAAGTAAAGAGGAGATAATAGGAGACATGGGGATATATGCAATGAAGAGAAACAATACAATGTTTCTTAGGGGTTAATCCAGGTCTGCCACTGAATACAACAAAGTTAATCTGATCAGAAGAGGCTTTAGGCTAAATTCTAGGGGAAAACTTGTCACTTTATGATCCAGTTGTAGTAAATTAAAGCCTATGTTTACAAAGAAGATTTTCGATCTGGGATCCATTGGGGCAGAAGTTACCTCCGTGATTTCTTCCTTGTTCAACACACCAGGGGTCTTGTAGCCTGATAAATGATTTTTCAAAGATCTTCATTGTTACCTTTTTTTTTTCTTTCTGGAAAAGAACAAGTGTTACAAAAAGCATACTTAAGAAAGCACACAACTTTGACCTAAGGGCAAGAAGTTTTTGATGGTAAGGACTTCGTGGTTTGCTTGTCAAATTTTCAACTCAACAACAGTAATCTTCTTGGTTATCTGTATAACTGAATACAAAATACATCACTCTCTTTATGCAAAAAAGTGAATCACACTCACTGGCAGGAATTTCTTTAATACAGCAAGGAGTTACACCTTCTTATGACACCCATATACCAATGATGCAGGTAGTCTTCATCCCCTCAGCTCATGAATCCTCATCTTTGGGACCAGGACAGACGATAATGAGTTAGGACTATAGCCTGTATATGACTGTACTATTTCTCATAGTGATAGAAATTCCCTTTTTCTGGAAGAGCTGAATAAATTGCCTGAACTGTGCTTTCAGCCCATGAGACACCAGGCATGGACATTAACATTGATATGATCTCTAAACACAAAGGTAGCAAACTGAACTATATCAAACTCTTTAAATAACTCACCAGAGTAAAAAGATATGCTGTAAGGCAGATAACAAAGAGACAAATGGCTGATATGTCTTCAGCTTCAGCAGTAAGTTCATAGTTCAAGAGCCCTGTAGAATGGAGTGGGGGAAGGGAAGTAGGAACATATTACTAGCCTGTTGAGAAGATCAGTTGCTAAAGCTGTATAATTATATGTATGTGTATATATATATATATATGCTTTTTAACTCATTAATCTAACAAATTTTCAACAAAAGACAAGGTGTCACTGTATCTGCAATTGCATCAGATCATTTTTCTCGCACGTGACTGAAGTAAATGTATTAAATTACCTTTTGAATCAATAGCTGATTGACTGCTTCAGTGTTGATTATGTCCTCCATTTAACTCTGTGCTCAGATTGCTAATTTTAACCTTTTCTTAGGTGGTTTTACTTGATAGACATATGCTCATGTGACCAACTTGACCAGATAAGTGATGTCTAGTAATTCCACTAGGCAGTTATGAGATGTTAAACTTTGTTCTGCCATTAGACCAACATCTAAATCACTTCGGAAATCCTTGTCTGTTCCTCAACTGTAAGATGAAGACAATGTTAAAGAAATAAAAATAAAAATCTGTAGGGGTAAGGATGTAGAAAATATTGAGACATTCAGAGCTCTTATTGAAGGCTGCAACATTGTCATAAATTCACTGCTATTTCCGTATTATTTATGTTATTTATGTATGACCATGTTATTTCACTGCATCAGATTACTTGTAACTCCAGTGTCCATACAGTAGTGGAAGCAACAGAAAGACAAATAGATAAAACAAAACAAACAAACAAAACCTCACACATGAAATTTGTTCACATGCCAGAAACATGAAAGGAATTTTCAATAGCAACCATGGGTAAAATGTAGATTGTTGTATGGGCAGTTTTCCCTTTTTTTCTCTTTTTTGCTATCTTCTTCTCCAGCTGTTCATGATTTTGCCATCTATACAGTAACTTTTGTAACTACTATTTCTAGAAACTGTGTATGGAGAGAATGGCCATGGTAGAGTCAGAGGTGTGATTGGTTGTCTTCCAGGATAGAGTCAGTGATGTCTAGAGAAATGGATCTGAAGAATGAAGTGAGAGAGAATGAGGTATCAGAAGGGACAGAAGAACTGTGTGTAGCAGCATCATGTCTATGGTACATGCTAACAGTGCTGATATGAGACTTACAATCCTGCAGCCAGACCAAGTGAGAGAACACATAGCACCATTTTGAGGTAATAGGCACAACAGGTAACCAGCAAAGCCAAGGAAAAGGAAAAGACTGCATGTGAACTAGCTACAGACAACAGGAAAAGTTCACAAGCTCCAGAATGTGTAATTTAATATGTTCTTATTTGCCAATAAAAGATATATTTTTTGGCCCTGGAAAACTTCTAGTTTAAGATTGTCTATCTTGTCTCATGACCCTAGGACTTCTACTACTCTTAGAAGGTTTCTGCTGGTGCCCAAGACAGAACACTATGCTGGGACAGCAGTGGACAGTAGGGCTGGGTGATGGTGGATCTGCTAGGCAACTGAGGGCAGAAAAGCATCCAGGATTAAGAACACATGCTGATGGTAAAGAACACAATTTGCAACAGACTTTGATCCCAGCAGACAGGTGATATTTAGAAAGATCATCCAATTACTTGGTGTCTCAGGCAGCTTTGTCCCAGCCATTTGAAATCATGTCTAGAAGAATCATTCATAAAGAAACATGCTAGTTTCTAAAGTGAATACATGTTTCTGTAGTGAGACAGTCAAAGACAGGACAGATAAAACAGGTATAATTTTATAGAATTCATGAAGCCTACTAGAATACCTAGAAACATGTGATCATGTCACCTGAAAAGAAGTCTTATCCATCTTGGGTCCACACTAGGCAGAGCCAAAACTTTAATAGGAGCTCTCTTTCCTCTCCCTCCCAAAATGAGTTTCTCTTAGCAGAGGAGACAGTTAATTTTCATCAAAATTGTACTCATGTGCTTGCCAGTATGCAGGCAATATGGACAGCCAATTATCTGAGTGTGAACTAGAGTATGAGCTAACACAAACAAACTCATACCCCTATGAATCCTAATTGTCTACAGTATCAATAATGGACTGAACAGTTGCCATACTGTCTTTTGAACACCTTTGTCACCAAACATCTCCTCCAGGAAGATATCCAGTAACATATGACCTCCTAGAAAAGAAGCTGACCAAGTATACCATGGTACTCAAAGGGGAAAATAACACCTTTAAATATGTTTCAGTATTTCATGCAAAGCTGTTGGCTTGATTCCTCAATGCATGACATTTTGGTAAAGATATTTACAGATATGCATAGAAGGAGAGGTAGATAGCAAACTGAGTGAAAAAGTTTTGCGTTCACTTCACTGACAAATAAACAATCCTGTGCAATTTGAGGCAGAGCAGAATCATGTCCCTAGAGGTCTGAAAGATCCCAATGTAGTCTGTGAAAGTACTAACAGTATAAAATATATTTTGCTTATGGCTTTCAGGAAGTCAGTGATAGGAACTTTAAAAAAAAAATGCTTTTATACCTTCTGGTATACAGGAAGCTGTTTATCTGTCACAGCCTCCACTATCTCTAAGACTAGATTTCATCATAAAGAGGTTTTCTGGCTGAGATATAAGAGTGTTACACAAAAGATACAAAAAGCTTGATTCTCTTTTCCCTGCTAACTCTACTGAATGGCAGAGAAATTACCCCCAATTTGCATCAGCATATACTAAGGCTGAATCAGCCAAAGGCTTCTCATCCAACCAAGATTCAAACAGCAGAAAAAAAAAAAAAAAAAAAAAAAAAGTGTGCAGGTATAGAGCAAATTAGTGGATTCACAAAACGCATACAATTTCCATTTGTAGGCTTTTGGCTTTTTGTGTTTTGTTTTGTTTCATTTTTGTGTTTTTTGTTTTGTTTTGTTTTGTTTTGTTTTAGAAACGGATGACTGAGTAAACCAAAAGCCATGATGGGCAGAGTTGAAATGTAAAAGGACAGTAATGTTAAGATGAGTTAAAAGCTCTTTTTGACCCTATCCTTAACACCATCTCACTAAATGCTTCCCTGTGAACTTTTTGTGTTGTATTCAGTTTACTGAAATAGGGGATAGAGAGGCCAAGCCAAGGATCTATCCCGCTTCATTGAGTAAAGCTAGCCTACCGGGGAAGGTGATGGGTTAGAAGTTAATACAAATGACAGTTCTAAGACAAAGTTAGCCAGTGCCTTCCTGTAGAGCCCTGTAGCAAGAAGGGGACCCCCTGCCGATTCCACTTCTTTACATTTCCTTTTGCTTTCCTTCCCCTTATCTGGAGGTCCTGCCATGCCAGACCAGGGGATCCTTATTAAAATACAATCTGCTGTCACTAATAGAAGTGAGCAAAGCCTCATTAGCACAAGGGTTAGAAGAGGACTAGCTCTAATTACAGCTCACTTAGAAGAGACAATCAAATGAATAGATAAACTCTTTGAGAGAAGTCATTTTTTACTTGCATTTGGACAAGAGTGGATTTCTTCTATATACTCTACCAAAAGGAAGCAAATTCATCTCAGTTCTATTGACAGGGTTTGTTCTGTTTGTGTATGTGTGTGTTTTTCTTTTCCCCACAGAAATACTTTCATCAGACATTTTCTGCTAGAAGACGTTTAAGTTGGCCGGGTGGGTGGCTGAGGGAGTGCTTGTGTTATTTGTGCCTGTGTTTGCCAGCAAAGGCACACTCTGCAGCACTTACTACCTCCCATCACAGATTCATCTGGAGAGGGACAGGCTGTAGATTCAGATCCATCATAAAAGAACTCTTCCTTCCATGTGCACACAATTGGTAATGAAATGGTCCATTGCAATGTTTAGAGTGCAGTTGTCATGAAGCAGGCAGATTACTGTTTCTCCTCTGGGTAGACATATCAGGGAAAAATATAGAAATGTAATAAGCACTGTGAGTCAAAAACACAGAGATTGTAATTTTTAAATGTTTAGTTTCACCTTCATCCTGCTCTAGCTTTCCCCCTGAATGGCTAGAGAGAAAAGAACAGACATAAAGTTGTTAGGAAAGAAAAACATTTTTTGATGTAAATTTTTTTTCATAATTTTGGGGAGAATTACTCAGATTTTGTACACCTCTAAAGAATTTTCTTATTTTGCCACCACATCACACACAATTTTAGTCTTCTAATCTAGAGTGATAACATCCTCCAAGCACTAGGCCCTGGTTGACCTGGTCCCGTCCAAGTTTCTGACCAAAGTCATCCAAATTCTCCCAGTTTCTGCATTACAGTGTTTTTGCTGTTGTGGTATTTTGTTTATTTATTTGTCTGTTTGTTTGTTTTTCCCCATGCCTTCAGGTTCTCCGATCCCTACAGAAATACTCATCAGATCTATATAAGATACATAGGATAAATATTTGGAAAATACTTTCTAGAATCAGTGTTTATTATTTTATGATTCATGCCAGTTATCAATCTTATTTAAAGCCATAATAATGGAAGTAATTTGGAAGGAAATGCAGGTTTTATGCCATGCCAATAACAGGTGAATTTAACCAGAGCAGATGTTACAATATTATTATTTTAGAGTCAGATTGCAAGTTACTGGGAAGATTCTGAATCAAACCATTGATCTGTTTAACACAGTTATTTGTTTCTGACAGTGTGTTGTACTGGTTGTAAATGCAAAATGTGAGGGGACTTATTGTTTCTGAGTCTTATCCATTACTTTGCTGTTAGTTTATGTTGTGCTGTCACGTCTTCTATGCATGGGGTCAGACTATGTTCTATCTAATTTAGGAAGCCTCCAGACTGGTTTTCCTACGTGCAGCTAAGGAAAAGAATTGCAGCAAAGAGGGTGAAAATACAATGACCACAGCTGATTTAGAAACTGTTTGCTGCATGAAAGGAAGAGGACTGTTTTCCTTTTGCAGCCTTACTTTGACGTATAAAGAGAGGAATCTCCTCTGACTGTGTTCCTTGCTTTCTGCACCACCACTGCACCAATACTGGCCCCTGACTTCTTGTTAAGATGCATCCCAGTCCCAAACAAGAATCATGAGAGTTATTTTTATGTTTTGTTTTGTTTTGTTTTCTGATGTGAAAAGTTATCAGACTTTCTTCCTAAGAGGACTAACCCTCTGCAGGAGACTAATATTCTGACTGCCCATCTAAGATAAACATTATCTAAAATCATGCCTGTTTACAGGGTTTACACAGAAAAGAGCAGTTGTATTTTAAATGAAAATACTACAAATAATAGTGCTAGATTTTTTGCTCATTACAATAGTTTTCATTACAAAAGTTGTCTTTAGTACTATTTTGCTCTTTAAGAGGCTCTCAAAGTTAGTGGGCACAGCACATAACACAGAGCAGAGCCACACCAGGGGGCAATCCTGTCAACACCATGTGCAATGCAAATTTAACTTGCTGGTCCTGAGACAGCAGTTACAAGACCCTTTCTTCAACTCCATACCAAATAGACTAGGGGCATGTTTCTAATCTTTACAACTTAATGAAATGATTTCTGTGAGTGTTATCTTCCCTCCAGAGAAGGGCTCTTCCATCCCAGAAAGTGAGACCCCAAAGCAATTTAATGGTTAGGCATTAAAAACTGGTTGAATTTACAAATCTGCTGTCCTAGGATTTGCAAGAGGAAAAGTGGTGGGAAAGGGCAGTTTAATGACCAAAAGTAGAGAAAGCAATCAGTCCTCCTGTCCAGAGGGTTCAGCTAAGATTTTCTCATCTCTTTGCTTGTTATGAGGCACAAAGGAAACTGACATTTTGCAGTGTCAGTCTGTGTGGACCATTCCTGACAGAGCAGTTGGCTGCTGTGCACATCTGCCATTCAGCATGCTGCCTGTCACGGGCACAGGAATGCAGCGGTTCTGGAGGAAGAAGAAGGAAAAACTGGTCAGTATGGGAAACAGGGCAGAGAAGGGAAGAATGAGAGAGAATAATGAAGAAGTAGAAGGACACAGATACCTTGTATAAGTAATTGCTGGACTTGATAATCTGACGGTCTTTTCCAACCAAGTGGATTCTATGATTAACTGCTTGAGAGGGTTTGAGGTGAAACACATAAAAGTAGTTATACATGTTTATCATGAAACAGGATAATAATAAACAGAATTCTCTATATGAAGACACAATTGCAGTAGAACTTTAATCAGCTGGTCTAATACTATTTCAAAAGAAAAGAGGTGACAGCCACAGAAACAGTTTGTAACCACTGAAGGCAATGTGCCATATATCCTTTCATGAATGGATGTCTCCATCATTTTCAATATCTAGATCCATTTGTTGCTAAGGCAGAATAATTCCTTACAATGTTATCTCCATTATTACCTGCAATATACCTATAAATATTTCTATTCAAAATATCTTCATTAACTGTATGAGAAATCATGGCTTCTTTTTAAAATATTTTATTTATTTATTAAAATATTAGCATTATTTATTGTATTACTATATTTATTATTATAGTGAATATATGGTTTACATAATTGATAATAAGCTATATATGCTTATTATACCTTTTATTTTGTGAGTTCATAGTGAATTATTTCTTTCTGTTATGGCTAAGTAAAATAAAACTAAACTAAACTAAAGCCATGGGAGTTAAACTTCATGCAATGAATGATCAATACTGGGTGAACACAAAACCATTGATAACTACACCAGTTGGAACATTTAGATGGCAAGTAGTTTGTTACGTAGGGGCCCAAAATTCAATTCTTTTTCTTTAATTATAGCTATGTTAAATTCTGCTGTATGGTATACCAACCTGTCCTGGTTTCAGTTAGAACAGAATTAATTTTCTTCCTAGTAGCTGGTGGAATGCGGTGTTTTGGCTTAGGATGAGAAGAGTGCTGATAACACACCGATGTTTTAATTGTTGCAGAGCAGTGCTTATACCAAGCCAAGGACGTCTCAGCCTTTTGCTCTGTCCTGCCAACAGGCAGGCTGGGGGTGCAGTAAGAGCTGGGAGGGGACAGACCCAGGACAGGTGACCCAAACTAGCCAAAGGGGTATTCCATACCATCTGACATCATGCTAAACAATATATAGGGGTGGCTAGCGAGGGGGAGGGGGCCGGACTGCTCGGGGTTAGGCTGGGCATCGGTCAGCGGGTGGTGAGCAATTGCATTGTGCATCACTTGTTTGTACATATTTTTATTACTTTCCTATTATCACCATTGTATTATTATTATTATTGTTATTATTATTTTTGTTATTATTATTTCCCTGTCTTATTAAACTGTCTTTATCTCAACTCACAGGCTTCACTTTCCATTTCTCTCCCCCGTCCCAGAGAGGGAGGGGGGAGGGTGAGCGAACGGCTGCGTGGTGTTTAGCTGCCAGCCGGGTTAAACCACGACACAACCAAATCAAATGAATTATTTCTGCAAAATAAAGTTTGAACACAACAGGCCTTGGGAAAATAGAGAGAGAAATCAAAAAAGGATTCGTTTTTGTCCAAGTAATGAAAATTTTCTTTTAAGTGCTAATCAATATGGAAGTTAATTTGCACAGCATATTATCTATCAAAAGTCAGAATATGATTCACACACAGTGTTTTATCATTAAACAATAGGCTTTTAAACTTTGTTCTATGGAAAATTTAATTTTACAGTTTATATACATATATTCCATGAGAGGTTCTCAGCTGGTGTATATCAGCCTCATACTATTGATATAAGAAAATCTAAGATTATTTTTACAGCTTTAAAAATGAGATTGAGCCACATATCTACCTAAGAAGGTTGATATTTTTCATCAAAATTTTTATATAAATTCCACTTTTTTTTCTTTTTATTTTTTGTAATTTTCCCTGAATCTCCCTGAGATTATAGCTACCATTGAGAATAAAGACCTTGAGTAGAAAGTTAGCACTTTAGCACTTTCAAATCAGTTCCACTTTACAATCACCTTTGAAGATGTAAAGGACAGAGCTTTCCTGAGCACCTTAAACTCCATTTCTAGATGATATGAATTTGGAAACTTTAAACATTTTCTGAGGCAAAATATGCCCTGCAGAACCTGAACTGAAGTGCATAAACTTTGTCTCTCTGTTGAGTATTTTGTTGAGTTTATTATTTTTATTATTTTTATATTTATTTTTATTATCTTTCTGAAGACACCAGATATACCTCCTCTCTTTCCAAACTGGCAATGGCAGCACAGTGTGGATTTGGGTTTATCATCGTAACAAGTATGAAGCACAAAGAACAAATTCCACTGTTTTTGTTTATGAGAATCCTCAGAAATTTCAGTGAGGTTATGATGCTATCTTATATCTTACTGGTTTTCTTTACATTGCTATCAAAATAGATAACTGCAGGAATAAGTTGACTTTATCTTGCAGAAAAGTTTAAAACTAGAAGTTAAAAAAAAAACAAAAAACAAAAAACAAAAACTTGTCAGTCTAAAACATCAGGTCTGAACAGCAGGAATTACAACACAGGAAAAAAGCCAGCAGTTCACAGCCTAAAAATATATTTCCTCTTCCACTTTGCTGTAGTCCTATTATAGCTTAAACAGAAGTTTGTACTTCTTTCTCTAACCTTTAGCTTAATAATCCTCTGTAAGGACTTCCTTTAAATGCAAATGCACTCTTTACAGTAAAAGGCATGGCCGTGTATTACACCCTGGAAATCCAGGAGAAATCTGTCAAAATCTATGAAACTATGTCTGTTAAAACATGCAATATATAAGTGAAAAAATATTAATAAAATGATGTGTACTTTTTTTTTTTTTTTTTCACTAAAGTCTTAGAAAGTGTGTCAAGTTATTTTCATCTGTTAGGGAAAAGAAAATCTATTACTTGTTGTTTTAATTTGTCACTAGAATTATGTGACAGAGACTGCAAGTTTTACACATTCCATATTTCCAGTAGGGGATCTAGTACAAATGAAAAAATGAATGTCTCCTTTACTTATCAAATTGTCAGTATCTGCTTTACTATGCAAATGTGTAACAACTTTGCAAAGTGTTTTTCATGCAGAAGTAAATTACACCATTCACTACCAACGCACAAAATAAGCATGGAGGTACCCACAGAACTATCCACAAGTGGATGTAGATTATGGAGACATCTGAAGAGGACATACAATCTGGATGCAGGAGCATCCTGGACTTCCACAGTTGTCAGTAGCCATTGCACTTACTGGCAAGCAGAAAAACAAATAAATAAATAAATAAATAAATAATGCAAAGCTCCCTTTTTGCTAGACACAAAGGTGGAAGAGCAGAAGGGATGTAATTTCTTGTGCTATACATGCTGTCCACCAGTTACATTAAATCCTGCTTGGCTCTCATTGACTGTTTGTCCAAGGCTGACTCACACTGATAAGGAAAGCATGATAAGTGAAAATGCAAGAGCAATTATGATTTAATCTAGTTATGAGAAAGACAAGTCAAACTACTCCACTTCAGCAGTACCAGTAAATAGTACTAGTACTTCATACTTTATATATACTTGTTTATATATATACTTTTATACTTTATATTTTTTCCATACCAGCAAAGTACTAGTATGGAAACATCCTCCTTATTATAATGGTTTCTGACAGTCCCAAATAAATGGAGTTGCCAAATGGGATTTTTCAAGACTTAAGTTCAGAAATGGGGTTAGGCCATAAACATTCCATTTGGTTATGTTCCAAATGGGGGTGAAACAAAGAAATATGGCATATTTATAAAGATATGCTAAAGACAGTTTTTCAGGCTTAATAATTTAACCAGGCTTGCTGAAAGTGGAGTGGGTCTAATCTGGAGATATACTGTGATCTCCCAGATCCCATACTACAACCTTTCCTCACCCTTTTCCAGTGGCTTTCATATGGTATTTGGATGCCAACAGGGTTGTGGACCTGACAGAGTCACACAGCCTAAGTACAGTGGCTGCCCGAATTTGCCACCTCCCAGGAGCTACAAGTCTGCTAGCAGAGACATAGCTGATGGTTGGCTTGTGGGTTCTCTGCCCCATGAACAGGACACTTCATGAACACCCGTGGTCATTCCACCATGATGAGTACTGTTGTATAATTTAAGATAGAATCTAAATGACAGTTTTTCTTTTTCTTGCCTCTTTTTTTCTTTTTTTTTTCCTGTTTGTTTTGTTGTTGTTGTTGTTTTTGTTATTTTTAATCCCAGACAAATCTTTGACTTTACTGGAAGGCTGTGAAGAAAGTATTTGTGAAAAGGTAGCCATGAAGGTAAGGTAGACCTGGCATCTAAAGCAACTTGGTCATTATCTTTAACTTTACCAATATTCTGAAAGTCAGCTGAACATGGCAGCTAAAAATTTCAGTAAACAAAACAGTGAACAACAGGGAGGATGTGGTAATCTAAATCAGAAATCAATCATCCAAGAAGCTTTTTCAAATGGAAGAGTAAAAAAAAAAAAAAAAAAAAAAAGGCAATCAACTGCCAGCCATTCTCCCCGACCAAAAATAAAGCTTTTTTTTCTCTGTGTCTTTCATGTGCACCACAGTGTTTCTGCAAACAAAAATAATAAGGGCTCTCAGGTCCTTCAAACAAAGTGAAACATAATCCCTTCATGGAGAGTGCATCAATAAATGAATGGAGTTCCTCGGTCTGTTCGGAAGAGTAGTATCAGCTATGCTTGGGGAACTTAATAATACTCTTATTAAGAACCAGAGCAGTCAAGAGATTTGTTTTTCCTGTAACACCTGAAGCAACAAAAGTCCAGTGAGTGCACAAGAAATGGTGTTTCTTAGGTCAGACGTTGAAAATCATTTTCCCTCCTTGGCAGCACCCTGTCAGTCAAACTCTGCAGGAAAGGAAAGGGTCATCTTGTACCTGCCATTTCTAGGAGGAAAGAAGTGGAGCCACATGTTACGGAGAAATTAATATGCCATTGAGAGTAACTTCTTATAAATATATATATATATATATATATATATATAAAATAATCTTATTTATTAGTTTCAGATATTACCTTTTTATGATGGAAATTTCATTTTCTTAGCAAAGCCACAACCAGCTCTCTATTAGGTGTAAAATCCAGATGCTCACTTTTTATATTTTTTAAATCTTTCTCTGTTTATCTAGATGTACAGATTTTTAAGACAGAAACATTATATAAACAATTATTTTTTTGTTCTCACACAACTGCACTACATTACTGCAATATATATATAAAAAAAAAAAAAAAAAAAAAAAAAAAACACAGACCAGATTTTTAGCTGATTGAACAAATATAGCTTAATTAAAAACAGTGTATCCTCACTTATTTCTACCATCTCAGCAACTGTTTTATCTGGCAAAACAGATTTTCAAAACACTGAAAATCATGGCTTTATCCACAATTGCTTCCTCTTTTTTTTTTTCTTGTTTTTTTTTAAACGTAAATTTTGAGAAAAGTTTGTATCAACTTTCAAACTCCTCTCCTTCCCAAACAGTTATTTAGATAGAGAGCCCAAGTGTAATCTTTCACTACAAAATTGAGAAATGTACTCATCAAAACAAATAAACTGGTGAAAGCTTACGGCTTGGCATTTGCTCATAAAAAAAAATTCAAAATCTTAGAAACTGGCTGCAATTTACAGGTGAAAATATTTGGAAATCCAACTGTCACAAACTCAAAGACAATACTTCATCACTAAACTATTAAAACCCTAGATAATATTCCTTCACTCTCCACATATTCTTACAGTGATTGTACTACATCAAATATTAGTGCAGCAAATATAATGTTGATTTAATGATGATTAAAAGTATGCCTATTAGTAAGTAATTTGATGAAATAAGTAGATTGAACCTGTTGTTGCTGAGGCGTATCTGTATACCTGGGGGATTTCTTTCAGAGTAGCCTAGTCCCATGGACTCAAGACCTCTGTGACACATGTAATTCAAAGGTGACTAAAAGAGCAGACATTAGTTTTAAATCTTAAAATCCATCTTGAATTTGTAGAACACTGAGAGAGAATACAGGCTGGTGTCTCTGGTTTGTTTTCTTTAAATACTTGCAGAACATGGACCACTATCAAATTATGTGTCCCTCTCCTTACTGCAAAATCAGCTACTGTATATTAGCATTTGGAAACTGTGGGTAATTTGTAAAGATACCTTGATTCAGCCACAAGTGCATGTTACACTTCCGCGTGGAGAAATTTACCCCACAAGTTTATTTTCCTCCAACAGTTTTGCAGACTCTGAATCTTCAAAGCTGGCTCCCAGTAACTTTTCATGTCACTGTTTCAGCTGAGTAGGGTGACCTGAAGATTTCAATACAAATAGCAGCAGTTCTGAAGGGGTATAGTTATCTGCAATTCGTAGTGTATATATAAAGTTATTTTATGTAACTCTTGTGATCCCATCTGTTCCTCAGTAAGCTATTCTCTGAGAAGTTAATTCCCCAAACTGCTATTTCCTGAAAGATTTTTTTTTTCTGTTTACAGATTGACTTCATCCATAGTCACAGGTAACTCAAGATGACTATGGTCAGTTTGAATAACTGCAATGCAATATATTTCCACAAATAACCATTTGACATTATTGTTTCAACACTGATAAATAAGCTATTACAGAATTCTGGTTACTCCTTATTTATCTGTGCTGCTGTAGCACAGGTCACTTGCAGCTGAGAGCAAACGAGGAAAGCAATAAAATTTAGATGATGATAATATTGGTTCTTCAGAGCAGGTGTTTTATGAGTTGTGGTTTGTGAGATCAGTCACAAAATAGAAGTCTAGAATAAAAGGTATTTTTTGTTGTAGTTGTTGTTGTTGTTTTTTAATTATTATTTTTTTCTGGAATTCCAGAGGAATTAAAAAGAGAAGTTAGCTTTGATTATAAATAGACTGATCAAATTACTTTAGCAGATAAAATCTTGCATAATACCCCAACAAAAAATGACTGTCTTTTACATTAAAAGTCTATAAAATGCTACTAACCTTTCCTGTTAAAATAAAAAGATTTATCAAGGTTCTTGATAATAAAAATTAACAGAGTTAATTATAGTATAGCACATCTATAGTCTTTGGTATGTCTAAGAAATCCTACATAAACTAATGAAATCCTATATAAATTAAAGAAATCCTACAATAATTAATGAAATTACATGGATCTCAATTAATGCAGAATTTATTCAGTCTTTAATATCAGTTATGACTGAATCTTTCAGTCTTTAGTTGCTCAATGTCACTTTCAAAACTAGCAAACAGATAAAATGTCTGTGTTTGAGTCTGAGATGCTATGGGCCATGGGCATGGCAAATTTATCCAGGAAGTCTTTGAAAATAAATAGTCACTTAAGATGAATGTGTTATATTGTTAGAGAATACTTGACAACACAAAAATGTGCAATAGTTATATTGCTCAAAGAAAAAGGTTGTGCCTTTATTAATACCTGTTATATATACCAACCCTATCATTCTGAACTCTACCAATTGTATATTACAAATTTATCACATGAAGAAATCAGTACCACCCTCAGGCTAACTTCTGGGGAACATTTTATACTTTGCTAAGTATGCATTATTTCCCAAACCATCTGTGTCAGTAATTCTGTACACCTTCTATAATTACCATGTTATTAATTTTTGAGCCCAGAGATGTGTTTTTTGATTGAGACATACATTCCTTCACTTTGACTATCTTTTATGGCTTAATCGTTTGCTCCCTCATTTTGTAGTATGCACACAATGGAAGATAATGTGAAATTAAAAAGCAAGACAAGAACTGCTAATCTAGTAGTAAAGTTCGTTCTTTGCATTCTCCAGGCACAGACATATGGACACACAAAAGCCTGAAGCAAAAATGATCAACTGCTATTGAATATCTAACATTGATTGCTAGCAATAAAAGTGCTCCCTGGACAGACAGCAATAATAAAAACAGGCCACCATTCAGCGTCCATCTAGCTATTGCTTTTAAAGGTAATTGCAGCATCTGCTTCTTGAAGTAGTTTAAAACCAATGTAAAGATCTTGCTTCTGTCCCACTGAATGCAAGCGGCACTGAGTAAAGAGTGAAAGGATTTTGAACACAGTTATACAGGAGTGCACTACCAGGTCAGAAGTGAAGGCAGAAACAGCTGCTTTTTCAATAGACTCATCAGAGCTTCTCCATGCTTGCTGCACTTGCCCGCAAGACTCCAGCACAGACTATTGTGCTGTATTTTTTTTTTTCTGTGGGAACTTCACTCTTAAGAAACAAATGGACTGGCATTAACTATTAAGTGTCAACCAAGTTGACTATAAGGGCGGAGGGGTGGGGGGGACTATTTTAAAAATTTAATTGGCTTTCGTCCTGTGATCCTTCTATGTATTTGCGTGGTTCAGTTTGCCTCATTTAAGTCAATGAAATTCTGCAGAGGAGGAGAAATGCATCTTTCTACCCGAACTCCTTTTTTCTCTTACTGTAGCAGCACTGACAGCTATCTCTGCTTTTGCATGAAGTCTCCTGACATCCTTGACAACCTATAGAGAAGGCGATACCTGTTACAATCTGATTTGCTATATCCTTATCCATTGATTTTACATTAAACTTTTCCAGTCTAGATGACACCTATTTTCTTCATCAGTTCAAATGTTCAGTAATGTCTCTTGGATATAAACAAGAATATAAAGCATTGGGCTTCATCTTCCCTCTATTATTCATTGGTCTTAAAAAATATTTTTTTTGCTCTGTGTTTATCTCCTTACCCTTATGTTCTGGAAAAAGGATTACTTTAACCAGAGATACAGAGAACATCCTACAGTCTCACCTAACCATGGAACCTATTTCACATTTCATTGAGTGTGTGAATGAGCTGTGAAAATTGTTTCCTGGTTCTCTAAAGTATCAGGACAGTGTTTTTCATGAGTTTTCTTCTGGTTACAAAAAATAAAACTCACCCACTAAGTTCATTTCAAAGTTTTAAAACTACTGTGCATCCTGTTAAACTTAAACAAATATTTCCTGCCCTGTGAATACCTGTTACTAAATCAGAAGTATTACAGTTACCTCTTGTCAGCAACAAGCAATCTATATAAAGAAAAAAAAAAAGAAAAAAAAAAAAGCAGGAAAACACAAACCTTACTTTTTCTGATAAGTGTAGATTTGGCTTTCCCAAATTGAAAGGAAGCTGCTTTCACTGTATCAAGGGACACTTGAACAAGGACAGTCAAGGACAGATTAAACACACAGAAAAAAAATAGCTTAAATAATTGTGGTGGCAGCCTAATTTTGAAAGCTACACTAAACATTTCTCATCTTTTTCTTCTGTAACGTTATTGTGTCTCACTGAGATATTAACTGGATCTGAAAGTATCTAGTAAGCCTGGGAATATTTAAAACCTGTGAAATGCAGTCACAGATTTTACTGAAGTCTTGTACAGCATTTATTGCTACTAATACTAGAGTACATAGAGTTTACTAGCATAGGCAAACCTCAGAAATTCTTTGCTCCAAGCTTTGCACTGGTAAACACTGTAACTAAAAATAAAGAGAGAAAAAAAAAAAAAAAAAAAAAAAAAAAAAAAAGAGAGAGAGAGAGAGAGAAAGGGGAAAAGAGTGGGAATCTGATCAATCTGTATTAAAAAGAACTAAAAATATACATCATCCTTCTGTAATATGCCAAGTTGTCAGGAGACACTAGCTAAAAAGAGATGAATAAAACAAACATGAAATTCCACATAACAGACAATGTGAATAACGAAAATATATCTGGATGTTTTAATTCAGCACACTTAACACTGAGCAAACAAATGTTTTAATCAGTGGTTTACCAAAAAAAAAAAAAAAAAAGTGTACATTTATGTATGCAGGAAAAAAATGGAGATTTCTCTTCCTGCCACTCAGATATGCCTAAAGCTTGGTGCCCATCATCTCAATAGAACACAGGGAACCAGAGCTAGCTTGACTTCAGCCAGTTTCCAAGCAAAAAGGCTAGCATTATATGCAGTAAAGCTCAGGAATTCAAAAGCTTTAAGCCAGTAAATTCCATTCTTCAAATGTGAACCATGGAAGAGAATCTTACAAAGGAGGGTCCTCCAAAGGTAGCTACTGCAGTGCTCAACTTCTATGAGTATAGTTAATAACAGAAATAGAAAGGAACATGTTGCTGATTGCATGTCTGTAGCTGTGACAGAAAGAGATCATGAGGCGCAGGTATTGTGGAGTGTGAACGTATTTGTTTCTTTAACTGAGGAAAGGAAATCCAACACGCCAATTCAACAGTGGTAGAAACAACCAAAATTTCAGTTTCATCAGAGCTACTATTTTTCTTTAAGAATTGCTGAGACTATCTAGCAGTGAATAACTCTTAATCAGACATGTTTATTCACATTAAAAGTCAGCACAGGTCACATTGTTCACTTGGTGCCATTTGGTCTGCACTTACTCCTTCCTGAACAGGAAGTCCTTAAGATTAAAGATTGTATTTTTATGGTCCCTTGCCTGCCTAGCCCTAGCTATTACCTGAAGAGCAATGTAACCAGGACTCAGTTTCTAGAAAGGATATTAACAACCATTAGTGTGTGTGTATGTCAGGATGAAAAATAGGTGGAAATCAAAGTAGAGAAACATGGTGAAAGAAAATTTGCAAGAAACAGCTAAGTGATTGTTCACAGTATTGAGAATAATACATATTCAGGCAGAGTTATTTTCTATCCAGAGGTCAGCAGAGTGCTAGATCACTAGAATGTATTTAAATTCAAGCAGCAAATGTGATTTAAATACCCCAAAGCTGTTGGCCACTGGACATACATTTACATCCATTTCATAAGGTATGAGAAATCTAAAGTGCTTGCTTTTCAATAAAATTGGCTTTTTTTGCCAACATTGCAGAAACTGTGTATTGGCACAAGGAGAAAGAAAATTTTAGGCAGAGTCAATGGTGTGTCTAGGAAGGTCAGGATGAATGCTTGACTTCATAAACTAATTCTGTCGTCTCTGTTATTATAGGATGTTCATATTTGATTTTATATTTTTTCTTTACACACTGTAAATTACTCAAATGACTACTTTGACAAGATCTTAAAGAAGGAATTAACATTTGAAATTAACACAACTATATACTATTTCAGTACGAACATGTTTTGTTATTATGCTTTAGGAACAAAATCCAAATGATTTGTCTGAGGAATGACTTTTTGACCAACATTTGCATATGCAAACTGAAATTTCATATGGCCACTTTTGAATATCTATGTTCTGTACTGAATCTACAAAGCAGATGTCATTAACACAATATCTGTGTTGTAAGGGCTGTATAGTAACAGCTTGACTTGCATAGACAACTGCAGGCTGGATGCCTAGCTCTGCCAATGCTGATTTCATGCAGTGGGAAGGAGAACACTGCTGGATGGATGGTTGTAGCTCCTGATCTCTGAGCAAGCTGGCTACAAAATGAGACAGGCTGCAAAATCACCTGTATCAGCCCTGTGCATTGCCAGGTCACATACTGTTTAAATTTGCCTAGATCGGGAGTGGCTATATGACCACAGTTCTGTTAAATTAGTTAACATATGTTGATAGGTAGTTTTACTATACCAGATTTACAATGATTGTGGAAGGACAGACAATATTCAAACCAGCATAAAGCTTCATTGTAGCTCAGCTATTTCTGTTAGCTAACATTTCCCCAAAATAATGTAGTCCTGCCTTCACATCACCACAGCTGCCACTTCTCACTCCCACATTGTTTTCTTCCTTATGGTGACACCGTGTTTATTCAAACTCCCAGTGCCATAGATCCCAAGGTTAGCCTTTCCTTCTCTCTCTTTCATTTTCTTTTCTTTCTTTCTTTCTTTCTTTCTTTCTTTCTTTCTTTCTTTCTTTCTTTCTTTCTTTCTTTCTTTCTTTCTTTCTTTCTTTCTTTTCTTTCTTTTCTTTCTTTCTTCCTTCCTTCCTTCCTTCCTTCCTTCCTTCCTTCCTTCCTTCCTTCCTTCCTTCCTTCCTTCCTTCCTAATGCTCTTCATTAAATAAAGGAGAGTGTAGAGGTGTGGATGAGCAGCTGGGGAGTGCAGAGCCAACTTCTTTCATGAATGCAGGGCAATCCTATTTGCACGGTGCCAACAGATGACTCATCCAACATGAAACCTACTGATTTGGAGATAAGCCATTGATTAGAGACAAGCTCAGTGTTCGCTGGAAACCTGGAAATTCTCTATGAAGACGATTAAGTGGTTTTCTTCACCCCTGTGCTTCTGGAATAGTGCAAATTACAAGAAATAGAATGATTTAGTACTGTCGTATTCAACTTTACAAGGATTTTTCAAAATTATTTTCATCACAGTCTACATTTCAGCTGTTAAAACCTGTCTGAAGAAAAACCTTAATGTGTGTATGAATATTGTGGTCTCGTATTCTCATACGAAAGCAGTTAGGAGCTAAAGTATGAATAAGGAAGTCCAAAGGCAGGGCTAAAAATCCCAGTCTTCCCCAGAGAAGACATTATGCTAAGAGTAGTAAACCCCTTTTCATTCATTATGTGAGATTAATCTCCAGTTCCAGCAATTCCACTGATATGTTATAGACTGGGACAGAGGAATCCTCTCTTTTCTTTAAACATCTTGTAAGCATTCTGCTCAAAATAGTAATTTGGTCTCAAATAGATGTAGAAGCTTTCATGCTACAGATATTTATTTGCACTTAGGAGTCTCAGACTCCCTATTTGTCAATCTTCACAAAGAAATGGTTTTACTAAGCAAACAGATGAGATGAAACTTTAATAAATTAAACAAGCCTACAATAAAAAGATTATTTAACTGCACGAGTTGTTTATGGGGATAAAAGATTTTAATCAAACCTACCATCAACATTTTGAAAAGGAAGAACCATTTTTCAATCATGGCCTGGGCAAATTCTTTGAAGTATTAATGTAACCCTGAGAAACTGGCTATTAGTCTTAACCAATTGCTGTATATTAGACACAACAAAAACAGGAAAAGTTTGAGTCTCTGTCAACTTTCCGCTTGATTGTAACAAACTACTCACTTTCTGAGTTTTCTTTTTGATGTAGAATTTTATACAGAAAGGCCAGGCTCTGATGTGTTTGTTTGTTTTGTTTTGTTTTGTTGTTTTGTTTGCTTGTTTTGTTTTGTTTTTTATACATAAAATTCCCACCAACCTATGCTCTCTCTGAGATGTTCAAACATGAAGGACTGTTTGTTTATAATGCACACACTGCCAACCCTGTTTAATTTAAAGACACCACTCCAGTGTACCTGCAAGAAAAAACTGGAACATCGGTGCATGGATCAGAAGCAAATCTGGCTGGTAATTACAAAATTTTGTGAAATAACATAGCAATTAAATAATGACTACCTATCTAGAAACAGAAAAAAAAGTACCATAGGCTCCCATCACAAACTTTTATATTGTGTAGTACATAGCTAATGCATAAGCACCTAGACAGCCTCAGACAGGGAGCGTCCGATAACCTTTCTACTATTGCCTAGGAAAAAAAAATCCTGTATATCTAGAAATGCTAGTGGATACTCAGTTAATATTGGTAAGTTTCCACTATAAAACAGAGGAAGAGAAAGAGAGAGGTGCACCAGGATATCCTACACTGAGGCAGTGTGACTAAGGAACAACATCATATAAAGCAGACACACACTTCACACAATATTCATTGGACTTAAAGAAGTGTTCTTTTATGAATGCTTTAATACTTTGGGATTACGTATGTTGTTTTAGAGCTGCGTTAGTCACACCCTGGGGAAATGTGAGCTTCCGTGCCTGCCTGTTTCACTGCCGTGATAACTTGACCCACAGAATTTATCATGTCAAGAGGGGATTTAAATCTTGATTATATTCACCTGTTCATTTTCAATCATTTTTTCCCACCTAAGAGGCCTGCCCCCTCCACATGACACAGTTCATAAAACCAGTAACCTTTGTCTGGCTTTTTGATTTAAACAGAGCAGGGAAGCAAAGGGACTCTCATGCATTGGCAAGCATCTAAAAATACAAAGCAAAACTGCTGCTAGTTCCTATCAAGGTGAAAGGACTGAGAAAAGTTTTTCCTTTTCCATTTTTATTATGAGGGGTGGCACACAACACTTCCCCTGCATTCCTGTACCATCCCACTCCCCACTCCAGCCCTGAAAGCCATAGAAGGCAACACCCTGCTCCTTCAGACAGGTCTGCAATACATCCTGTCATGTTAGAGGTTCATAGTGATTCTGTGAAGCCCTGTGTGGAGTGAAATTTGTTCCTTCTGCTTCCTGTTCAGAGACAAATAAAAGCAAGAAAAAAAAAATCTGTTCTAAATTTTTGTTCTTAAACAAAACCATCCTTAAAGTTTCAAGAATTAGGATCCTTCATATAGTTATTTGGAAAAGAAAGTTGATCATCACATCCCACAGAGACGTCAAAAAAAAAAAAAAACACCTTTACTGTAATTTTATGGTAGGAAGAACTTTATTTTTCAGTTCTGGCAGAACTTTCAGTTCTGGAAGAACTTTATTTTTCAGTTCAGCTCAATGCAGTTGCAACCAGACATGATCTGGATTCTGCCAACCTTATAACCTACAGTGATATATCACTTCATTTTTCAGTGACAGGGGAAAAAAAAAATGTGTGGGAGATTGAGAGAAGATGGAGAAAGAAGATAAGGTAGAAAAATAAGAGAAAACTAATAAATGTGTTCAACTAAATTAAAGGCCTTCTTCTTTCTCTTCTTAACTTCAAAATGTTTAACACATTTTCCCATGACATTTTTACTTTTTTCCCTCTTAATAATTCATGTTCCAAATGATGTTAAAATAATCTGCAAAGCATATTAAAAGCAAAGATACAAGTTTTTTTGTTTGTTTGTTTGTTTGTTTTCTGTTTTGAAACTATATCCCCACCTTAAAATACACTTCAGAAGGATGAAAAAACTTTTGATGATTCACTATCAGGCTCACTGTTCATTACCTGAGACCCATCAAACGTTTAGCAAAATCCATTCAAAATTAGATCAGGTAGAAATAGAGGGAAGGAGCTTTGACAGTAGAAAAGACAGTGGAGTCAATGGAGAAGGTGAAGGTCAGTGGTCAGAGGAAAGGATAGGGATGTTAATATGAGAGCACAGTAAAGGACAGGATGAATGCTCTTGCTGTGTTAAGTCTGATAATTATGTAGTTAGTGAAAATGGGGAGTGGATATTTAACAATCAGCATTAACGAATGGATTTTGGAGGGTAGTCAAGAACGCAATTTAATTGGGAGGCACATGGGAGGAAGAGAAAAGACCTTAGAAGTTTTGAAGAAGATTTCCTTGAACTGATACTTCAGTTGATTTACATCCTAAGAGAGAACTATAGCATAATAATCCAAAATAAGCCTCTTCTTTAATAGTGCAGAATACAGTAACTAATGATATTACACAAACTTCTCCTTAAATGACTACTCCACAATATCTTTAAAGCAGTTCATAATATTAGATTATCTATATTAAGCAATCATATCCCCAGTTCAGACGTGTGGTAAAATACAGAAATATTGTTCCACTTGAAACCTTGGTAATTCAGAATTTATAAGGCAAATAAGCAATACAAGAGATTTTCTGCATCCTTCTTTTTGGTTCTTATTTTAACTGAAATAAAAAGTCAGTTATTAAATGGTCAATCAATTTTCTTCTCTTTTTAATCTCTGAATGGGTGTCATGACTAGATGTTTAATACAGGTTTAATTGAACATGATACTGGATTCTTTCTATACTCAACACTTTATTTCTCTTCTAATGATATGCTTTTTCTCTTCTCTTAACTGTTTCTACTTCCTCTTGATGTTATTCTCTCAAGCAAACTTTTACTATTTCAGTTCTCCCAGCTGTCCTTGCCTTTGTTCTCCTCCCCGTTGTATTGCTGTCCTGCTATATCTTATGACCTTATTACTGTGTAACTCTTAACCTTTTCTTTTGAAAACCATTTCCAGGAAGGACATGAAGGCACTGAGCTGACCAGTAATGAGTCCAGTCTTAACTCATTACTGACAGTTCAGTGCCTGAACTATAGGATTTTTATAGTAGAAGTGAAGAGCAAGCAAGTAGTGTAAACAAAACCTAGTGGTGACAGTCCAATAACTTGTAGAGAGCCGGCCAGTGGTTTACTGCAGGAATCACTATTATACTGAGTATCACTTAAGGTTTTAAATTATGATCTGGAAGGTGACATGCTTAATTCAGCTCACATATGTAACACACAGTCAGATTGAGAACTATTAGACTAGAATGGTATTAAAAATAAATAAATAAATAAATAAAAGTAAGAAAAAAGTGACAGAAAACAGAAAAGGTAACAGGAAAATGAAGAGCCAATATTCTCTGTTTTGTCTCATCTGTGGCTTCTTCCTGGTTGTGTTGTTCTGAACAAGTCATTTCATTTTAACGGTCCAGTGTCCCTTCAATATCGTTATGATTCTGTCCCCATTTAGGAGCCACATTAATTAAATCAATATATTCTGTCATAGGGAGGGACAAAACAGGATCAACAAAATTAGGGCCTTTAGAAAGCCCACTCCATGCACGCCTCTCTAGCACACTAAAACAACAACTGCTTTGCAAAAGTTTTGACTGAATGTAAAAGTGCACAGATAAAAGATCAACCATAACTCTCCTTTACCTTGCAAAAGCAAATGAAAAGTTGCTTTGGTTTCTTTAGTATGCAAGGATGCATATCTTCAGATATGCAGATAGCAACCTAAATCATAGACTTTTATAAAATTTTTGGTATCTACAGTCAGTATTGAGCACCAAATATGTACCAAAAGGAAGTGGTAAGTAAACAGGCAAAATTTATATTTATTATATTATATTATATTTATTATATTATATTTATTATATTATATTATGTAATATTTATATATTTAAATATATTTATTATTCATGAATATATATTATACTGGAACTCAAAAATGATGTCACAGTTCAGGCAGGCTTACCTGCAATCCAAACAAGCTAGACTGACAAGTAATAAATATGGACCAACGTCACATGGATCCCAAGTTGTGTAGGGTCCTGGAAAAGTTTGCAGATGCTGCTGACACCCAAGTTAGCAAGCACATAGGGTTGTTTCATGGTTATGTTTCTACATCTTGCAATCACATTTTTGGATTTCAAGATGGGCATAACTGTTTGGCCAAGACTTTATTAGAGAGATGACAAGTTTACAAAAACTTATAAAAAAAAAGTTCACAGTCTGAACAAATATCAGAAAAGAATTCTAGGGAAAACAGCATCTCTTCATTGAAAACCTATGAGAACAGTAATTTCAGCAATTTTGTGGGTAATGAAGCTCTTTCTTCCTGCGCTGTTGTCATGGTTGCATACTTACACACTCATTAGTTTGTCCTTTGCTAAAAATCACTGGTAAAAGACAGAAAACACTCATCCATCTCCAGAGGGCCTTCTGTCTTCCTCTCTCTTCCAGTAGAGGAAAACCGTAGGCTAACCTTGAAGTCACTGAAGTTTAAGAGGTAAAGAAATAAAAAATCATTAAGTATTTGTTTATTATGATATTACCCACTTTAATATTCTAGTGCTGTTCTATAACAAGTGAACAAATTTATCTCAGTAGTTGGCTCATTTAACTTAAGAAGTTTTAGAAAATCTTATTGATAATTACTACTCAGGCATCCTGCCAAGTCCATCTGCAAAGGTAAAGACAGTAGAGTATCAGGGACCACATGAAAATATGCTATTTATTTGGTCTGTTCTTTAAGTATTTGTTCTTGTTTTTGTTGTTGTTGTTTGGGGGAGGGGAGGAGAGTGTTTTTTGTTTGGTTTTCGTTGGTAGTTATTTTTAATGGATACCCTTGGTTGTTTCAGAGAAACAAGAAGCTTGTCCTCTGAAAGCAGTTCAGTACTTCTCAGGCCACTGCTGCAGAGCATCTATAACATTCCCAAGAAGCACTTTGATAGTTACAAAGACTCTAATGCAAAAGGTCAAAATCCCTGCTATAATGAGAGGTGTTTTAAATACCCAGGAAGGCAGACCTTGAGTAACATACAGATGAAGGCAATTTTCATTGCAAAAAGAAGCCATAGAAAAAAAAAAAAAAGTAAAATAGAGGAAAAGAAGTGTTAAGTCTTTGAAGTTGAGTCACAACTCTGCTAACACCCTCATTTACACACACAACCTTTCTTTTTATTTCCCATGATAAACTACTGCATGACAGGTTCTGGTATCTAATGGTTGAGCAGGAGGAATTCTTGTGGCATTTTGTTTTTATGCTAGGTAAACATCCCTTCTGATTCCTCTCTTCCGCTTCCCTGATTTTGAATCTGTATGACAAGTCTACATGCAAAATATAGGCTAAATAAATCCAGTTGAAAAGATCTCTGCAGAGTGATATCATTCTGGGTATTACCTCTAGATTATCTTTTCTACTTTATTTGCTGAATCAGATCCTTAACATATGTAAAATTAACATATTTTAATCACATTTTCATGTGTAATTTATCATGCCAGAATAGAAAATACAGTCCAGTATCTATTTTGACTGTAGGGAGGTAGAAGAAAAAGGCCATGAGAGTAGTTCTACAAACTTGAAGCCTAACACAAATATCTCCTATTTAAAGATTATAAGAATCATCTCTGTTCACCAACATCACCATAAATTTCTCCACACTGCCAAAAATCGGGCAGCCAACAAGTCTCAATATGTAACCTGAAAAAAATATATACTGTAATTGAAAACTGAGACCTGAGGATGCACAGAACTATTGCATTATCTTACTGCTGTAATACTTACAAAGTATTTGATTTTACTAAGTCAGTTACTAGCGTTCACCATCTATACTGGATAAGTTCATTCACCTGGGAAGCATTGTATTATGAAAAATGATGATGCAACTACAAACTTCTGAAGCCAGCAGTGCTTTTGAAGGCTCTGAGTGATACTATGAAGGAAAATATAGCAATATCAAAAGTTAAAGTTCATTGAGGCAACAGTCATAACATTTCTGCTTTGCACATGCAGTATCTGGATTGCTTACAAGATTATGGTTAGTCCAAGGCCAAGTCCAATCCAAGAATCATGTTAATAAAATCAGTATGTGTCATCTAAACCATCCCAGAAAGATTATGGAAGTGAACAAGAGCCATTATGGAAGAGGCAGAAAACAGTGGGCACCGAAATCCTAAAACCAACACATTTGCCAGGCAGTCAGGCAACGATAGAAACCATACAACTTCACCACTCAGCCCAGTGTCTAATATTAGGCAGATAAAATTATCTTTCATTGAATAAAAATTTACAATGTTTTTGTCGTTTTTGGCTTAAGAGCTAATGATTGCCAAAAGTTGAATATTAGAAGCAGTGAAACATCTAGTAGCACAAAACAAGGTGCTTATGACAGAAAAAAAAAAAAGTAATAAAAGAAAGAGAAGATGGCGTGTGATACTTCACTTACATTAAAACAACTTTTAACCAAACTACCTGAATAAGTGAGATTCCAAAGGCAGTCCAGGAGAATGCGATTTTCTATCAATTTGACATCTATCTTTCTAAGAGTGGAAGAACAGTCCAAGAAAAAAACAAATGTTCAGTTACACATATATGTATATTTATAGATATATATATAAGTGTGTATGTACATGAATATCAAAATATAAGCATACTTCAGCTAGTATCTCTACACTTACTACTATTCATATGAACTTGCACAACTAGTATAGATGGTGGAGATTTCAAACTCTTACTTAACCTGGAACAGAAATATGCCAATACTTAATTTTGCTTCTAAGTGTCTCCTCCAATGTCATGACACTTTTATGGGGGTGTCTGCACTTTTTGGTAGCACTTTCTGTATTCCACCATACAGACTTTCAGTGAAAATATTGTTACATGCATAGATAGCAGCAGCAGTCATAAGCAATCACTGAATACCAGAGACATTAGTAACTGCTATAGGTGCAGCTTGAAGATACACCTTTCCCTTCCCCGTGTCACTCACAGAGACACAGTGACTGTGAGGCAAACACTACACAGGGATGAGTTTCTGCACTAGATGATGCTGTGCTGTCTAATCCACCTCAGTCCAAGTTCCATCATTCCCTTTTTCATTGTTACTGGTAGATACAGCCCACAAGAAGACAAAATAACTTGTTTCAGACACCTTTCCTTAACTGATTTCATAAATTGACTTAGATAATGATAGCTAAGTCCTATTTAATCTGGAAAAAAAAAAAAAAAAGAAGAAAAAAAAAAAAGAAAAAAAAAAAAAAGAAAAAAAAAAAAGGATTTAATAATCAATCCTATTTCTAACTACCTCTTGCTAAACGTACAGGAAAAGTTAATCCAGAATCATGTTAATGCACACTTTTGAGGGCAGAGGAGGATCATCACTGAAGGACATGGTTTCACTTTGGTCACAGAATGTCTGTATTATAACAGTGCAAATTTGGTGATAAAAATGGTCTTAATATTGCAATTTGGAATAGATGAATCAGCTGAATCATAGTAAGTCATTATGTATTCTTATCCTAAAAATCTGCTAAAAACAAGTTCACTTAATTATTTTCTCTGAACTTTAAAGTGCGTTTGAACACATTCGTTTATTTTGCCATGGGAGCCACAAAAATCTATTTATATGGCTAAGTCCTTAATGTTTGTTTATATCAGGAAAGAATGCACAGCATTCAACATCCTACAAAAATGTATCTGTGCATGGTGTGAACAGTATCTTAAAATGCTGTACATCTACTTAAGCAGCACTGCCACCAATTCAGCTCTGTGCATGATTTGGAAAAGATTCACAACAAGAAGCATTTGCTAGCTGTTATCACAGATGACAAAAGTAGAAGAAAAGTTGCTTTTGTGGACATGGCACTGCTCTGGGGCATGAGATCTAGTCTGAGTACCTTGGATCAACCACAGAGCTTCCCACAGTTTGCATTTAACTTCATGCAAGATTCTTCACCTACCCTGTGATTCAGCTCCCCAGGCAAAAAATAAAGACATTTTCTTATCTCACTGGGATGCTGTAATGTGATGTGATGTGCTCACATGCTAGAGCAGACAGCTGCGGAAGTACTTAAACCAACAGTAAGACATACAACCCAAAAATTTAGCTCAAATTATCTGATACATTCTAAGGGCTCTTATCTTTAAAGGGAAGCCTTTCCATAAGCAAACCAAATGATCTAGTCTCAGGCTAACTAGGCTAAGTGGGAACTTTCTTTCCTTTGAACAGGTTTCAAAGTAAAACAAGATAAGCAGATGCTACTTAGAGGACCTCTCTGCACAGAGAGCTGGGATGTGACAAGAAGCGCGAAGTATATCTAATTTCAGGAGCAAAAGCTTTGGTTTAGAAGGGTGAGATGAAGTGTTTACACCCACAATAGATAAAAGAAAGAAATTCCCCAGTCCCCAGGGGTTGTGCCAGTGGGAATTCTTTTCCCTTTGTTTTAAGTGTATACAGATGCCAATCAATGGAATATATAGCCTGCAGGAATTTATTGAAGGGTTTCAATAAGTGACTAAAATACACACCTTTGCTTTCTCCTCAGACATGAATCCATTCATATGTAAGTCATGGATATTGTTAAACAAATTAATTTCATTGAAAAATATTACATTAGTTAAAAAATATACTGTTAAAATATACTAAAATATAAGTAAACTAAAAATATAATACAATATGTAGCTAGTATGTTTTTCACAAGGGTTGTTCTGGCTTAAAAAAAAAAAAAAATATTATCCTAGTTTAGATTCCTGACTTCTTTTTTTTTTAAATAATAAGAGTATCAAAGTATGAAAATACATTTCCACAAGAAGTATTTTTAAAGTCAGAATTTCTATCATGTTTTGAAATATGAATTATGTTTTCTTCAATGATAGTCTCATCCCCTTCTCCAATAAGTAATGCATGGCTTAGCAGTTGTATATGTACACTTTCTTTAGAGACAGACAAAAAGAACTCTAAGAAACATCTTCCTGTACTGTGGACTGAGTCTTTATGATTTGTTCTAGGTATCTGATACCTGATATGCAAGCAGTTTCCCACACCACCTAATATTACATACACTGTCTTTTCTACTATCACACAGAGTCATTGTGTGTGTGCTCCAAGTCCTGTCTCAGGCAGTTAATCATTTTTGTACCAAAGCTCTCTGGAGCTTACAGCACCTGCCAGTAGTCCTCTCTCTGTAAAAACAAACTGATAGCCATCACTGTTCTTCAGCACATGCTGAAGAAACACAGTTAGAGCTTAACAGGCCAGTCATGTTTGTCTGTTATTGCACAGGTTCGTGTCCCATCAATACCAATTTTGAATTGGCCTCATTGCCTGGCATTTTTACTGTTCAGCAGGTAACAATAGACTGCCATGTCATCTTACAGCTGCTTGGCCACTTGGGTGGATTTGAAGCACATCCTTTGAGACCACAGATCTGCTGTCCCAGAAAAACAGCGTGAAGCAGGTTACTTGATGCAGATGTGATATAAACTGGGAAGTAAGTTCAGCAAAAGATGATACAGTCTGGGTTACAGTGGGAGGTGCTGCTTTTTGCTTTTCCTCTTTATCTTTGCCCATAGTAGTAAAAAATAATGGTACAGCTGTATAACAGAACATAATGACAAGAAAAGCAACCTAATTTATGGAGTTTAAGTACCTAATTCTGAGATACTAAAATGGGAGGTTCAGTCTAGACTGGAGCAAAATTTTGCCCAGAATTTATGAGGATCTGTTAGTTGTGATGCCTCCTGCATTCAGTTCCAGTGATGAAACATAACATCAGTTCTTGGTTGGTACAACAAGAAGAGAGCTAAACAAGTAACAGTCTGGTCTGACAGATCTCAGTGAAGATAACTGAGCAACTGACTTAGCTCTTGTCATTTAAGAGCACTGTTACACACTGAAGAACAAATTCAAAGGAAGAGTATGCTATCTCTTCCCCCGCCTTTCACTAAACACTCTCAGATGTGCATATATCAGTAAGGAGGAAAGGGGAAGGGAGGGAGGAGACTATTTATCACATGTGTAAACCTCCTAATTTAATCTCCTAGTATAATTACATGTATGCTATGCAGAAAAATCAGGAAAAAGGTTTCTTCCACCCTTTCTTCTTTCATGTTGCCTGGTTATCCTAAAATAGTCTCTATTAAAGAAATAGATTTTCAGATAGATCTCTAAACGCATAGACATTTAGTTCAAAATATTTAAGTTTAGATTTCATTATAGAATTTTATCTCAACTATCTAATGTTTTTAAAGCTCTGGGGGAAAGTTGTCATCTGCTATTAAAATCCATTACACTAATTTAAATTTAAGATTCCTGTAAATGAATTCTATGTACTCTTTCAAGACATTTCCTCTGTCATTGTGAAGGCCCTGGGATATGTGAGCTCAACTAGCTCGGGCTTTAGTTTAGACAAGTTCTACTGCAAAACTTCCTGTAAAAGTGGCAGCTGATAGTGATAGGGCTGACATCAAGGACAAACTGGCATTGCCTAAACTGAATTAGTCTAATGAAACATGATGTAACAATCACAAGAATTTTTTTTCCAAGGCTGACAAAGTAGGGCCTTGAGCTCCTCTACCTTCACTCACCCTTTAATTGAGTGTGAGTAATGAATATACATGTTAAACAGCTCCATTCTTCTTTCCTAGTTTTGCATTTGGGCACTGCTGAGCTCTTCTTGGCCTTTGTTGCCATTGTTTCCAAGCAGGGTGCAGGACATACACTGAAGGATTGCTACCCAGATGTTTCCAGCCACCCACAGAAAGTAGTCAATGGGCTATAAATTTGTGACGGCGGAAAGGAAGATTTTGCAAAAGAATTAGAGGCAACCTACAGGGAGAATCTTGAATAAAAGGAGCTCTGCTGGTGGTATGGTACCAGTGGATGGACAGGCTGAAGGTTTTCCTATGGCAATCTGTTCCTTGCGAGCCATGAATTTTAATTAGCTATGCACAGAATGATCACTTTGCTTGTTTGAACTTCTCAGTTTATTGGCATACAGCCATGTAGTTAAAGAAAGGTCATAATTACCAAAATACCATAAACTGCCTACACACAACTATTGAAAAAAAAAAAAAAAAGGAAGTGACCAGTTTACATTTGTGGGGATTTTTTTTTAAATCTTCTGCAATCACATTAGTTTTTGTTTTTATTTTTGTTTTTTTGTTTTCTTTTTCTTTAAATTCTGTGTGGTATTAAATTTAATTAGCAATTACCTTTCTTTCTGTGCTAAGATAGCATAAACTGCATTTTTTACATTTGTTTTAAGTTTAAATTACAAAGAAAAATACAATTCTAATCATAGACATCTTAGAATAGTAATATTAACATCCTGACTCTAACACTTTTCTTCATGCTTGGTAATAACCTTTCCCCTACTAAAATGTAATTGTAGGCTCTCAAATAAAAAATAAATAAAATAAAATAAAATAAAATAAAATAAAATAAAATAAAATAAAATAAATAAAATAAAATAAAATAAAATAAAACTCTTGTTATGTCATAGAACACCCAGGGTTAGACTGAAGGTTAGACCGTACACACATATTGGGAAACCAACACACCTTGCACCAACAGGACTCAGCTGCCTCTCCACAGGATCATGTTATACATGCTCACTAATTATCCATTGATTTCCTATCACCTCTGTAGGTCAGCAACAGTAGGACAGGAGAAAATCGCTGGTGCCATTTCATCATTGGTAAGGGCGAGGTGTGTTGTTGAGGTTATAGTCATAGGAACAGCCAAGTCAGATTAGGATCTTCATTTCATTTTCCTTTGGGAATTTATTAGATAAGAACAGAGGCTCTCTGGATTTCATTCTGCAGGGAGGGTGCATCACTTTTCTGCATGTCATATTGCAAGAAATTTTTGCAAAGGAATTTACCAACAGGATTATCTTGCTATAGCTTTCATGCAGGAGTTGGCCCTTAGGTTTTAACATTTAATTCAAGAATCTTAAAAATTATCTGAAAACAATCTAGGAAAATCAGCCTGAGGTTAAATCTTAGAAGTTCTAATATATGCACTAAAATTTTTAAAAATTAAAATTAAATTTAAAAAAATAATAATAAAATTTTTAAAATTAAAATTTAAAATATAATACAATGCATAATACAAGAAATTACCCTGAGAGATAAAACCCTATTGGTATAATGTTATCCATATGATCAATGAAATGAGGGTATGGTGTCATATAATTTTTACCTGTGAAGTTACAGAGGAAACCTGCACAATTCATAACAAAAGCCCTTTGGGTACAGATGTCCCTGTTTCTAAACATGGTGTTATTTATCATCAAAGAGGCAAAGACATATTATGAAACACAGTATCTGCCATTAGTGTATGCATATGCATAGGATTGAAATACCTTAAAATGCCTGATTTAAACTATGAAAATGCACATTAGAGGTATTTACTTAACCAGAGAACACAGATTGTCTACTTCATATGAGGTCTCACCCTGAAGCTGCCATACAAGATGACATGATTGCATGACAGAGCACCAAAGTGCCATGCCAAGAACCAGTGCCCTTTGGCCATAATACTTATAATATGATCAGAAGGTTCATGGTCAAGATGTACATAAGCAAAGATCCCAGTTATATCAGTTAAACATAAGCTCTTTGAATTTTACTGAGCATCATATTAGCTGATACTTCAATTGTAAAAGCACGGTCAGCACTGGCAATGGAAGGTTTACTTTCCTTCTTCAGGGCTAAAAATCCTTTTGGACGTCACTGAATCCAAACAAACATACAAACAAAGAAGCCATTAGACTGGATCTTGAGGACAAGCAGTTTACAGTGTTTGTAGTCTTCAAACCCAGGATGTTGTGATTGTGCATGATGTTCCCTATCCCATGATGTGCCTTCCATAAGCAAACTCACTGGCTGAATTTGAATTTTCAGGTTATACTTTAAAACTGCATTATGCATTTAGGGTAACATCTAAAGATGAGACATTTTGAAGTATATTACATCTGACTCAAGCTAACAAAGAATTTCTCTTGGTCTTACTGGATAAAAAGAAAACCTCGGGTAAACCTGTTCTCTTTAATCACAATGAAATAACACTCTTTGATTTTCAGTGCATATCATTCACAGTTATTGATAGGACAATGCTGGAAGTCAAAACAGTCATCAAGGGTTAGCAGATATTAGGCTTAACATCATACGTTTTCATTAATGGGCTTAAATGAACAAGTAAAGAAATACTCCAGTGATTAAGGCTATTAGAAAACTAGTCACTCATATCAGCCACCAAACATGAGTCTCAAATTTCCATTTAAAAAAGTATTTTCTGTCTTAATGAATGATTATTTGGTCACAATATGATTTTCTGAAAACAGCTAAATTATGATGCATCACTAAGTACTGATGGCTCAAAAATTTAATTGCCTGTGTCAGAGCCTTTTCCTAAAAATCAGACACTAGAATCCAAGCAGCTAAAACTATTATATCTTACAAATATAGCTGGTTTTAAGCAACATTACAGTCTTTTAAAAGCCCATTGCCATCTGCTCTGTCAAAGTAATAAATGAAGAAGTTGGATTTACATGTGGCACTCTGTTAAATGAGGTAAAGTTCAGGACAGAGTTCCACTTCCCAGCAGATGGGGATCTCCCAGCAGGGTTGGAAGTCAACAAAGAGGGTAGCAGGGGGTTTCCATAAATTCATGTGATCCCTGGGCAGAACTAAATGGATTAAATAACAAGGACTCTAGGAGTTAAGCTGTGTCTTGTTATACTAGGATGTCTGCATATTAGGTACACAACAGTTATTCATCCTTTCTTGATACAGTAAAGAAAACATGCTTTCTCTTTTTTTTTTTCTTTTTTTTTTTTTTTCTTTTTGAGTTTGTTTTGCCTTGTGTCTTCTTTTGGAACTGCAAAGTACAGGACAAATTATAAATCTCATCTATGCAGTAAGAAAGTATTGAAGAGTTGATATTATTGTAGAAAAATGCAAAAATATCTATAAGTATTCTTAAATAATTTCACTCATTATAAAAATTATATTGTTCATTGTTCATTAATATTTGTGTCACTGAGACTTCATTATTAGAGGTTACTAAAAATCTTTTTCTTTTTTTTTAACTTTTTAACGGAAAAGTGGATCATTTTGTCATAGAGTCTTTTTTGCCTTTTTTTTTTAATTGTCACATAGACTCATAGCAGTTAAGTTTTCTAGAAAGCAAATGGTACTGTTTAAAAGTGCAAATATACAGGCAAAATGCTTAGATGAATGCAATATAATTTTTAAAGCTATTTGTATTGTGTTTGGGGGAGTTGTTGTAGGAGCATCAAAATTGAACAAACAAAAAAAAAAGAATAGATGGTATTATAATTCATTAAAGTTAACAGATATATCTGCTTATGAAAGCATTAATAAAAAAAATCCCTTGTTTTTCTATGCTTTACCTGACATGTTTCTGATATACCTTGTAATAACTACCTGTTCTAGAGTGAGAGTTTTGATCTTGGGTTGTTTGTTTAAATTATTTTGGCTGAAATCATTCAGTTATTTGTATGGTGGGACTGTAACAGTAAGCTCACTGTTTTCTTTGTCCCATCACAGCAAGGCTGATCTTTTTTACTGTTTTGTGGCATTGGATTTTCACCAGATGAAACCAAAGTTTGCATGGTTTTGGCCTCTACATGTCATACAAACTGGGCATTTGCAGTACAGCTGATTTGGCATAAGACATCACTATAGCACCCATCTCTTTCTGTAACCTGATTGCTTGTCTGTTGAAAATTATTTTCTTTACTTCAGAATGATGATTTAACAATATTGTATAAGTAATATCTATATTACACATCTCAAAATATTATTGTTTATATACTGCTCTGTTATAACAGACTTTTGTACATTTTCTGAGACAAAATCTCATGCGAGAGAATCCCTTTCCTGCAGACAAGCACACATTTTCAAAAGTCCGTAGTTAAGATGATAGACTAATAATTCTACCCCCATCAGCTGTGTTTTTCCCATATTACAAAGTCTGAGCATGTAAAAGAAGTTTAGGGGGAGGATCTCTTTGTCAAAATGAGTTAAACTCATCAACCAAAATTCTGGCACACATTCATTTTCATGTCTCCTCTAAAAGTGTATGACAATTTGAACAGCTCTTAGCTTTGAACTGACTGGTTTGGGGTCACAAAAAAAAATAAAAATAAAAATAAAAATAAAAATAAAAAAATAAAGTGGTAAACTGACAGAAATAGTTTGCCCAGTCTCTGTAGCATGAGGACCAATTTCCTACTTCAGAAAACCTGTGAGCCATTCAGTGCCCAAACACACAGTGGCATAGTGCCAGCTGATTTGCCAAGGAGCATCTACAGACAAGATAATGGTGAGGTGGGGGTAGGGTCAGGTTACAAGCTTTGAATCTCTCACATCTTTCTGTTTCCACACTCAGATGGGTTTTCTTTTATATCTGCTTCCCTGCTTCCTGACTGCCCCGACTATGAGTGTATGGAATAGCAGTTACAGTTTGGGCATTGAAATTCTGCTCCTTTTTTTTTAACACGCATATTTATTTCAAAGAATGTTTTTGAATGCTCTAACTTTTGTTTGTTTGTTCTTTTTATTTTGTTCTTTATATTTTGTTTGAAGAAAACTGCAACAATAGAGAGATGGGTCTTTCATTTGCTTCCACTGAAGTCAGCATTCAGCTCCTATTGTTTTCAGAAACGAAGGATCATGATCATAACATGTTTACAAGACAAAACAAAAGGAAGGGAAAAACATAACAAAGGTATAAATATCTCTATATGCCTATCTATATATAAAAGTAAAGACTTTTCAAGCTGTCAGTTTGTTCCTATTTTAAGAAATACACAGACAGTCCTATTAACATCTGAATACACTGTATTGCATTGTTTGTCTGAAAGAGGAGGAGAAAAAAAGCAACAAAAAGTTTGACAGCACTTGAAATGTGTAATACAGGATTTACAGGATGGTGCGGATCTGGAGAAGGGAATACTGAAGACAGGCTTGGATCCTGAAGTCATCTTGTGAAAGGCTCTTTGTGTGGATTTCTTCTGAGTGTGTGGGGATGCCTCAAAGCATCTCCCTAACTTCAGAGCATATATGAGCTCTGGGTCTTCACAGGAACCACAGTATGCAAACTCACATAGTAGCTTAATCCCTGCATGCACTTAAGGGAACATCTGTCCTGAGGTCTCTCCAGTTACTTTTTGGAATGTGTTCCCAGTCTGTATTTTTAGCAGTGCCCAGCTTTTATTAGTCTCAAAAGCCCATGCTCTATGATCATATGGCATTATTCATTGACAAGGACTATTTTAAAGTGACTACCTATTTGTCAAATCCCTTGAGTGCCTGTGGCTGTCATAGGTGCCAGGATGTTTAGTTCATGTCTGAGAGTCACAGCATTTACCTCTTCAGTCACTCTTCTGTCTTTTGTAGTGTCTTAGCCCTCACCATATATCTTACAAATATATACTACAGCTGGAAAAAAAGGGCAGCCATAAATTACTACTAATACTCTTGGTATTTTATGCTGTGGTGTCAAAAAGTTTGTCATTTTCCCCTGTCATTTTCCCCTCAGAATAGTCATTGATATTATAAATTAGGGTATTTGGAAAACTTCTGGAATTTTTGACATTTGCTTATTGTTTGTCATAACAAAACCTGATGGTTTTGTGTGTGTGGTAATATGGTGCTTTTTGCCTTAAAATTTTTGAATATTAATAGTACGATTTAAATAATTTTGTTCAGAAAATAATGCATTTACTCTCCTGGAGTAAGAAAAAAAAAAAAAAAAAAAAGAGGGTTTTAGCTCCAGGAAAAGATTCATCTAGCCTTCAGCCAGACTCTCACAAGGCAACATGGAGAAATGCAGGTCATATCTTCCAGACACCTCACCTCTTATTAAGACCCACCACCCTGAGTCAACTGAACGTAGAATTAGCAGTACATGAACAACACATCATTTCAAAGGAGCCTTCAGCTTTAGTCATGAGGCCACAAGTTACTCTGAGGTGACAAGAGTTTAGGCCTTAAACCAGTCATTTAGATTTAAGGTGTCATCAGGTGTCATTATTAGGTAAATACATGCACAGACAGGGGCAGGGCTTTAAGAAATATCTCAGACAGATGCCTACCCATTTTGGTCCCTGAAACACTAAGAAACAGAAAATGTATTCTTAAGGTTCTTAAACGCTTGTGTTAGACCTCCAAATTAGTTGGCAAGGTCTAAACTCTGTCCTAGTCTTGTAAAAGAATTAAGTCGCTTCAAATGTCAGAGTGGTGAGCTGTGCAAAACACTCCCAATATCAGTGTTTTAAGGTGGAAGTGTGCTGTTTCAATATTATTTCCAACAGAAAAATTTAGACCAAAAAAAAATCTTTTTTTAAAGACAACAGGTATCCAAACATTGCTTTAGTATTTTAATTATTCCTTATGATTCTCCCTAAGATCAAATTTCCTCTTACACAGTAGGAATTCACTGACAAAAATGGATTTGCTGACAAATGCTACACGTAAGGTGACATAGCTGCAAAATAAAGGAGTTAATGTGATCTTAAAGTAGATATTCATGGAAGCTTTTTTGTTTTGTTTTGTTTTGTTTTGTGGGGTTTTTTTGGTCAACAGATTCCATTGCTTTAACTCAGTGCAAATTTGTAAAACAAGTTTCAGATGTAACCTACTTCATGGTGTCAGGTTAGAAGAAAAATATCTTATCCAAAAGTGTGCAAACAATTAAAACAATATTTTCTCTCAGCTGGCTTCTTATGAGCAAGATGCTGAAAAGTAGAATTATCACTTGTTGGAAGTTATTTTTAAGTTATTTTCTAATTCTATGGTGAAAAAAAAAAAAAAAAAAAAAAAGCTTTGCCATTCTAAATATATATATATATTGAAAAAGTAACAATCAGAAAATAATAATTGTGCAGTGTTATTAAGCTCATTTTCTGAAAACTTGAAGTATATATTTTAAACTTCAACTTTGTACGCAGAAATTGTCAGTAAAATTAATTCCACCTCACACAGTGCAGATCAAGGACAGAATCAATTTAACTCATTTCATAAAATGTTCAGGATTTTTCACCCAAAGATGATCATTTATAGTTAATGTGATTAAAATGGAAGAAAAACATATTGACACCTTTTGTAATTGAGGCATGCCTTTCATCTTGAACTTTCCACTTGGAATGGATGACCCAGGAAATGTGATTGTTTTAATCAACATTGACCATAAATATCCACTTACACAGGTAAAAATTCAGAATTAATCTGTTAAAGTCCATGAACATATTCTGGATTTTCACCAGCCTGAATGACAGCAGAAGTGTATCCCTGGCTGCCCCCAACAGTGTTTCACTTAAGTGTTATTTAAAACAAATTTCCAGTGCAATAAAGCCTCTCCCCTCTGCAAACGTAAATTATATTTAATATGCCTGGGAACAAGCAAGGCTGCCAAAGTCTGAGGCAAGCCAGCTTTTATGACTTCAGTCCGTTCTCAGCCCTTGATTACAATTTGATTTCCTTTGGCATCAAAAGACAAACTATTTTAGTGAACAATGTTCTTCCTTTACCAAGAGTGAGCTCTAGTTACTTGGCAGAGGGCCTATTTATTTGCAGACAACATGTCCAACCTCCCAGCAATAGCAGACCCATGGACTTTGATTTAAAGCAGCACAAAGTAAGAAAAACAGACCAGAATGTATATTGCTCACTTGAGAGGCTTACTGTTTAAAAGGCCTACTTATCATCAGACTGTGCTTCAATCCTCAACACTTTCTTTTGTGTACTTTATGTCAGACATATGGCCACGTTGGGATGCTGACAGCAGCTTTAACACTACTGCACTACACATAGTACTTGTAATTTGTTCTTTCTTATAGCCGGGGCTTCCTTCAAAGAAGAAAGTGAATTTTAAATGCTGCTGTTAATAACTGTAACCATCCAGCAAGAAGATATAAAATGATGTGTTTGGTATAACAGCGGAGTTCATTCATCTACACTGGGAGGCTCATAGATGTTGAAGCATTCAAAATGAAGCATCTATCACACTAAGAAATGAAACCCACAAAGGCTCCTGAATGCAGTAGCACAAAACAAAATGTTCCTGCTCTCTGAACTCCCACCCTCACCTCCCACCCTATTATGTTGAAGGAAAAAAAAAAAAAAAAAAAAAAAAGTGCATTTCAAACACAACCTGTCAACCTGTAAGTGACACAAATTTCACTCACCCTTTTTTTTTACCTTCACCTTTGAGTAGTTATATGTCTCCCTCAGGCTTGTAATAGCATGTTTTTCCCCTTTTCATCACCATTTGAGCACCAAGAATGCCATTTTACCTCTTTTCTGTGTGTTTGGTTTACTTAAGAACCTTAAACCTGATACTGTGACCAGGAAAGAAGGGCAGGCAAGACTGCACTCTGGTCTCAGGAAGAGTTGTCCTTGGGCAGGAGCCTTCTTGCAGCACAACAGGAAGGCTTCCTTCCTCTTTCCCCCAGATCTTCCCTGGGACCAGAAGGGATTAGGCTCCTTTTTAATTCCAGCAGAATTCTACACCTTAAAATGTTGTCAGTTTTGCTGTAGAGTGAGAACTTTCCAACAATAATGTCCTTATGTTGAAAACCATTGCTTTGCTTACAGGAAGAACGCAAGAGGAAATATCCTGACTCAGGGACTGTTTTGTTTGAAACATTTTGATAGCAAATGTTGACAGTGTCAAAGCTGTATTTCATTTTTAGTCATTTTTGAATCAAAAGTGGGGAAAAAAAATCAGGTCAGAATCAAAGTACAAAGTTTCAGTGCTCTGTAAACAGAACATATCCATCAATATGCCATTATTTGGTCACATTTTCAGTCTGTTTTAGAATTAAATATAAGATATTTAATCTCAGAATTTCCAAAATAATATACATTCCAAAGGCTAGCCAACTTTGCTTAAGAACAAAATGCAGCTGAACAGAAGAATGAAGTTTTAAAACTTCGTTACCTTCACTACCATAGCAAAGAGGCAGCAGGCTGAAAACAGGAATGAATATCACATAATAATAACACTAGGTAAAATATGCAAAATTATTAGAAAAATGACATGTTTACACATCTTGTTTAAAAATTTAAAAACACATTAGTGATGGAAGCAAGGAGAGAGGGGATTGCATATGTGTCTGAACTATTATTGAGAGCAAAAATAAAATTGTATAAGATCATTAAGATCTTAAGCATTGTGTCACTGTCATGACAGAAAAAGGATAAGGTCTGAGAAAAAAAAAATGTCTCCTGTGCACTCTGAATTTTGTCATAAGTAATAAAAGGAAAGTGCAGCTGGGTGTGCATTCTGGGAACATGTTCATTGTGAGCCTGCTGGACTAGAACAAGAAGGTAGGCTGGAAGGAAATAATGCTATTATATCTCAGCTGGAAAATTCCTGTAATATTTAAGGGAAAATATCAGGAAAAAAAAAAAAAAAAAAAAAAAAAAAAAAAAAAAAAAAAAACATTACAGGGATTTTTTAACTATTCTCAGATTTATTAAGAAATTAGAGCAATATAGGGCAACTCTAAAATGCTGAAGCATTATTGCTGCATAGGTTTTAGGATAACTTTCATGGAAGCGTAATTTATTTTATATGGAACCTTACTGAGCTAACACCAATGAAATATGGCAGATTTGATTTGCTGGCATAACTCAAAGCTTCTGGATTGCTTGTTGGTTCTGGCAAACAGGAATAATTGGAGAATTGCTGCACTGCAGCCATGTGTTGTGTTTCTTTTTTTATCTGTTGCTTTAAGTCTTAATGATGGGGATAGTCAAATATGTCAAAAACTAGCTAAGCAGGATTGTACACAATTTAACAAAGAATAATATTCAGTCAGTGCTTACACCCCTGTCACATTGTCATGAACCATGTGAAGCACCAGGCCTATATTTGCTATGAGACAGATTGTCAGGTATAAATTTACTCTAAGGACATTTACGTCTAGTTCTCCCAATGTCCAATAAAATAACATAAAAAATCAAAGAAAGCACGAAGTAGATGTTTTCTTGAGTCATTCACCTGTGCTGTAAGGGACTAGATTCTAAATGATTTTTCTTTTAGCTTCATGGAGGCAGCAAACTTTACAAGAAATTATCCTTAGCAATTAGTTACTGAATAATATGTTACTGGTTTGTATCATTCTCACAGTTAGAAAAACTCCATTTTGCTCACCATGCCACAGAAGGAAACAGTTGCTGTGCCAGTGCTGAAGACACACACACTTGCTGGTGCAAGTTCCAAGCCAATGACTATCTCATCATTTACATGAATTAAAACTCCAGGTAACCCAACAGTTTGACAGATGGAGTTCTCACAAAGTTGAAGTCCTGTCATCAAAAGAAAGGACATGGATGAAGCTTCACAGAGTCAACTTGGGCATGCTATTTTCAAGTTCATAAAGCAAAAAAGAATAGAAGACTATGTTTTGTATGTTTTATGTACAGTCTGAACACACCTAAAAGACCAAGATCACAGGGGACAGAAAAAGAAAAATGTTTTGTTTGAGAAACTGTTTTGGAAGCTAGGGATTTTTTGCTTCAGTTAGGAAACCTACTGTCAGATGCTCAGTGGCTTTCTAAGACACCATCAAAGCTGTACACACTTAAACACTCAAGCATTGACTATGTATTCAGGCTGATCAATGCAGATGAGTATGACTTGGAGGATATCTGTCATGCCTAAAGGTGAAGCTGGGTGCTTTTTATGGAGAGGTAGGTGCCTTACATCTTCAAGACTGGATTTCAGGTGACGGTAGTTTCTCCACATACAGAAGTGCAAATATACAGACTCCAAATAATGGTCTGGACAAGGACAAAGAGAATTAAAAAGGAACTAGCTCAGTATTCTACTCTGCATCCTCCCTATCGCACTGGTCTCTGTCATCCTTAAAAATACTCTTTTCTCAGGCTTCCAAAGCTCATTCACATTCTAAGCAACGAATAAAATTACGATAACATCACCATTTTAAAACTTCAAATACAAGAGCCAAATTCATCCCTGATGTGATCTCATTAGCTTAATGAGATTACACCGGGGATGTAGTTGTCCCAAGGACTAATTTAAATGAACAGTAATATATGTTTTTTGTAAAATCCTGTAATATGCTTTCATTAACTTTGTTCCCCTAACCACATATTTAACCTCTCTTTCTCTCTCTGCACTCATTGTCAGTGTAAATGCAGCTCATCACCTAGGTAAGATTAAACACATTAACTACATGAAGGAGTCAGCACGCTGAATTTACCTATTAATCTTTTCTCCCACCCTCTTAATGGACTGATTTCAACTCCATGAAGCAAAAAGCAAATATTGCTTCTCTCCATAATGAAAAGTTTTTTAAAAAAATGTACCAGATGCATTTTTAATTATATTTTTGTTCATTCTCTCTCCCTCTCTATCTCCTTCAAACTGGAAAAAATACAGTGACTGTTTTGCTGCATCATGTATTAAACGTTTTGCTTCATTGTAATACTGAAGCTTCAATCCTTCTTTCAAACTGTGACTATTAATATTTATTTCACCCTCTAGCTCTCCTCAGCCAAAGCAAATGAACTGTGGCCTCATTGAAAATGATATGGTCTCTTGACCCTTTGTGCAGTTTAAAATGATGTAACCTGAACCATTTTAATCTGAAGGCTGGAACAAGTCAAAAGCTGTAATGAGTTCAGCACACTTCAAGACATCAGAAAAGGTATCTTTCTATAGAAGATGCATCATTTGCATATAGAAGCTGTAACATCACATACCTCATGAGGGACACAAACATAAAAATCTGTCTAGTAGTAGATTCTTCCACCTATTCCCACTAATGACTTCAGAGACCAAATCTTGCACAAGGTATGAAACATTTGATAGTAAAAGTGACACCAGAGTTAAATACCTGTGTTGACTTTTCCAACAGAATAAACTTTACCATGAGTTTCAAACTTATATGATTTCTAAACCAGCAGACAATTAATGACAAGGAAAATGCTTTCTTTCGATGATCTGGATTTGTTACCACTTTTAAGAGTAACTCCAGCCCCACTCTGAGATGTTACTTCAGAAACCCTTTAAAATTTTTGCAGTATTTTCTCACTTGTACTGTGGTTACATCCAGAGATCTCATGGGCTGCATAGAACTGAGAGGTAAACTCTGACTCTACTGAAATCAGTGACAAATTCATATAACAGTTCTTTACATCTATTTTTTTGTGTGTGGGTTGTTTGTTTTTTTTTTTTTACTTTTTTTTTTACTTATTTTTCATTTCGGTTTGGTTTGGTTTGGTTTATTTGTTTGTTTGGGGGAAGGAGCATGAAAGACTTCTAAACACTTTACAAAATGGGATCGGTCCAGTCTTCCAGAAGTAGGAAAACTTAGGCATAATGATACAAGCCAGGAAAGCAATTAAAGTAGAGGAAAAAACTCTGTCCCAAATGTCAAAGGATCATCCTATCTTTTTTAGCAATTTAAGAAAGGGCCTCTGCTCATACTGTGTAGTGGTGAGTTAGTGCTCTGTGCTCATCTTGAGAGCTAACAATCTAATGGCAGAAGAAAAAGGCAAATTAAACAAGGCAGAATGAATTCAGTCTGCAGAGCATCCAGCAGAGCTGAATGTAACAAACTTGAATTAAATAATTAGAATAGCAAGGAAAAACCTTCAGAGAGCAAAGGGTGTTCTTGGTCACTGATTGCTATTTAAATTGGTTTGGCCTCTAACGATTTAGAGATGGTCAGAATGCATAAATTTCCCCAAGCTTTATCTGCTTGGCTATGATGACTGAAGAAGGGAAAAAGTCCAATTTGCATAGTACATTTTTACAGATGGTCAAGCCTTTAAGTGGATTAATAAAGTCTGATAATTTTAAAGGTGTAGTTTTATATTAAATGGAGACCTTCAAGTTAAAAACAAATGACAACAACATCCACATACACTCTGATTAGAAGAACATAATACCTACTTACAAAGGTTAAGGTCAAAGAGATATTATAGAGAAATAAGCAAAACTTCAGAAGAGGAAAAGATTTCAAATTTCACCAAATTATGTATCAAATCATTTTAATGGGTCTCATGGTACTTTTCAAATCCTTAAAAATTGTTGTGCGTTGAAATAGCTTGCCAGTTTGGAACTCAAGCTAAAGCCCTTGTGATAGCTATTCTTTCACTTTCTAAGTGGGATACTATTCAAGCTCCTCATTGTAACTCTCCACCCCAACATTTTTCGATTAAATGATTAAACTTTTTTGTGACATGGTTTGATGACAAAAAGAGAGAAAACAAAAAATATTATCAGCCTTCAAATCCCAAATTATTTGTGGACTAAATCCTATAATGCAAATTTCATCCCAAAGAGGCCCATTGAGAAAACATGTATTAAAGAAGAAATTATGATGGGATAGGCAAGAGTAATTTTTTAATGTTTTTTTTCAGTTTCTCATTATATCAGAAAGAAAATTTGGGACATACTTAGAATTAATTTTTATACACATGTGAACAAAATTCAAATAAAAATGAAAATAATTTGCAGCTGAATTATATACTTTTTAACAGGATATAAAATGCTTTAATTTTTAAAGTGTTTTAAATGAACTGTATATAAAAATATAATTTTGAAATGAAAATGCATTTCAATTACCTCATGTTAACATAAATGTTGTCATGTTTAAAAAATGTTATTATTTTAGCACAAAGCAATTTAACTAATGAGGCAAAATTTCAAAAGAAGTGGCCAAAACCAACATTTTACAACTTTGAAAAAAAAAAAAAAAAAAGTCTTGAGCTGCATTGGCAAGCTTTACTTTGGGTTACTTCAAGTCAGCAGATCAAAATTGTCATGGCATCCTCTTGGATGAGAACTGCTGAGTAAATGCAAATTATGCTTAAATTTTTTAAAACAATTTCTTTTTTTTTTTTTTTTTAAATGAAATTACCTGTAGATTACCTATTAAGATGTGCGGTCTGCCAGTATCTAAAGTCAATATACTAGTGGCTATGGCAGGAAAAATAGTCCTATACCACTCTAATTTTCCTGGCTACACTTTTGTGCAGTGATTTGAGTGTCTGAATGACAAACTGAACTTTTCTTTCTTTTTTTTTTTTTTTCTTTAACCGGTAAATCAAGGTACTTAATATAATTTTTATGTATAACTTTACTTATGTATAAAGATTCTTCACCGAGAGGGTGGTCAGGCACTGGAACAGCCTCTCCAGGGAAGTGGTCATGGCACCAAGCCTGCTGGAGTTCAAGAAGCATTTGGACAACACTCTTAGACATATGGTCTGATTTTTAGGTGGTCCTGTGTGTTGTCAGAAGTTACACTAGATGATCCTTGTGGGTCCCTTCCAACTTGCAATATTCTATGATTCTACACTACTATTCTATGAAACTACATTACTCTGGATTTGGCATTTATAATCACACAATGAAAAGGAATGTGCATTTCCATTACTTAAAATGCCAATAATATATGCCCAATTACAAAATGGGCTTCAAAATAACATATTACACAGACTCTGCTTTCTGAAAGAAAGTTTCAGCAGTAACAGATTATCTTCAAAAGGGAAAGAGCCCTCTGAAAAGGAGCCATTTGAGAAAAACATAAAACACTAAGCATGGAGGGGAGCAACCCCTGCCTCACTGCCAAGCCTTCAGTATTTTAATAAAGAAGCTTAGTGCAAGCACCATACCCTTCTCCTTTTAAATAATTAAATATCAGGTCTATATAGAAATGCTAGTATTATAGACCTGGACTTAGTGATCAGTTTCACTAATAAAACCTTGATGGAGGCTTTGAAAGTGAGTTGGATTACTAAACTATTAATCAAAATAATAAATAGTTATCCAAAGTCAATGATTAACAGTATTTTGAAGGAGCTATTAACAGAAATTTGAGACTCAGCAGAGGATCTTGGACTTGCAAAATTAGCTTCAGGCATTGTTGCTTGGAGTGCACTGTAATGCCCTGCAACTAGGGGTCTGACTTACCCCTGGTACCAATATCAATACTTCAGTTGTTTCCAGTACTGTTCAGTGTGCACACTGTGAGACCCTAAGTATTAGTGCTAAGTTGTTTTGTTTTGTTTTTTTTTTCTGTTTGTTTGTTTTTCCTGTAGCTTGCATTGGGAAAGAGATTGCAAAGGGTTAGCCAAATGTTAGTCAGGTGGTGTCTGCTTTGCTTGCATAAGTTACCATGAATATCTGGGAATCCCTGAGAAAGTCAAAGGAAACTGCATTGTGGGCGTTGCATCAAAGGGCTGGGATGGACAGTGTGCTGGACTCTTTTTCCCAACAGGATCTATATATATCTCCATTGTTCTCTTTTTTAATTATTATTATTTTTTATGCTTAGTACTAAACCTGGATTCCAGCCAGTGAGGGACAACAATATCTTGACAGAGAACCTCATGCATCCCACACGGGTCATCTACATTGTCCAAAATCCATGTGCATCAGAGATTACAACAGTGGAAAACAAAAGAATTACACAACAGAAAGGTCTTGATGGGAGTAAACAAGAGAAACGTGACTTACTGCTTAAGCACTTTCCTGTCAGTAGCTGAAGCAGAGGGACAAGAGGAGGTCCACCCTTCAAATCTTCTCAGAGAGTAACAGACAAATGCAGCCAATAATCAGCTGGAGTCTCATATACTGTTGTCCACAATTTCATACAAAAGCACACATTTGTTTTAAGATTCAACTGATAGTGCTGACAAGTTTTAGTTAAATTAAAAATGTGTTATTAAAGTCAATCCTGTTTTATTCAAAAGGAAAATCAACCATACCTGTGGGATACCTTGACTGAGAGAAAGATTGTGGAACCATAAAAATGCTTGTCTGTTCTGAAAGAGGTTATTTGATTTCACATCAGTTGTCAGAACTGTGTGGGCAGCCTAAGCTAGCTCAGAGCCCTTGACACAGTACCCCATCTAAAGCACCCCCTCTGGGAAAGGTTCAGCTTGACAACAGCAATGACCACCACTAGACTCACTTTTCATAGAATCATCAAATGTCATGGGTTGGAAGGGACCTTAAAGATCATCATCTAATGCCAACCCCTCTATCATGGGCAAGAACACCTCCCACTAGAACAGGTTGCTCCAAGCCCTGTGCAACCTGGCCTTAAACACTTCTGGAGATGGGGCATCCACAACCTCTCTGGGCAACCTGTTCCACTGCTTCACCACATATAAAGAATTTCTTCCTAATAAATAATTTAAATCTACCCTTTTTTATCTTAAAGCCATTACTCCTTGTCCTATCACTGCACTCACTGTCAAGGAGTACCTCCCCAGCTTTCCTGTAGGCCCCCTTTAGGTAACAGAAGGCCACTATAAAGTCTCCCCAGAGCCTTCTCTGCTCCAGGCTGAACAACCCCAACTCCCTCAGCCTGTACGAGAGGTGCTCCAGGCCCTGATCACCTTGGTGGCCCTGCTCTGGACTCATTCTATACATCCATGTCCTTGTTTTGCTGGGGGCCGCAAAGCTGAATGCAGTACTCTGGGTGGGGTCTCACGAGAGCAGAGGGAGAGAATCACCTCCCTTGACCTGCTGGCCACACTTTTAATGCAGCCAGTACAGTTGTTCTTTCTGAGCTGCAAGCACACATTGCTGGCTCATGTTGAGTTTCTCATCAACAAACACCTCCAAATCCTCCTCAGAGCTGCTTTCAAACCTTTCTCTGCCCAGCCTGTATTTGTGCTTGGGTTTGTCCCAGCCCTGGTGCAGGACCTTGCACTTGGGTTTGTTTAACTTCATGAAGTTTGCACAGGCTCACCTCTCCAGCCCATTCAGGTCCCCCTGGATGACATCCCTTACCTCCACCATTGTGACCACGCCACACAGCTTGGTATCATCAGTAGACTTGCTGAGGGTGCACTCAATCCCACTGTCCATGTTGCCAACAAAGATGTTGAACAGTGCCAGTCCCAACGCCAGCCCGAGGAACAGTGCCTTTCGCTCTGCACATGCTACTAGCAGACCATCCCGATTCTAAAGGAGGGGTTTGCAAAACAGGTATTTTTAAGATGGACATCAGCTCCAGCTCACCTTCATTCCTCTTACATCTCATTGGCAATAGCTCATTGCTTCAGTGGGCAGAAGTATATATGCTGCTTTTGCAAAAGGAGAGATCCAGCCAGAAACAGACTGAGTGTGGGAATAAATATGTACAGAAGGTGACAGGGAGATTACTTAGTCTTACTATCCAGAAATGCTTGGAAAAGATGTTACCTAGTGACCTGAAATATTGGGAATCCTCAAGGCACAGAAAACACTATATCTTTGTTATCTGTCCCTACGCATGCATCGACTATTAGCTTAAGTCACACATTTTTTATTTTATTTTATTTTATTTTATTTTATTTTTTGAAAGCCTGTGCATGAGCTGTGCTTTGAGGTATCCATAAGGATGGCACAAGTTGAAGGTAATAACAGATAGCTCAAGCACTGTATTTATGCAAAATATAGACACATAAAACTGAGGTTTAGTATTCTTCAAAGCCTTTTTCCAGCTGCTGTTTTATCCTGGAGCTACCTTAACTCCTTTAGTAATTCCAGAGTTCTGGTAGTCCAGAATGCACAGAAGTCTTTCAGCTTTCACAGGACTAATTCAATAAACACATTCCCCTTACCTAAAACAGATCAGAATAAAAGTATCACATGCCCCTGTACCTATTTAAATGTCATGATCCAGTAAGCACTGTCAGAGCAAACATAGCCAGTTCCAGCCGGCTCCAAAAGGAGCTGGCCAGAGCCAAGCCAGTGAGAGATACTGGTCATGCCTCTGGGAGAGAGGATCAAAGAAAGGGAAAAAAACTTACTATACAACAGCAGCTGGAAGAGAGGAGTGAGAACCAGCCCTGCAGCCCCCAAGGTGAGTGCAGAAGGAGGGCAGGAGGTGCTCCAGGCATGCAGCAGCAGTTCCCCTGCGGCCTGTGGAGAGGCCCCTGGTGGAGCAGGCTGTCGCCCTGCAGCCCATGGGTCCCATGGTAGAGCACTTCTCCATGCTGCAGCCCATGGAAGTCCTTCCATGTTCAGCTGTATGGCTCTATGATTTTATGAAAAGAAAGAACAAAAAGTGAATGATAGCTGCGACCTCATAGCTGGAGCATGTAGTTTGAAAAAAAAAAAAAAAAACTGAATTCAGGTCTCCAAAGCCAAATGTCTACACATATGCATATATATAAAGGCACACACACATGCACACAAACACACACACACACATACACTCTCAGAGGGAGGTGTTAATGCTCTGTTAAAAACAGTAGACAAAAATGGGCCACTCCTTTTTAAAATGCCATATGTTTCTGCCTCCTAAAAAGAGCTTGAATTCTGGGCTGCAGATTACACGTGAAAAGGAGTATCTCTAGAAACTGTGGGTGAGAAAAGCAGGATTTGCTTTTGAGTGGGATTTGAAACATATCCCCAGTCTACCAGCAGGTTAGATTTAGGCAGAATTACACCCATTTACTCACCTCAGGTAGTTTCCTCCCTCTATTCTGAGATGCATAATTTCCTCCATGTCTTTGTATAAAACGACTGGATACGTCTTTCCCATCTAAGCATATGGATGCCTTTACTGAACTGTGCCCTAGCACATTTCAGACTTCCTACAAATATACCAACAGTCTTGAAAAGTTTCTCCTTTTCATGAAAATCCACGGACTTCTATCTTCTATATGGTCAATTTCTAATAAATTTTACAGAAAGGCTTTATCCCTCAGTCCTCAAGTTTGATGCTATAGTATTCAAATGATCCAAGTGGAAATTATCTCATTTAAAGAGCCTGATCTTTACACACACATGCCTTATTTGATATCATTGTTCTCTTACAGTCTCCCCATAAGTGTGTATTATGTTATCTCTTGTCTTACAATATATTCTCTTGAGAAACAGTGAAAGGGAAAACTAATTTCCAGTTCTGTGCTTTTTTTAAAGACCTCTCCAGATGAGGTCTTTGTTATGGCTGCAGGCCCCAGGTGCTACAGTTACGTGATATTATTTTATTAGAATCACTGATATTATAGACTTTGCAAGAAAGAGGGAAGTGTAATTACCAAATTAAGCAGGAAGATGGCACAGTCAGTGAGGAATGAAGTAAAAGAAAATAGTTTAAGGAAAGGGAAAGCTGTTTTTATATTTTATAAAAAACAGAGATTAGTATTTCAACTTCTTTTTCCCCTTACAAGTTGAGTAGTCTCCCCCATGCAAAAACCTGAAAATGAGCTCAGCATGAAGATAGTATTTTGCACATGCAAATCTATTGTAAATCATTTTTAAAGGATTTTCACCTTTGCTCTATGTAATTAATTATTGAAACAATAATTCTCTTACTGTTCTTAGCATTCCCACTGAGTGTGAAGTTCCTGAACTATATATTGTACATGAATCAGTTTTGAATTTGACATTAGTGAGATAAGAAAGTAGAGGTGGATGCTTAAGAGATTTCATGCAGGCAGGAAATCCTGATCTGTTGCAGAACAAAAAAATATTTCCCACTGTGATAGGTAGGTTGGAATCTATTTCCAAACTATAGCAGAAGTCTCCTTCTTAATGCCACTAATCATATTAGCTAAATATCACAGCAGGTAAAATGAGTTTTCAATAACACTGCTGAGTAATTTTCCAGCTAGTTTCATGCTTGGGATAATCTTATTTTTTTCTTTGTAAGTTTTGCATGGATATACTGGAGCAATTATATTCAGGCATTTGGAAACTAAGCTGGCACAGCAGCTTGCCAGTTTGCCTTAGTGTGACCCACTGTGGTGTTTATGTTCTGCATGCCAGTTGTTATTAGCTCACACGTGCATGGAATACCATTTTTCTCTTTATTGGTTTATCTTGGGGAGTGTTTTGTGGAAGGGACAGGATCTGAATATAAAGGTCTTCAGAACAGGTATTTATTATCCAAACACAGGAAGTTTCATTCATCCCTACCATCTTATTTTATTAATGAACATATAGATATCTTGGAGGAGCTTAAGGATTAATAAATAATGGAGGAAATAATTGCAATTTTCTTCTGAGCAATCACAGTTATCACAGTTTTCTCAGTGTTTTATAAATATTTTTCCAATCTGAAGCACTTCTTCAATCAAGCCAGATTATAACTGTCCACCACAGTCTAAATTTCTTGGTAAATTCCACCAGTGCAGGCACACAGTGCTGGGTGTCTTCCTCTAATACTGTGGCTACATCTGTCTCAGAGGCAGGGCTGACTTAAATGTCTCCTTACTTACCCAACATAAAGCTTCCTCCATTCTATTCCTTCAGCTGGGCACACTGAGTCAGCACAGAAAACAACCTAGGTCAAGGAAAAAAAAAAAAAAAAAGATATTTTTCCTTTATCCTAGCCTGGCGCATACTCTGTCTCATAAACAACAGCAGCTGTGCAACACAGGGAACAGTGCACAGGTGGAACAAGAAGGCAGGGATGGCAAGGTAAGGGCTATTTATGCCTTCAAAACTGCAGAAAAAATGTCCAGGGATACAGGATTCAAAAAGAAAGAAAAGATAAATTTGTCCTTTATTTTACCCAGATTTACCCAGGATTTAAGTTTTCTTTACAAATATAATATCCTAATGCAAATGAGGAAATAGAAGCCAAGCCTCATTCTGCACCAGATCATCAATCAGCAAGATTATCTACCTTATACTAGATCACAAAATAGAGCAAACCCAAGATGAGGGATTGTGAATGCTTTGAGGTACACTTTTTCTGCCTTATCTCTATTCAGTGCAGAAAGCAGAGAGCCCTGCACCATGTTAGGAAAAAGCAAGTCCTAGTGGTGAAGCAGAGGGGTGGACAAATTGCCCAAAGCTTCTTGCCATTTTCAAGAAGTAAATCTGCTACTGCATGTGAGGGAATGTTCTCCCTTGGTTCCAGTCCTTAGAGACATCTTATATCAATGCCTCAGCTTTAACTAAGCATGCCAAAAAAGTGCCAGGGCATAGGGTTTAAGAGGTAACAATTGCAGGGCTAGTAAACATGAACTAGGTTTGTGAGTTGTATTAACTTCAGTGAAAAACATCCAGGACTTGGGAAAGGACTAATTATACAATAAGAGAGGGTTGTTTTTTTTCCAGTCTAATGTTATTCAGCCTCTCTCCACAGAGTCTGTGAAGTCTCAATCTAATCATATAGTTCTTGTCCAGAGTCCTCTGTAGTACCTGGCAAAAATGGGAAGATAATGCGTTTTGGCCTAATATCCCTCATCATATGCAAGGAGATGCTTAGACAGAAGTCTGCAAAAGTTCAATCAAAGTCAATACACTTTGAAATACACTATTAATATGTATATCTCATTCATTTCGTATTATGGGTTAAATGTTAAAAGACAACATGTAGAAAATGCTTTAGGAAGTGAATTGAATATGGCTAAGCAGTTAAATTAGCAAGCATAAAGAAATGAAGAAATCAGTGTTGGGTGCAGAGCAGTTGAAATGAGCATTACTGCAGACACCAAACAGATAGAAGCTGTCCAGTCTTGACCCATACCTACAATTTGATCTAATGTGAGCCTGTAAACTAAAAACCCTAGTTTCCAGCAGATTTTTATCATGCTGATCTTTATCATGATTTTTATCATGCTAGGTCATCCATGCAGCAGAAAGAACAATATAAGTGGTAAAAACTTGAATCACTGTTTATGACTTACTAGACATCAGAGGACCAATTTGCCAGCTGTGAGTAATATAATGTGTAGGTTTCTTAATCAATAAAAAAAAATTACAAACAATAACTAGAAAGATTTGGGTTTGTTTTGCTCCCTTCCCCCGACCCCCACCCCCCAAAAAAGTTTAAACCATTCATAACAGATTTGTCCTGGAGGTTCTGGTCTCTTATCTCTGCCTTAGCTCATAAATTATCCTTTATCCTCACTGAGGGTATTAATTAGATTCTCTATTTGGCTGCTGTTTTCACAAACCATATGAAAAGTTTGTGTCTTTCATATATCTACCTCTCTGTCTGATTCAGAAATTGGCCAATAGGTTCCAAAGTTATTAAAAAGAGAAAAATAAGAGTGGACACAGTGACATGCAACATGGTGACAGGAGCTTTCCTTTTGGAAACTAGACGAAAATATATGCTTGCATGTCCTAAATGCTGAAATTACATGGAAGGCAACTTTTCTGGGTTTCCGGTAGAAACGGAAACCAGATGTTTCAGGGTTATTTTTTCTGGTCCTTCAGAGAAGAGTTGCTTTGTCAGTAAGTTGCTTCCTCAGACACAGCTTGAGATTTTTTTTTCTGCTGGCATTCAAGTGCACTTAGGAGTGTGGGAACAGCCAACAAACCTTTCTCCATGATTTTGGAAACTCCTTATGAAAAACATGTTCAGCACAAATTAGTGTCTGCTCATATTTTGCATTTGAAATCATTTTTTTCTTTCAAGTAAAGATGACCAAATCCTTAGCTTGTCTAAATCAGCACAGAACCATTCAGCAGCACTGTACTAATTTAAAGCAGTTGACAGTCCTTGTGTGTAAAAATGGATGAGTTCCCACACACATCAGATTTCATAGTTGTGCTGGTACTGTGTGGAAAGCACTTCTTGTTTGGATCTTCCTATTGTAATAAAGGAACTACTCTTCTTTCCCCAGCCTGATGATTTGCTTCTACAGACAATCAGGTAGTGATACCTGAGGAAAAGAGTGCAGGGAAAATGACAGGGAAAGAAAGAAGGCCACACCAAAAAAAAGAAACTGTTTTAACTTGTCTCTCCCTCACAACTATTTTAGGTGATGTTTCAAAAGACATAATACCTACTTTTATTTAAAAAGAAAAACAAAGGAGAAAAAAAAAAAAAAAGAGAGAGAGAGAGAAAGAAATCTAGGAAAATAAACATCCTATTTGACTTTCTTCTGATGGGAAGATAAGAAATTCGATTTCATTGAGCAGGACAAAAATCTATTAATTCAACAGATTTTTATATGTTAGAGATGGCTAGCTCTAATTTGGGTTTAACACACTGAAATTTGGAGAAGATTTATGCAAGAGCTTAATTTTGCATGTTGAAAATTATTAAAAGACATCCTTACCATCAAGGAATCAATTATTTAATGTTACGTGCTATGGTCACGAGTCATACAAAGATGTGTAAAAGCTGACCTAACACTTCAGTTGCAGGAAAAGGACTGTAACTGGTAAAACTGAGGACATGGATATTCTTGGAATCCAGGTCTTAATATCATTTCCAATGTCAATACATACTACAATAATTCTTTACTCTATAATGTGATAGGCCCTATCAATGTTTTGTTTTGTGTTTTTTTTTTTCTGTCACTATTCATTTATTTTTCTAGATCAAATATCACTAGGTATTACATACACAGATTTCAGGAGGCTAGTGCATTGTTTTTGTTTTAGTACTTTCTTTACTTTTTAACTTGTTAATTTCCTTTATTAAAAAAACAACTTGAAAACTGAAAGGGGACAACAGCATAAATTAAATGAAATGCTGAACTAAAAACATCTGCAAAATGTTTACCAGGCTAATAGAAATACTACAATGGTAAAATAAAATAAGTTTAGGTAGATTTGACAATATTTAACAAGCAACAGGGGAAAATCTGAATCCATACACACAGGTAATAATAGGTACAAAGAAATAATTACTTTTGAACTTTTTCATTTATATTTAGAAGGAAGTACATATCATGTGTCCTAACAGATCCTTTACAAAGATCATTGCAGATACATATGAACATGGTGAAAAACAAACTCAAGTAGAATAAATCCTAGTTTAAGAAGTGTAAGGTCCTTGCAGGAATGTATTATTTATTTTGATTTATTCTACAATAACAGTAATCTTTTTGTATATTTGTTACATGGCTAAAGAACATTACACTTGAGTTTCCTGCTTCAATACAAAAGAGACATTGATATCCCTGCACCCTCAATAAAAATTAACCTATCCATATCATTAGGATCCCTCCCATGACTGTTATTTCATGCAAAGCTGGCACTCAGCTTGTTGACATTCTTGCTTGTTGATTTGGAGCCTAGCAGTAGGAAACAACCTTATGACTTTGATCCATACTTTTTGTATCCTTAGAGAGAGTCACGGGAAAACATACTGCACTGGTAGACTCCTTTTTATGACCATGGACATTCAGTCTGAATCAGCTGAACTTGGTTTTTAAAAGGTAGAGGCAACACTATGCCCCAGCTTACAATGACATTTTACAACTGCACACAGTCTGTGCTCATTTTAATATCTAAATAAAGTTTGAAAAATTCCATGAACACTGCTTTGGCAATGGCAAGACAAACTAAAGAAACTACAATTCCCCTGCCTAAGTTTTAGTGACCAAATTAAGCAGTCTGTAAAGTGAATTTGTATACAAGTACTGCTCACATTAATTAATTCCAAGCTTGTTTGTTTGTTTGTTTGTTTGTTTAGGTGAAATTAGCATTTCAGTAGCAAAAGTGTGAACATTATAAGAAACAATTTTGTAGAGGAGACATAAAGTCTGCTGAAACTCTTACAAAAAATTTTGCAAGAGAACAGTTTCAGAAAGACCAGGAAAATTTATCTGAAAAATATTTCCTGGCAAATAGAAATAGATCTGTGTCTACCAACATCCAGGATCAGGTCCAGAACTAATGAGATTTTTTAAAATTGAAGGTAGAAAGCAATCAAGCTAGGATAGGAAAGGTATACAGGTATCATTCTAAATTTAATTAAAATGCATACCTGTTACCTCAAGCCTCCACTACCATCTGTTACTGGAGATGTGAGTACGTCTACATATCTTTATCTGACTGTGTTATATCTGTATGGCTCAATGCATTTGTCCTAGGGAATGATCATTCACTTCTGTGTCAGTCGCTGCAGAGTGCTTTCATATCCATTACTTGGCTGCCCCTGTTTAGAGCAGAGAGCAGAGAGTGGCTTCATCCACCCTGCATGTCAGGTGCCTCCATTTTTTAATGTGCAAATTTTTATGGGTTATTGTGGTTTTGTTTGTTTGTTTGTTTTTCCTAGTTCAATGTGTACAAAACGTGAGATCACCACTGAAGTACACTAGCAGAGCAGTTATATGTCACATACTAAGGAAGTCATTGCACATTCTGGGACATGATGTGAAGGCATTGGGGTTATTCTAGAGCAAAAACCTTGCCACAAGTGCCAAAGAACCAAATTTACTGAAACCTCATTTATTTTTCCTGTCATGAGGAGCCTTCAGAATGTGCGATCCCCCAGAACCATAGCTGGGTTTTGTCCCACAGAGAGCTGTTAGTGTATTTCAAAAGGAAGCCAGGGAGTGAATTCATAGTTCAAGACCTCAGCCCATTTAACAGTGAAGATGCACTCTATATGGTTCCTCATACAGATGGGCAAAGCAAATTGTAGATGTGAGAAGGAACAAGAAGATTTGGGACAGTATTCTAGTCACGTCTCTAAACCAGACGCCAATACAGGTCCTTTACCTCCACTCACATGTCCTTGTCCAGTTCATCTCTAAATTAAAAAGAAAAAAAAAAATCAAAATGATTTCTAAAGAGTGTGAATGGGTGCTCTGTTCAAACACTCATAGCTAATGAGATCATACAGAGGTAGAGAGAAAAAAAAGAAAACTCATAACACTCCTTCAGAGTCTTGTCAGATCAAATTGTATGGACAGAATGGAAATTTATATCTATAAGCGCTATATCTCTAAATGGATATTAGATACCACTGTGTAATGCAGAGGGATCAAGCATGACTAACAGTATGTTATGTGAAACTGCAGAATGAAACCACAAATGTAAACACTAAAATTTGCCCAAACAAGCACATCACTGCTGCAGACATGTTATTACTTCCCTGTATACTATTTACCAATGTCTAACTACAGTAACCATATATTTGTTTTGAACATGCATCTTTAATGTTGCCTTAGCCCAGGTATTCCAGTAGCCCTATCTGGAACAAAACCTCAGCCTAGATAAAACCTGTAGCTGGGAATTTTTAGAGAGGGACTTCATGTATTTGTGCAAAGCAGTGAGGCTCAGGACCTGACTAGGACTGCTGGTGGGTAACAGCGGAGTAAGTGATACTTATAGTTCTGTTCAATGGCACTCTTCAAGTAAGACTTTGCTCTCTACTGGGAACCTCTGTTTATACCAGTTTGTTAAGCATAAAATAACATCAGTTATTTTTCAAAAATATTTTTCCAAGGTGTGGATTGACTACATTAGTGAATAAAAATTGGAGAAGGGAAGGAAAAAAAAATGGGGGAAAGAGGGTTGATTGAAGCTAAAAAGTACATAAATCACTTCAGAAATATAATTTGCAAATTCATTGTGTGAAGTAATTAATCAAAGCATGGCTGAGTTATAGTACTTGAGAGACTTTGATCTGACAACTGAAAGAAATATAAAGAAACTACTGGGTATCAAGCTAGTGTTAGAACGCAAAACGTTTCTCCATGCTAGTTACAAGTTTAATTACTTCTTTTTTTTTTTCACTGACAGACCTAAATTAAAATAAATGGGCCACATCGAGGCAAATTTTAGATGCAGGGAGTGCTTAAGAATATATTGTTTCCATAATACGAGAATGCCATGAAATATATTTATAAAGCTGTTCAATCTTTTAATTTCACTAGGAAATGCATTAAGAATTGAAAATGCAGTACATAAGAAGTGCTTAACATTTTCTATTTTAGATGCTTATTTTAGAGATTTTAAAGTGTAGCTTTTATTTTTACAATAATACATGTCTACCCAGATGTACAGCAACGTGACAACAAAAATAGTTATGGTAAAACAGCAGAGAGAGTAGTCAAATATTAACTGAACTACCTTAATACGCTTATTCATTACACTCAGATACCAAGTTTCAGCCTGAGTAACACATGGAGTTTGTTTTGCAATCCATTTTGTCTTGAGATTGCTGAAAGTGGCTTGAGATGCTTTTGAAATAACTAAATGTACTTTTGCAGTAACTAACTGTAAGACTAAGAATAAAGTATATCTTGTAAAATTTGTGCAAATACATGTTACAAATATTATATTTTTATGAAATAAATGACACGGTTGATTAAATAAATTATTGAGTCAGTGAGTACTGCTACCATACCCTGTGTAATACAGCTGTGGCTGGTCCATCATACTGGAATTCCTATCAATAATCATGCAGTCAGAAGCTGTGAATCAGCACAGTCAGGGTCAACATTTCTAGTGATTTGTCTTTAAAAAAATCACAAAGGTGAAAAAAAAAGTCAGTGTTAGTTCACCTGTGTTCTGGCTTTTAAAGCCATAGATGTTTATTGCCTATTCTCTACAAAAGTTTATTGACTATTATATATTCAAACAAACAAACAAACAAACAAAAATCCAGACAAATAAATAGCAACCTATAAGAGCATTCCCCTGCCATCCTAATCCTCACCGATAGGAAGAGGTCTTGAATTGCTCTTTAATCTCCAGGGCAATGATCTCACTCTTTCCCTTTCCTCTTTCTCATCGTCCCAAAGCTACCTTCCAATGTATTTCTCCATCTGTTTCACACAGTCTCTTACCTTCTTCTCACACTTTTCTGCCCTGATTTATCTATAATCTGTATGTAGTGATCAGCAGAGACAACACATAATCACTTATGTTAATGAAGAAGTAGGAAGAAAATCCTCCTTTTTGTCCATTTGTGTAGCTAGCCAAATACAGGTGCTTCATTGGCTGCTACTGCTGTTATTTAACCATTGCTTTTCTGCATATTCTACACACAACAGCAGCAAAGTAGCCTCATTCTCCTCTCTCTGATGAATAAACTGCATGAGTGATTATGCAATCTTACAGCAGTGGGCTCCAGAAACACTGTTTTATGTGTGAACCTGCAGTGCTTGTGGGTAGGCTGGAGTTGTAGGAAAAGGTGATTTATGTAACAGAAGGAGAGTAGTATTTAATGTGCAAGCACCTCTGGGAAACATACCCAAAAGCAAGGCAATCCAGAGGATGTAAACACCTTTTTCTATGTGATTCACTACTGAAATTATCGTTAAGTAGGGTTGTTTCAAAGCAGACCCATTCACTTTTAAGCATCTGAGTCTTTAAGGTCCCCAGCACCAGGGATGCACTGGCATCTTCAGGTCTTAACTCCAAAAAAGCTCACATGGAATATCAAGCCTGATGTGTGAGACCTAAAGCAAACAAAGTATGATCTTCCTTTCTGTAGACAAAACTGAAACAAAGTTCTAAAGCAATGAAATACCTCACCAGCAGTTCTAAGACACAATGCACTTTGCAAGTCCCAGACTCACTGTATCCTTCCTGAGGCCCTGCTTCCTTCCAGACATCGATGTTTCTTTCTCAGGCGCCTGGTCTCAGTTCTCAGACTCTGACTTGCTGAGTTCTCATGTCACCAAAACTTTTTTTTTTTTGCAAGCCTCTAGTTCCCAGAACTTTCCAAAGGCTGTCTCTATCACTTGCAGGACTACAAAAGAGAGTAAAGCAGGGTTAAACAGGAAAATTAGAGCCTGTAAAGAAAAGAAAAAAGGAAAAAAAAAAGGGGGGGGGGGGTGGGGGGGGGGATGGGGAGGGAAGGAAAAAGGAAAAAATAAAAAAGGAAAATAGAAAAAGGAAAAAAAAAAAAAAAAAAAAAAAAGGAAGAAGGATTTTGGAAGGAAGAAGCCTTCCTTTGAAAAGGAAGAAGCTCTTGACTCCTTTGCTCTACATGAATTCATAAATGCAAAGAAGATTATGGAAGGCCATCCCTCAGATGGGAAGACTTCTTGTTCATATAGATTTCTTTAAAATGTTTACTTATGTCTAAAATCCTCAGACATAATGAAAAATTTTCTTATTTCCTTGTCTTTCTCATAAATTCAGTGGGGGAGGAGAGGAGGAATCTTACAAAAACAGTTCTTCTCACACATGATGAGGAACTAATTGTGTACTTTTCCAGAAGAACTTCATCAGTGAAAAAAGAATTGCAAGGACCATCGAAAAATAAGACATAAGACAGTCCAAAACAACCTCAGTCACATTTATTGGAAATTCCTTCTTATGCATTTTCTTCAACACCTTACACAAAGGGAAGATTTTGTGACTATAGCATCTTCCCTCCTGCCTCTGTTCCATTTTCTTTGGATAAATGTGTTTACTGTGAGAAAACAGAAGAGAAGTATTTGATTCAGAAGACAAATCTGGAGGGAGGGTGTAGAGGAAAGTGAAAAGCAGAGAGAAAGGGAGCTTTATGAATAACACGCTCAAAAAAAAATACAAAAAGCAAGAAAGGAGAAATGGTGAAATGCCATATCAAATGGTAGATAGATATATATATTTTTTTATAACAACCTAACTTTAAAAGATAATTTCTAAATGTTGCATTAACTCATGGTTGGAGCTTTATTTTGTCTGTATAACCAAAATGTAACTGTCATAAGCACTGGTACCTCAGAAGTCACTGCTTTTCATTTTGCAAGCTTTTTATACATCACAAAGAGATATAATATTCTTCTCCATTGGATAAAACACTTTAAGTTTTTGTAAACTCCTATGCTATCTTAGCACAAGTAATGTGAATGTTACGTATGTCTGCAGACAGATATATAATCATGATTTTCCATATATTGACATTCAAACTATGTAACCCTGATTTCTTACACAAAAGTGAGCAATGTTCCACAAAAGCAAGCATCTGTTTCTTTGATCACTTAACTTTACCAGCAGGTTGTTTCTAGAATCTTCTGTCCTCTAGTCTCTTTTGCTTGAAGGAAAATAAAAATTAATTATATCATTGCTAGGAATTCTTCTCCATTGGCAACCTTTGAGGCTCCTTGAAGTCGTTCATTAATTGAAATCAAATCATTAAAGATGATGCACACCATCACCTATGGTTCTTTCTGAATTAGAAGCCTATGTGATACCGATAGCAAACTTCATGAAAATGTCAAAGAATCATAGTGTTGGTTTGTGTTGGAAGGAACCTTAAAGATCAACTAGTTCCAAACCCCCTGCTATGGGCTGGCATGCCTCCCACCAGGCCAGGTTGCCCACAGCCTTGTCCAGTCTGGTCTTGAACATCTCCAGGGATGAGGCATCCACAGCTTCTCCAGGCAGCCTGTTCCAGTGCCTCACCATCCACTAAGTGAAGAATTTCCTCCTAACATCCAATCTAAATTTTCCTTCTTTTAGTTTAAAACCATTCCCCCTTGTCCTGTCATTGTCTGCACAAGTAAAAAGTCACTCTGTTTTTTTCATAAGCCCTCTTTAAGTAGTGAAAGGCTGCAATGTGGTCTCCCCAGAGACTTCTCTTCTCCAAGCTAAACATCCCCAGATCTCTCAGCCTTTCTTCATAGGAGAGGTTCTCCAGCCCTCTGATCATCTTTGTGGCCCTCCTCTGGACAACAGGCAGTCTGTAGGCTCAAAATTGCTCCATGGTCATTTCTGCTCAGACATGAGTGGCTGGTAAATGGTGGAACTGCAAATCTACTGCCAGCCCCCAGAAGATATCACTCAATTTCTGTACTACAGATGTAGTAATAAGTGAAAAGTGCTTGGATACAACCCCTTTTCATACCCTTCTCACTCATAGTTATAACCTGCTCCTCCTCACCTGCCTTCAGCTCCTCTTGCCTGAGAGCAATGAACCACTAATGCTATGTCGTAATTACTTTTCCTTGGGTTCCATTGTGTCCCATCTTGAATCTAAGCTGGTGATATTTCTTAAATCTGATTATCCAAGATTTTTTATTATTTTTTTTTAATCTGAAAATACATGAGAAATTGTACAAATAAAATTCCCAACTTTTTTGTAAATTGCTTAGCGTAGGAAATATTATGGTCCTCACCTTACAGGTATAAAACTGAGAAAAATTAAAATCCCAAAATCAGGGGTTGGGAAAATGGGACTGTATGTAAAAGTTTTGGGCAGGATCTTCTTCTCTCCATTCTGTTAGAAGTTACACTTATATTTAAGATTGTGGAAATATACTTACTTGGCAGTAAAAAGTATTCCCTATGCTGGTATATCATAGTGCAGAAAAAAAAAAAATGGATGACATCAGAAAATTGTGATTTTGAAGTGTGATTTCTGCATGCACTTAAAAGTAAGATGAAACAGGAGGGGGAGCTCTCAGTACATCAGCCAACAACGAAAGCAAGCTCCAGCGCAGCAGTTTTCCAAGCTAGGGAAAGGTGGATCAGCTCTTGTTTTGCTTTCAGCAGGAAAAAGGGAACAATTTTCTCACGTTTAGAGTCTAACCTCTCACACTTAATGGCAAAATATTTTTCATAAAATTGCATCTTTTACTTCATCCAAAGCTTTCCTGCTCACTGGTAATATGTAGGACGTTGTTACATTACAAAAGAAAAGCTGAGCTAATTATCTCCTCACTTTTGCCTTTTTGATAAAATACACAAAATCTAACTTGGTTCAGCAAGCAACTATAGCAAACATCTAGAGAAAGAACACAGACAACATCTATACCAAGTCAGACATCCAAGAAGTGTTGTACAACTGATTTCTGCCTCGCTTTCTGTCTTAATTAGTTAGGTCTTTACTTCATATTTGCAGCTCAGCAGGCAACCTTATCCCCTTCGACCGTATATGTTCAATGCATACCTTAGTTTGTGATCTGCCAATGACAACATACCCACTAGAAAACAAATTTCCTCTTCACAGATCTTTCCTGATTTATTGCAAGATGCTTTACTCACTGAAATTGAAATCAAGTAGAGACACGTGGGATGTCTGAATAGGAAACAGCTAATTAGAGACTTGCTACACATACAAGTAACAGGGAAATGAGGTTAACTTTATAAGAAGAAAAAAAAAAATGAAATCAGTCAGGAATGATTCATCCAGCCATTGTCATCTGGCAATTTCATAGCAGGTCAGAAGAGGTAAGAAGAGGACCATGCAGAAAGATTGAAAGGAAGGATGGATTAATAGACATAGAGCAGGCTAGACATAGGAAGGTAGACTGTAAATATTTTGAATCATCACCCATAATAAATTTCTAGTAAACAGGATGATTTCTAGTGTAATATCCCTAGGCAAGCTATGTATGGCCCAGGAAAACACTTTAAATGGTTGTAAAATAACCTAATTTTATTTGTCTGGTGATTCGGCAAGTAACTCTGAAAGAAACCTTCAAAAGTGAAAACGAAGTGACATTTTCTATCCTTTTATTATGAGTTTGATTCAGATTAAGTGAGCTACAATTAAAAAAAAAAAAAAAAAAAAGTAATTTTAGAGTAAGATTATGAGTAAAAACAATACTTTAGACCAATCAACACTGAATGTTGATTATTTAATTCTTACAAACTGCTCAAGACTGGTTTCTGAAATTAGAAAAAACAACTGAATTAGGTCCAATAATAATAAAAATAAGAAATCTGTATAGATACAAAAAAAAAAAAAAATAGTTCCTAGGATGGTCCAGGGAATAGAAGCAAGATTTAGATGAGGCTTGCAAACCAAACCAGATGCTAGGAAACAAGTATACACTAGGGAAGACAAAGAACTAGCACAGTTGAAATAAACAAAGTTCATCCAAGAATGATCAAAAAATAGTCTTGTGTAAGATTACACTGGAAAATTGAAGAAGGGTTCTAATTGCTAGAGATACAAGATAGCAGCTTAACTACTTCTAAGATATAACTTTATAAGTTTCTGAAAGGAATTATACAATGTGGCTGTCAGCAACAGCAGGCAGCTGGTACCCAGGAAGTTCTAGATGCTCCCTAGCTGTTCCCCATTACCCAGGACATCCCTTCTTATCTCATGCCCTTATAAAACAGAGGTCTATTATCACTGATATTCCATTAAACAGAAAAAGAAACTAAATTTGTCAAATGCTTTTTCGAAGTAAATTATCCACCACAAATTATTCAATAACTCATGTAGTGAATGGAATTCATCTAATATTGATTAATTCTCTTAGTAGAACAAAATTAAGGATTTGTAGTTAACCACTCCAAGGACATGCATCAGACTATCAGGGAATGTTTAATAAATTCCATGGCATCAAGATTTTGCAGTTTTCATTTTTTTGCAGTTTGACCAAAAAATGCATATATAAGATGACTTTGTTTTCAATCAACTTTTTGCTCAACCACAAAAGAGAAGGAAGAAAAAAAAAAGTATTTTTTTTCAGGCTATTTGAAAGATCACTTTTGAATTGAAACAATAGCAGAATTGAGGAGGATAAACTGGGATCAGAGATGAATGTTGAAGATTAATAGAGTCTGTCATCACACCTGTAGATTTGTCATAGCTTCCTACATATTTGCTAAATAGGAAAACTGAGCTACAGGTTTTGATTTTTGTTGTTTGGTTGGTTTGGTTTGTTTTTTTCTAGTTCAATGCTTAGCTGTACTTAATTGATAGAAGAGTTTTTAAGGGAAGATTTTATTCTATTGTTCTTCATTTTCTTTCTGATTTGGATCCACTTTACCCACTGGGGTAGACAGACAAGAAATTACCACTATAATGATGCTGTTGAAAGGAATGACATGACTTTTTGTTTCATTTTCTCCTATCATCAGCAATGTGTTTGCTGTTCACACTCTTCCTGTATTTTGTTTAAAGAAAGTATACAATATCAGCCACAGGATCAGGAACAGAGGCCATGTATCAGGTACATGTTCCAAAGATTCTTTCTTTCTTTCTTTCTTTCTTTCTTTCTTTCTTTCTTTCTTTCTTTCTTTCTTTCTTTCTTTCTTTCTTTCTTTCTTTCTTTCTTTCTTTCTTTCTTTCTTTCTTTCTTTCTTTCTTTCTTTCTTTCTTTCTTTCTAGGCCAATGGTTGTTTCGAAGTCTTTCTATGAAGCAGAAGAAATTTGGAGGGCCCTTCACTGAAACATGTTTCAAAACAGCCTTTGGGCAGTAGCTGAGACATCCTGGGAAGCTCTGAGCTACTGCAAGCTAGTTTCCACAATTCCTGGGGTATCACACACAAGAGTTTTTTTGCATGGTTGCCCGCTTTTTTATCACAGAACTCATTCCTGGTGGTATGTGGTGTTCATGATCCACAGCAAGTCCTCAGGCATGCAAGTCTGAATCACCAAAGCAGACGAGTATGCTATAGTTAGTATGATTTTTCCCCTCTTCAAAATCTTCTGAATATGTGTGGTTCAAAATGTCTAAACATCCAAGCAGAGAAAGTGAAAGAGCCTACCCATAGCCAGAGGTACTTAATTTAGTTACATACCTCAAAAAGTAATTATCCATTTGCAGATACAGGTCTTTGTTCATGCTTATAAATCTAAAGAAACCTTTAGCTGACAAACTTAAGTGATACACTTAAGTGATACTACTGCTTTGCAAGTGGAGTGACACAACCAGAATGAAAGAGAAGGGAATAAAACCTAAGCAGCTAAATGATTCCACTCATTTCCTGAGAGAGAACAGAGAGGAAAGTTAAGATGTGAGTCATTTGCAGATCTAGTTTGGAAGCTCATTGGGAGGTACTCAGCTACAACTCAAATGGCTGCCATTATAAAATCTTGGGTAGATGAGATGCATAGTAGATAAAGTGGTAACTAGTGTCTCCCTTGGAGCACTTTAACAACTGGGTTTGAATTCATAAGTGTTCTGATTGTACATGTGCAAATGCTTCCATATAAAGGTTAGGCGCCCATTGTTACTGCAGCGTCTGTTAAAAAAGATAGCCATATCGGTTGCTAGGAGATGGCAGAATTCTCCTGGAGAAAAATCATTCCTGATAAAAAAAAAATGATTTTACATAAAGACCTTCTTAAATATAAATATCTTTGACAGCAGCTATTATTATTCACTGAGTTCCTTCATAACTGAATAAATGGCAGAAAAATATATTATTCAAATACCATTATATCCTAAAGTGTTAAATAGATTTTTGTCTCTCTTTTCCCCTCCTTTTTTTGTTACTCCAATATGGTATTTGCTTCCAGCTAAAATTACTGCCTTCCTTTTTCTGTAGATCATTCCATGAAGAAGCTTTAAGAGAACTGAGGTCAAAAATTGAACTTGCTTGTCTTCTCTTCCACTGTGAAACTAGATTTGCTTAAAATGAATTGTACAGTAGGATAAATGCTTTATTGGGAAGGAACTGGGAGGCAGAAAGATGAAGGAAATCTTGCAGCAAGTCTTCACGAATGGATGGCTGGGAGAGGGCAGGTGGGAGGCTGAGCCTCCTGAAAGCAACCAACCATTCAATTTCATTTCAATAATGTTTGTAATTTTCTTCCTGCTGGGGTGGCTGGAAGTACAGCTGCCCTATATTTGTGACCATGTGTCCAGCTTTTGGTGAAAATGACCCTAACAAATACAACATGAAACAAATGATATACTTGCTGTTTTAAACTTGTGTAGTCAATAAATGAAACAATAATCTTTCCTAATTTAGTGTGCTCAGGCTTGCTATTGTGGACATGAGAACTCCACAGCTGCAGAGCACAAAGGCATGCTGCCCACAAAATACATGGTTTCAGCAGCTGTGCCTTCCATTGACTTGAGCTGGGAGAAATGTAGATCAAATACCAACAATAAGAGATCAATGTAGGAAATATTAGCATGAGAAAGAGTGCACCAAACTCTGAGTGTGTCTTTTTTTTTTTTTAAATCTGGCTGTAATAAAGTTTTTCAAGAATTTTGCACATGGGGGGGTGCGTGCACATGCATGTGTGTGCATGTGTGTGAAGTGCCTCAGAATCAGGCCGCAGCATGTTTCCTTGTACAAATATTGACAGGAATCCTTCAGTTTATTTGGAATTTTCCTGAGAAAGCTGCAACAATAAGGTAATACCTCTTCACTACTTTTCACACAGTTGTTTCAACTGTTGGCACCAGGAAATCCTTATTGTTTTAATCAATACCACTTGGAGTGATGACATGTTTCTTTTTTCCCTTTAGTGACAGACACGGTGCATTTCCTTGCACAAAGTTCTCATGAGAGACTTTTGTGCTGTGCTCCATATATCCAACAGCAAATATGTATTTGCCAGACGGCTGAAAGAAGGGGTCACTATTTTTATTTCTTCTACTTTTCATCCTGATGCTTTATGCTTCATTGTTGTACTTTCAAATTTACAAATGACCCCAAGAAAAGTAGTGAGACTATTGTCAACAGTTGTAATAAAACATCTGAGGAATATTTGGAAGATCAGGAGTTATTCTTTTAAAGCATTTAATGTTGAAGTTGTTTTCCTCCCCAATCTCCTTTCTACCACGTGCACTTGAACAAAAATCATAAAGTAATGCTTTAACTGCATTCTTGAATGTTTTACATTAATTAGGGACTTGGTTAAAGTTATCAAGGTAATTAGAATGTAACATGCATACATGTATATCCCAACCAATATACTGTGATTATTGCAATACCATACTTTGCTCTGCAATTGTATGTGGCATAGACAGAAAGAAGTGGTAAGAAATTCTTTCTCTTAAGACATATGGAAAAGAACCAAGCTCCCACTGTGCTGGTGACAGCAAGATATGCTCTGCTTCCATCACACAGAGAACAGGCAGGACGCTTGCTCCCTATTCCCACAACAGGCAACGCAGGAATTCACCACTCCACAGCACTCATTCCAGTGACTGGGACAAACAGAGAAAATGCACTTGCTTGCATAGTGCTATATATGTTCATAGCCCAGCACTGTGAATACAAGAAGGAAAAAAAAAAAAAAAAAAGTTTATGACGACTTCAAACTTCCAGATTAACATATGCCCTTTAAAGAGCTTAATTGCAGCAGCTGCACATTCACTAATACGCTGCAGTTTATGTGTTTTGACATCCTCTCCATTCTTTTTTCCTCTGCCTTGATCAAGAGAATTTGTAGCTTCCAAGCTTCATTCAGGTATTGCAAAGCAAACAACATTTTGTGCTTTCTGCATTTTTTTCCCCATTTCTCTTTACATGACTTTTCCTGTTTACCTCCTACAGACCATCATCCTTCGATCTCAAGCTTCCTCTTTCTGTGCTGTCCTGTACCACTCCAGACAGCAAGAACTTTGACATCAACTTTAATGATGGCGGGAGTAAATCCCAAGTTTTATTTGTTTCACAAGTTTCATGCCTATGAGTAGTTGAATGCATTTGCCTCTCATTGATACTGTTTGTCAATTGACTTTTCAGAGACCTTGAGTGCAAGCGGTGGTACCACGGCTTGCAACTGTAGTTAAGGCACAAAATGCACTGGAACCATCTTACTCTATTTTACTGCTGCAAAACAATACAAGTAACTGAAGAAAGCAGCAGTCATAAAGCATGTTTTGATTCCATAAAAAAGCAGATATAACGTGGAACATACAAATGGTTTGGCTGCCATTATTTTCAAACTCTGTACTCATTTTGCTTCTCTGAACAGGACCATTCTTAAAAGGAGATTTCAAATGGCCAGCTCAAGAAGGAAAAAATTATTTGTTAACACTTAAATCTTGTGATTATATAGCAAAAGACTGTAGTTTTTAAATTCTGCTAAATTATAAATCAGTCACTGGATAGTGACAGGATAGTCACTTGTTAAATGCATGAAGATAGTGGTGTTTTTTTTGAATACTGATAATAAACAGGTTCATTTGGGAAAAATGCAGTGCTTAATTCCATAAAACAGTGTTGATACCCTTATTTAGAAACAGTAGAAGTACATTCTTGGAAATTCTTCCAAATGATAGAACTATCTGAACAGTAAGCTATTTTTGCTGCATTGCAAGACTATTGAAGAGCTGGTGTTTTGTTTTGTTTTGGTTTTGATTATTTTTTCTCATAAATTGAAAAATGTATCAAAGTATGTAAAGCACTCTATGTATTTTTTTAAGACTTAAATTCAACAATAAAAAGCATAAGTGTAAAGGAGAAATAATAAAATTATCAGGAAATATACCTGCAGCCCTGAAGATTACCTCCAGGGTTGTTTTGTTTGTTTGTTTGTTGTTTTTTTGTCTTTTTTTTTCTGTTACTTTTTTTTTTTTTAATGCAGATATACTAATTGTTGTTTCATATATGGAAGAAACTATGGGCAATAGAACTGTGATTATAAAATGTTTTTAAAAGAGAACTTGGTGAGACTTGACACTGTTAACAACTTTTTTTTTTTTTTTTTCTGAGATCCCTTTAAAAAATAAAGAAAAGAAGGAACAACTCTAGACATGCAGGAAATACCTCATTTTGTGTTGTAGCCAATCATGAAAATTAGGAAATACATTTTAAACTGTCTTGAACTACGGTCCATTTTACCATGATAGACATTTGGCTCTTGTGTCACTACTGTGTAATGCAGATTGTCTTACTAATACATGCATGTAGCACATAGCTGTATTCAGCTGGGTGCACAGCTGAGTACAGCACAAAATTTTCAATGTTAGGGATGATATGCCTACATTTGACTTCAGTCAAATATGGACATATTTCACTTAACTGACTCAGAACACTTCTGACTTTTATTCCATTCATCTCTTTAAAAACACACCTAATTAGTTGAACTTCATCCATCCAGACAAATTTTAAAAATTACAATAGTAAAAATAAATAAAGCCACCAATACCCCAATTTCACAAGTAATAAACAGAGAAAAGTCTGAATTTAAATGCTAGTTTTGACCCCTGCTTCCAGCACAAAGTTAATCGAAAAGAGAGGGAGAGAGAGAGAAAGAGAAAGAGAGAGAATCCAGTATGTCTTTTATCAAAAGTCAATTCAAAGCTCAATATAAAGTTCAAACCTTTTGGAGCATACATTATCATTAAGATGAAATATTTAGTGGTTCTGTATTCCAGTCATCTTTTGACAATAACCTACAATGTCTCAGAGGTGGCAGGTACTGGAGAATTCAGTCAATTATTTAAAAATATCTCATTTTTCAGGAAGAAAGGTTAAAAACTGCTAATTTTTATTAGCATGCCATCAATTAAATTGCTCCTTCCATTTTAAAATTCTGAAGAAATTCCATAAACATTCAAATTTTTAGCTGCTTTGAATCTTTTACAGTATCTTTATAAAACCTTGAAACATTGCTATTTAATACCCATCCCCATCTCTTGCCCTAGTGAATGGGTATAACTCTTTGTCCTGTGAACAATAGGAAGTCACATTTTTGGACTTCATGTAATGTTCTTCAGAGATAAGCTTGTCACAAATTACAGCTAATAGTGTTTCAAGCTTCTCTATGTGATAGTTGCAAGGTGAACACAAGGTTGGAACCAAATTAAAGAAGAACTACTCATATTTTTCAGATTAAAATCTCACTAATATTTAATATTTGAATTTAAGCAAAATGTCAAATGTTTAAAAGGTAAAGTTCTTGTGATTATTAAAGGAACATTAAAGCAAAATAGAAATTGGATTGCTAAAAATCCCATTGCATTCATGTGGGTATGTATACAGGCAATGGCATATTTGGGGAAATATTTGCAAAGCAAAAAAGCTTTTAAATGCTTATTTTTGTTTGAAACCCTCTTCATGGTGTTGGGGGATGGTTGGACCGGATGATCTTGGAGGTCTTTTCCAACCTTAATGATTCTATAGTTCTATGATTTCTATGACATTTCACCAACCAAATAGTGTTAGGCTGATCTGGTACCAAAAGGTAAAATCTTTGAGGAATGCTACTCATTTCATATCCACTATCATCAACCGTGCTTACAAATACTGTCTTCTCCTTGAGTAGTCCCACTCGAATCAACAGGCTAAATTGTGATAGCTAGCCATAACTGGAACAGGTATAAGTCATGTCCTTGCAGGAGAGGGCAATAGAAAAAAAAAATTGCCTCAGAGAAGTGAGAACATAACATTGTCTTCTTGCTTCAGCTTCAAGAAGCATCACACTCTCAGGCTCTCATCCTGATGGAGGATTTCAGCCACCCATATATCTGCTGGAAAACTACACACAGGCTGTAAGCAATCCAGAAGACTCCTGGAGTGTGTTGAGGATATCTTCCTGGTCCAGGTATTAGACAAACCAACCAGAAGGAGAAGCATCACTGGGCCTGGTGCTCACCAGTGCAGATGAACTCATTAAAGTGGTTAAGATTAGAGGCATTCTGGGATACAGGGACCACACTCTGGTTGAGTTTGTGATCTTGAGGAATACGAGCCTGGAGAAGAGCAAAGTCAGTACCCTGAATTTTAGGAGAACTGTGAGCTGTTTATAGAATTAGTGGATGAGAATCACTGGAGCAGAGTCCTTAGGGACAGAGGAGCTGATCTGAGCTAGAGTCTCTTCAAGGGTACTTAGAGTACAAGAGCTCTCCATCCTCATGTGTAAGAAATCAAGCAGGAAAGGCAGGAAACCAGCATGTCTGAGCAAGGATCTACTGGTCAAACTGTGGCACAAGGAAATGCACAGGCAATGGAAGCATGTGGCCTGGGAAGAGTACAGGGATGCTGTCCAGATGTGCAGGGATGGGATCAGGAAAGCCATGGCACAAATATAACTGAGCTTGGCTAGGGATGAAAGAATAATAAGGAGGAATTCTACAGGTACATTGCTCAGAAAAGAAAGGCCAATGAGAGTGTATCCCCTGTGATAAATGAGAAAGGACACAACAGGTAAGGACACAACAGATACAAAGGTAACAACAGACATAGAGACAGCTGAGGTATTCAGCAAGTTCTTTGCCTCAGTATTCACTGCCAGTCAGGCTTCCCACATCTCTTGAGTCCCTGAACTTGTAGACAAGGGCTGTGGGATCACAGTCCCTCCCACTGTAAGCATGGAGCAGGTTCAAGACCACCTGATGAAACTGAACAGGTACCAGCCTATGGGGCCCGACAACATGCATCCCAAGGTCCTGAGGGAACTGGCTGATGGAGTTACCAAGCCTCTCTCCATCATATTTTAAAAGTCATGGCAGTCAGGTCCACAGTGAACAGAAAAAGGGGAATATCACTTCCATTTTTAGAAAGGATAGAAAGACCAAGGGAACTACAGAGCAGTGAACCTCACCTCTGTTCCTGGGAACATCATGGAACAGATCCTTCTGGAAGCAAAGTTAAGGCAAAACGACGTGATCTGACAGCCAGTATGGTTTCACAATGGGCAAATCATGTCTGAGTGGCTGCATCAGTTGACGAGGGAAGACCAATTGATGTCATCTGCTTGGACTTCTGTAAGGCCTTTAACATGGTCCTACATGACATCATTATCCATAAACTGGAGAGATGTGGATCTGAAGGATGGATCAGTGGATGGCCACAGACACAGAGAGGTTATCCATGGCTCTGTGTCCAGGTGGAGGCCAGTAATGTGTGGTATCTTTCAGGGGTGTGTCCTGGGATGTGTGACATTTAATATCTTCATCAATGACATAGACAATGGGATTAAGTGCACTCTCAACAAGTCTGCAGATGACACCAAGCTGAGTGGTGCAGTTGATACAAGAGAAGGAAGGGATGCCATCTGCCATCCAATGAGATCTGGACAAGTTTGAGAAATGGGCCCATGTGTACCTCATGAGTTTCATCAAGTCCACGTGCAAGGTGCTACACCCAGGCTGGGGCAACCTCAGACATTAGTACAGACTGGGAGAAGAATTCATTGAGAGCAGCCCTGCAGAAAAGGACTTGCAGTTCTGGTGGCCAAAAAACTTGACACGAGCCAGCAGTGTGCACTTGCAGCCCAAAAAGTCAACTGCATCCTGTCTGCATCAACAGAGGAGTAGCCAGAAGGTCAAGGGAGGTGATTGTCCCCCTCTGCTCTGCCCTTTTGAGGCCCCACCTGGAGTGCTGCATCCAGGTCTGGGGCCCCCAGCACAGGATGTGGACCTGTTGGAGTGGGTCCAGAGGAGGGCTACAAATATGATCAGAGGGCTGAAGCGCCTCTCCTATGAAGAAAGGCTGAGAGCACTGGGGAGACCTCATTGCAGACTTTCAGTCAGATGAAGATCAGCTTTTTACATGGGCAGATAGTGATAGGACAAGAGGGAATGGTTCTAAACTAAACGAGGAGAGATTTATTAGGAAGAAATTATTTGCTCAGAGGGTGATGAGACACTGGAACAGGTTACCCAGACAAGTTGTGGATGCCCAATCTCTGGAGGTGTTCAAAGCCAGGCTGGATGGAGCTTTGGGGGACCTGATCTACTAGCATCTCTGCCCATGGCAGGGGGGTTGGAACCAGGTGATCTTTAAGGTCCCTTCCAAGCCAAGCCACCTTGGACAGCTTTGCCTGTCCTCTGATTAGCATCAAGGGCTTGGGCTAAGCATGGCTCCATCATGTCATTCACTCCCTTCATCTTTCTTTTCCGTGATACTGGAGAGAATGAAAGCATACCTATTTTGCACTTGCCTGAATGGGAAGCTGTGGATAACATTTACATATGTCACACTTCAGAGGATGACATGAATTTTAATTTCCTTTAAACACATCCACCAGAATAGATGCAGAGCAAAGCATTAACCTGAAAAGATGGGAACAAAGCTGAGGTAAACTTACAAAACCAGCTCAATTTCCAATTGAAACCTTTCTCTCTCTCTCACTCTCTTTATATATATAGATAGATATAGATATATAGATATATAGATATAAATTATTTTTATATTTCCTGTCCGCTGGCAACAAGGTTCTAGAGAAACCAGCTTCACAGAAAAGCAAGTGAACAAGTGCCTAGTGACTAGTTGTCTACTGGATAAAAACTGCCCAGATCTGGTCTAACCTTTGAGATTGACTTCACAGAGGAAATTAAGCCTTTGATTAATATTTATGACAGACTCTGTTTCCTTATCTTCAATGATATTTTTTAGTCTGGGAGAGTAAAATCCAGATTGTTGTGACAATTGTGAGAATAAATTAGTCAGTATTTATAAATCACTTGGAAGAAAAAGTGCTATTACTGATAATTATGAAATTGGATGAACTCAGCAAAACATGCTGCATAGGAAACTTGTTGTTTCTTGGCCCTCTTCTTTTATATCTTAAAGTTGGAAACACTGAACTGCAGTAATGTATTAGTGATGTTGTGATTCAGGGTCTAGTACTCCAGTCAAGTCTGTTGGACCGCATGCTCCTACATGAATATTCACATAATTTTGCCTTACCAGTTTTGTACAAATGTGAAGACAACTGATTCATTTGTAGAAAATGTTAGCAGTCTCAAAGCTTTAATAAGTTTCCCTTTTACTTATAACCAGCTAAACTGTGTCAGAAATGAATCTGTATTCCCTGCTCTTGAAAAAATACATCAGATGACTCCCAGCTTCTTAAATGTTTAACTCACATCTCAGCTAAGACTTATTCCCATGAAAATACCAGCACTTGATTGTGTGGGATTGAGTGTAAAAGACTATTGGGGAAAGGATGCCTCAGAGATCCACATCCCCTGAAACCAAGCAGCCACGCATGCACACATACACATAACCCATACTTCTCACAGAACTTCATTTTGTTTGCATTTAATTTATTTTTTTTTACAAATAAACAGAGGTTTACATGCACAGAATTACAATAGCTTTCTTTCTTAAAAAATGAATAAGAACCACTCTTTTTATGTTTGGTGGTGAGTGACAAAATATCTTTACTAAAATACTTAAAAATAAATACTGGAAATAAGAGATTTATTTTTTTTTGTTTGTTTTAAACATCTGCTTTAAAGTGATATGAGGGAGTGAAATTAAATTTAATAATCTCTCTTCCTTCCTCTGCTTTTGAATTCATAAGACAACGTGGTAAGACATGTGTTTCAGATCTAGTGTGGTATTTTCAGATGTAGACAATTCATTATCCGTGGTTCTTTTCTGCATAAGCCATGATTTTTCTAAGTATTAAATTGTCTGTTAAATTGTTCCCAGGTTACACAACACAAAACAGCATTTGTGTATAGTAAGGCATTACCTCCACCTGCTATAGACAGTATTTATTCTACACTTTTTTTTTTTTTTCCTGTTGGATTTTGGCCAGTGAACTCAACAACTAGTTGGAAATTAGAAGACCTTACCTGTCAAATTTTCCAATTTGCTTTACATAAGTTTAATTATTAGTCCTGTTTGGTTGGAGTAGAATGGAGGTTCTTTCATGCTTTTTCATGGATAACTTCTCCACTGGAAAATTCATATTTGCTGTCCTTGTCATAACCTAACTCACATATGTGTGCTTAAATCAGACCACAGAGTGTGAGCAGATTTAGATACTCAGCTACAGGACTTTTGCGTGCAGATTAATTGCTCACTTGAAAATGCTCATCAGTTGTGCCAACCACCTGCTTGTTCTGATTTATGCAATGTTTTCTGAACAACTTTGATAATACGTATGCCCATCTGTATGCCTATAGCTATGCCTCAGAGCACTACCCCTTCCTGGACCAGTAGACCAAACTAATCAGAAAGAGAACTTTACCACGCAGAAGCTAAATCTTTTGACTGACCGTCCATTTAAATCAGTCAGTTTAGTACAAAGCAGCAAGTGACATAACATTTTTGTCTCTCCCATGCACGACAAAACTGTGCTTAATTAGGCATTTAAGAGAGACTGAATTTCTACAGTTCTCACCACAGTTATTTTCAAGCAACTCAATGATCTGAAACACCAATTAGTTTCAATTCACACCTATTACCCTTGTTTAGTTCAGTGTTAATTCAAAGTCTAAATTCCCCTCCTTGACAAAAGTGATACTTCTGTTTTTGTAAGTGTTTCCTTTGAAGGTCTGAAAATGATTATGCCAAATGCTAATACTTAAAGCTTCATATGGATGCCCTCTATTTGTCAAGTTTTCTATCTTCATGTTTTTATGCCCAGCATATTCTCTTTCTTTCCCTCTGTTAATAAATGTATTGTTTCAACTCTCCTATTGTCTCTTCAACATTCTTCTTCCAAAATCACTGTCATGTTTTTATGGGATGCCATAATGCTACCACCAAAGGAGATTGAGATCAGTGCAATCTCATAGAACTTTACCCTTAACTTGATATTTCAAGGTCTTTTGTCTAAATGTCTTTTCTGTAGCTTGAATTAGATCACACTTAGAAGAAGAATGAGGAAAAAAAAAATCAAGTATCAACAAAAGCACTTTAAAAATACATTTGTTACTACTCTATCCCATTGTTTCCTTTTGAAAACCAATCCTCATAAATTCTGACAACTGATTATCTTAATTGCCATTATTAGCCTTTAAGTAGTTTATTCTACATAATTATAAAATCGTTCATATTCTCCTTAGTTTGTTAATGCTAATTTTGAATTTTGTGAGAAATATGACATTTCAAATCTCTTGCTCATGAGCTGACAATATAGAATTGCCCATCACTACCAAATAACTTTTCCTCCATATACTCTGTATACATATAACATATAGAAGTTATATATACCCGAGCACCTGCTGATGTGCATTCATACATACTGCTTATACAAATTAGCATGTTAGATACAGTGCTTTAAGGTACTGCAAAACAAAAACAAAAAAGTCAGTCAAACATTAATATTTTTATTATTGCCAATGTTTCTCAAAATATGTTGGATTTCTTTCTCAGTATAACCCATCGTGAAATCTCCACACATTTCAGGTCTATCTGACATTTACACAATTCTCTTTATTTTGGTTACAGACTGTATGAAAATTTATTGTGCTTTGTATTTCAAAAAAATCAGGTTTTCATTCAAAAAGTGGAGAGACAGTTCTACATTTGATGACAGGATTTCTAGAAAAATCTGAGGTAAATCTGCCAGTGTAGCTAGAAATCTGGACATACCCTTGATATGAACCATGGGCATATCATAAGACTTCCTTATTTTGGCACAAATGTATACCTCAGTTTATAAATATGCTGTACAGAACTGCCAAAAAAAACAATCCTGAAGCTGTGTTATAAGTGCCCTGCACACTTGCAGTTCATATGAAAATTACTCAAAGGAAAATTTGAATTTTCCCTCATATCAGAAGCTGAGAGTGCTAGCATATGTGGAAGGGTCAAAGTTTGCAGATAATTATGTTAAAGACCAAAATAATCTCAACATCAGACTAGAATACATCCAAGATGTACTATCTACTTGAGACAAATTTTATTTATAGAACTACCTTCTCACACTTATTTTCCAAAATGGAAATGCAGAGTAACAGCAGAGCAAAGTGTTCGAGTACCCAAAACTGTTAAACAAAATGGTTCTTCTCTATGTGTGAATTTACACAGAATTTCCACAATATTTGAAAACATCAAAACAAGGCAAGAAAATTTACCTACCTACAAATTTAATGAATAAATTTCATATTTGTATAATGGCAGTGAGCAACAATTTTTAAAAATAAAAATAAAAATAAAAATAAAAATAAAAATAAAAATAAAAATAAAAATAAAAATAAAAAATAGCAACGCAGATCTAGAAGTTAGAACTGCGTCCCCAGAGCCATGAGGAATACAACTGTGCTTGCTTTGCACAGGGTTAATTTTGGGTATCTCAGCAGCACATTTTCTAGAGATTTTTGTTCCAGATTGAAGTTAAATCTGGCCTATCACCTGGGATTCAGCCTCTCAAAATTGAGGATGTTCAACCTCTAAACACTTAGAAATGCTCTGCTTTTCATCTACAGTTCCTATCAAATTTAGAAACATCTTTCATATGTTTAGTTTTAACACAGATTTCAGTACTCCGCAAACTTATTTTAAACCATTTCATAGCTATCCTTCCTGCCTGTTAAACACATCAAGTGCTTCAGTGCCAGCTGGTGTCAGAAAAAAAGTCTAAAAACAAGAAACATACTGCTGGCTGTCTTCTATCCTTGCTGGCACTCACTGCTTGAAGACAGATTAAAACACTACTTGTAGCTCCTTCAGCTTTTTTCAGACACCAGAATTTTATAGTGGGAGAGGCAATTAACAATACTGCACTTCAGCAAGAAACCTTTTCTGAGTTCCTTTCCTCAGTTTTGTGATGATCTTCTAAACTGATCCCCTCTTGCATGGAAAACAACTTTCCATTTAACAAACAACAAAACAAATGAACAAACAAGAAACTGACAGGGAAAAATAAATAAATAAATAAATAAAGCCTTTATATTATATGCATTAAGTCTTTCAGCGGATTTACACATTCGATCCAGTATTGTTTTCACCTTCTCTTTCAGCTTCCCCACACTCTGTTTCCTCACAACGACCAGTCTCCAAACACCTTATTTCCCTCCATGCTCACAAGAAGTAAGCATTGGAAGAGATGTAGGTATGACTTTTGTACATACAAACACTTCTAAAATGCTCAGAATTACAATTCCTTTGGCTTTAATCAGATCCATTTTGTGGAGCATCTTTAAATGAAGAGTGTGTGTTTTTAAATAAATTCCTACAGGAGTGTTAAGCACCATGAAAAAAATAATGAACATTTATTATCTTCAGTTATTATTTACATAATACAATTGTATTTTTAAAAATACCAACAATTCTAATCTGACTAGAACAAGGTCTGATTCAGTCAATTTTAAAACCAATCCATGAAAAAATATAAATAACAAATTATACGTTACAGTCTGTGAGTTTCCTAATTTTATCTTCTAGAAGTAAAACTGAAAGATCTACATCTAACATAGAAATTATTTTTTGTTAATATAAAACTTTTCTTCAAGTAAAATGTTTACTATCAGAATTAAAATATTTTCATCCCTATTGGTATTCTTTTTAAGCAATACCTGACATTTTTCACTAAATGCACTGCAAATAAGTGTAAATAACACTGATTAAAAAAAAAAAAAAAAAGTTGGAGCTGAACAAAAATATTGGTTCGTGTAACTGGTGTTTGTGACTACTACTTTTACAAGACACAGAAGTGTTTTTTACCTATAAATATTTTAAATGAAAAATTCAACCCAAGACATTATTAAAACATTAAATCTGATATCTTTGGTCACTATTCATTGTTGGAATAAAAAGAAGTGATAACAAAATGTCCACATGCTATGCTCATTTTGGCAGTTTATGAACCAAACTAATAACTACTTTGCAAGCAGTAAAATTTGGCATTATTCTAGTTGCTCTATTAGAACTATAGTAGATTTCAATCTCAAAAATTCTGTATAGAATGCAATACTTCTATACTTCATGGACTAGCTCCATCTAGAACCAGAAAACTGTAAGTAAAAGATCCAAATTATCAGTGTTAGTATAGTTGCATTATGGAGATACTCCAGCCAGACTAATTTATCCTTCTGAGAAAACAGTTCCAGTATTTCTGTAGGCCAATTTACTGCACTATGTAGACAAAACTAAGAATGAGATACAATCAAGGACACAGGCATCTAAAGCAAAATATATGCCAATACAAGGCCTGTGTACATAATAGCAATTTCATGTTGAGCTGCCACTTCACCTTCAGGATAGTTAAATTTATCTGGTCAAGAAAAAGCACACTTAAGTTTCTTTACAGAAACTTAGCCTATTTTGCAGTAAAAATCCTGAATTTCAGTGTATCAGAAAGAGAGCTAAGAAACAGTGGTCCGTATCTTAGAATGAAAGCACTTGAGTGGGACACAGGAGTTCTGCTTCTCAATCAGTGCCTCAGGGAGTCTCCAAGGTACCCTCTAGTCATTGGAAAAAAATGAAAAGTCACTGAAAACCTATAAACTTAAGAAAATATGGTTTAATTTATTTTCTACTATTTCAGCAGTCAGATGTAGACAAGGTCTTTTTAGCAGTAGCTTCTGAACTCTGGATACCAAGCTGATGGATCTTGTGGCTACCTACAACCCAGGGACATGCGATAGAAAAGAAAGAATGTTAGATACATAACTGTACTCAGTATTTTCTAATTGCTAGTTCTGGAAGTCCTCTGCAAAGCCATGCAGGTTATCATAGACTGCCTAAACAACTAAATTGAGAAGTACTCCCAAGTACCAAGCTCCATTACACTCTCCAAGGTGAGCTTTCATGTAGATGAGGTACAGATAAGGGTAGAGATCCCTCTACCCTCCAGCTCCAATTTCCTAATTGCCAGTAATACACATCTTACTGCATAAGCATAGTTATCTTCTTAAGGCACCTATGTCACTCTGTGCTTTATATAATAATCCTAGTTGTTCAGTTTTGGCCTACTAAGTTATCTGGGCACACAAAATGGAATAACTTTAGTGCCTAATCTATATTTGCTTAAGTACTGAACCTAGACCTACAAGCATTTATATCATATACAAAGTTATATATAGTTGCAGCCAACTTCACAGTCTCACTTTATTTAAACAAAATGCTATAAATGTGCCACACTGTGTAAAAATCAGCCTGAATGCCTATTTCCAAACCAATTACAATACAGCAATGGGCTCTCTACAAACACAAAATAAGATAACACCAGTCCTGCAAATACAATTCCAGAGCTTAAATTCCAAATTGTTCTGATCTGATTTCCAAAAGGAAAAAGAAAAAAAAATTAAGAGGAGAGGAGAGGAGAGGAGAGGAGAGGAGAGGAGAGGAGAGGAGAGGAGAGGAGAGGAGAGGAGAGGAGAGGAGAGGAGAGGAGAGGAGAGGAGAGGAGAGGAGAGGAGAGGAGAGGAGAGGAGAGGAGAGGAGAGGAGAGGAGAGGAGAGGAGATATTTCATCCCCAAATGTTCAAGCAGCTTATGAATAGGATGCATAGGTGATTGATTACATCTCTGTTATTGTTGTCTACACCATTAGAAACAGTGATTAAAGACTCTAAACACTTTTGAGACTAGCCTGAAAACCCTTCTTTTTTCAAATGTTCAAAATGTTAATCTTATACAGATTCAATGCAAAATACACAGATGTACCCAAATACAGGTTGATGCTTAGCAAAATCACTTTTCTAAAAGTAAAATAATAATAATAATAATAATAATAATAAATAACAACAATAAAATATATGTAAATGCCTATTTTTTCAGCACTCATTTAGAATGATTAGCTTGTTATTTTTGGCACAGAAATTGCTATATTTTGTGAGATTTAAGGAAAAGTCTCTCTGCTATATCTCGCTCAATACTTTTCCACCAGTTTTAAATGCTAATTAAACTACACTTATTCAGAAGATTTTGGGTATGGTTTTAGAAAAAAAAAGTATTGAATGTTATGATCAAGTTCCAGTTTCTTAGAGACTATTAATGTCTAAATTGTATATAAAAATTACATGACCCAGCTGGAGTTTAAAACAAAATAAAACAACTCATAAGTTCTGTGAACCCAACTAATGACTGAGGTCTAGGATGTTTTTGTCCCTGTTTCTAGGTACTACACATTGCCAATAAGAATACGGTTTATGCCAATCTTAATCTAGCCATGGGAAAGAAACAGCCAAAGATATATAGCCAGAACTGTTTATGACATAAACAAACAGTTTACTGCTTCCCACATAGCAGGGAAACAGTTGGATTACACATCAGCATCTGGTTGCTCCAGACAATACTACCAGGAAGTTAATGAAATTGGAACAAGGAAATTACTATGACTCGGCACTCCATAAGAAAGTGTAATTTATCATCGGAAAAAAAAAAAAAAAAAAAAAAAAACTAACAACAAAAAACAATACTTTGCTGATAAACCAACAAAAGAAAGCATAAAGGCTGCATTGCTGTAAAACAATAAATCTTTTTTTTTTTTTTCTGTACAAGTTTTATTCCAAAAGCTGAAGTCACTTAAAATTTTTAAAAATTGAAATCTCACTATTATGAAAACTGGTGATTACAATCAAGACAATGAGGCAGGCACTTATCCATGACTTGCAAGGTATTCACATCATTTTCAAATTAAATCGCTATTAATTTTACTTTATAAGGGTCTGATTTCACCAAGACCAGCAAACTAGAATACTATCTCAGTATTTAGGAGAGTATCCACCTCTCAGAAAAGGCAAAATAAGTGTTTCTGTTTAAAGCTCCCAGGAATTAAACTTGGGTGGTCAATTTCTTGGTCAGGCATGTGAAATATTCTGAAACTCTAGAATTTGTTGCCTGAAACTTAACCACTAAGCAACCTTCACTCAGTCCGCACTGCCTGTAGAGTACAATATGATATCTTACACAAAAATTTCTAAGAAGCAGTTTCCCTTGAAGCTACACATTTCCTCATTCAAGATTGTCCTTTTAGTTCCCTTTTGGCCATTTCCACTGTGGATTTATTCCTGAAAAAGATCTTGGTCATGGCATCACAAAGGAGCAGATTATTCCCCATACAGAATCTTGGAGCACCTTCAGACCACTACAGACAGAGTGGACCTAGACTGGTACATCCCAAGAAGCAATACTTATCCACTAGTTCTTACCCAGCAAGACTTTCCTATGCTGGTTCCACCCCCATGACTCCATCACAGTGCCAACAATCTGGCATGCCTATGACCTACACAAAATGCCCAGTCTGACTCATGTCAGTAACTGCCAGCACTTCCTAACAAAAGGAGGAAACTTAGGCCATGGTCTAGACTCTGTATTCATAAGGCTTATTTGTTCACATGCCAACATAGGAGCAGACAGCAAGGAGACAACCTACAGTTTTGGTCCACTAGCAAATATAGCTTGCTGAAACATTGCTTGCCTGAAGGAAAATAGGACCATAGGATGGTCCTATGCCCTTTACCTTGTCCATTATTTCTCAGGCATGTGTCTTGGGACCCTCCTAGCTGGACATTCCTAGCTGGACCCTCCACTGGATCAGTATGAATATATCACATCCGCATACAGAAACAGAGCTCTGGAGGGAGTAAAGGTTTGCATGGCCTGTATATATTTTGGAGACGGAAAATTTGAGTTCATGAGAACTAGAGAATTCTAGTTCTCTGAGGGTGTCTATTAGAAGATGAATATAACATAAAATACATTATTCCCTTAAAATATATACACACACACACACACATATATATATGGGGAGGGGTGTCTTGTTTTGTTTGTTTGTTTGTTTGTTTGTTTTTCTGAGGCAAAGAATTTATCTCCTTATTCTTGTTACCATTAGAGAACAAGCATTCACAGCCAGCACCTGAACTACACCTCAATGTCCCTAGTCATCCTGAAATCATTCAGTATCAGCAGATAGGATATTCTCTTTCTCCAAGCAACCTCTAGTCTAAAACTACGCCCACCTGCAGTCAGGCATAAGTTGCTTTGCCTACAGCCGATTCCAGGAAAGACAGGCAACATCACAAAAAGCCTCCTCTGTAACGACCTTCCAAAATATTCTTTAAATTAATGGTGTAGTACTTAAAATCCTTGGCTCTAACCAGCAGAGAACTGCACAAAAGAAAGACATAACATATGTGCCCTAGGGGCTGACCTTCAAATCAAGACTGAGGCCTCTTTTGCCAATTATCCATCTGTCCTATGTGATTTCATTCTACATGTGAAATTCCAGTGGGAAAATAACACTCCCAAACCATGGGCCTTGCAGATCAGTGTTCGGCCTGTACTTACACACAGCATGTGTTCCACAAAACTGAGCTCATGGGGTGTTTGGGAGAACTTGGCTGTGAGGAAGCTTGCTTCAGAGATGGTGTATGGTTTGTCTGCAAAGTTCTTTTCTCAGACAGTTGTCAGTATGGAAAGTAAGCTGTCATCAGATCCCTTGGCAAGCCAATTCATTTTACTTATCTGGCAGAAGAAAACCTGACTAACTTCCTGCCAGACTAGTAAAACGAATTGTCATACTGCAAAAGCTGGCTCAAAGGAAGAGGTGGAACCATATGGCTAGAAATAGGTGCAGGGTTACAAATGAGTAAGGAGAAAGGATTGGGACTGCCAGTTTTTGTGGCAATAATTATATTGGCCACTAAGCCACACCCTGGGTACTTGGTTCACAGCAGAGGACTGTAAGGCATGTACAGCTCATGAAAAGCAAAGGGTAGAGGTATGCAACATTTCACTGTGTCACTAAGGTTCTGGGGATCAGTCCTGGCCCTCCTGAAGTCCATGTCAAAACAATGAACTTCGATCTGGTTAGGCCTACTACCTGCCTATCTCATTAGAGACCCATTACATTGTTTCAGAAACAATAGCAAAAGAGTATTCAAAAGAGTACTGGTATATCTGATTAAAAATATACAATTTGAGACAGAGGGGGAAAAAAAAAAAAGAGAAACAAAACAAAACAAAACAGGGGATAAATGCCTCTACTACTTGAAGCTACAGCTCTCCAGAAAGGTCCTGTCTTATTTTCAAAACTGATGCTTATTGGTAAATTTTTACCAACATTTTGTCATGCCAAATTGATACTCTCTAACTGTTCCCACTGAAATCACAAGAATTTTTTCTACTATATAAAAGGCACGTATAAGTCATTACATGATTTAAACCACAGATACGAACCTCTGCAGCCTGGAAAATACAAACAGCAGCATTGTAACACCCCAGGAACTGTACCAAATGTTAAACAATGCCTTTGGACTTTAAAGATAAGACATAGAATAGGCTAACAAACTACACAGCTGATGAAAACAGTGGTGAATTGAAGACTTGAACAAAAAGCGTGAAAAGGAAGAACATCTGCAATACTGAACTACTAGAGGAAACAGAGGAAAAATAACCCTGTTTCTTTAGCTGTAGTCTATATACCTACAGCAGTTAAAACTGAATGCATCTAGAGGTAGTACAACACAGCAGGAAAGCATGCAGAAACCAATATATAATAATGATATGCAATTCTATAACCCTACAGAGACAAAATATTAATCTTATAGATATATATGGAAGAGCGCAAAACAGGTTTTATTATTATTATTATTACTATCATTATTATTCCAACTTGACAAAAAAATGTGAAATGTAGGGGTTATAATCTTCAGAGAGAAATATAAAATATCCTTATTATTGAGAATACTCTGCTGAGAACCCAGCCATGGCACATATGCTCACACATATTAACACTATGAAGGATTGCGGCATTTATTTAGATTACTTTCATGCATAAATTATTCTGCTGTTTCTTAATGGGTATCTTTTCAGCAAATTCATATCTTCTGTCTCAACTGTAACGGATCTTTTAGAAAGACATCTATCATACTGTAAATTCTTCAAGGAATGGAGGTATAGTGCTAAATAAAAGAGAACTGAGGAGGAAGCCCAGGCATTAGATACGATTACATATGTTACTTAACTATTATTTTGGTCCCTGGCTATGTTTTTAAGTTTTAAAATTTGTCATCTCCAGTACTATACCTCAAAAACATATAGTTTGTAGTGCTACTCAGAATATAGCTTACTCCAGTGACTGCTCAGAAAAGCAAAATGGGTCAAAAATTCAAAAAATGCATGTCAGATCTTTAGTAAATTATTTTTTTCCATCAAAAAGTAATATATATATATATATGTGCAAATATTATTTCAAAACAGCAATTTTAAATGGTAGCATTTTGTCGTACTCAAATTTGAAGAACCTGATTCAAAATGTCAGAGGTTCAACATGGCTAAGTGCTGGGTCCTGCACTTTGGTCACAACAACCCCATGCAGTGCTACAGGCTTGGGGGAAAGTGTCTGGAAAGTTGTGCAGAGAAAAAGAACCTGGGGGTACTGGTTGATGCTCACCTGCACATGAGCTGGCAGTGTGCCCAGGTGGCCAAGAAGGCCAACGGCATCCTGGCTTGTATCAGGAATAGTGTACCCAGCAGGACCAGGGAGCTGATCGTCCTCTTGTATTCTGCTCTGGTGAGGCCGCACCTCAAGTACTATGTTTAGTTTTGGGCCCCTCACTACAAGAGGGACATCAGGGCCCTGGAATGCATCCAGAGAAGGGCTACAAAGATGGTGAAAGGCCTAGAACGCAAGTCTTACAAGGAGCAGCTGAGAGAACTGGGGTTGTTTAGTCTGGAGAAGAGAAGGCTTAGGGGAGACCTTATTGCTCTATCTGAAAGGTACCAACTACCTGAAAAGAAAGTGTGGGGAGCTGGAGGGAATGGCCTCACGTTGTGCCAGGGGAGGTTTAGGTTGGAAATGAGGAGACATTTCTTCTCAAAAAGAGTAGTCAGGCATTGGAACGGGTTGCCCAGGTAAGTCACCATCACTGGGGGTGTTCAAGGAAAGGTTGGACATGGTGCTTAGGGACATGGTTGAGTGGGTAATGTTGGTGGTAGGGGGACAGTTGGACCAGATGATCTTGGAGGTCTTTTCCAACCATAGTGATTCTATGATTCTATGACATGCTGGGGAAAAGCTTTGTTTCAAAGACAATTCAACAATGGGCAATTTGCCCGTGGAAGAGACTGAAGAGACTCAAAAGAAAGTGCTGCTGAACACTGTATACCCCATAAAACAATCTTACATCCTAATTAAAGCCACAGGATATGTTCTCCCTATTAAATCAAAAGAAAATGGACTAAAATTAAATGAATAACCAAGCCTCATACTAATGCTATTAAGATCTTTTTTGAGAGACATTTAAAAGAGACATTAGCTATATAAATGTAGTTTTGTAATCAAACTGTTAATTATTAATGGCTGGGGAGTGCCCAAAATACAAGAGAGACTGAAATAAAGGTTAGGCCATTTACATTTAAAATAAAGCAGACCTTCTCTTACACTGGTTCCATTGTCTATATTTATCCAGATGATGTCAAATCTAGCACAGGACACTGTAAATCCTACACATCAATGTTGCCTATTGTACACTCTAAAGTCTCTCTTAAGCTATGGGTTGCAAAGTCTAAGACTGATTCCCAAGTTAGTTAATTTGGCTAAAGCAGTTGTAATAAAGGGCACTGTTTGCTGATCACCATAATGAAATTGCTCCACACAGGAAGTTCAGCAAAGGTAATTAATGAACTTAAGAATTTCTGGACCATGAATGCCAGTGAGACATTTGACTCATAAGCACTTTATTTTTTTTTTTTTTTTTGAAAATGTTTTAAAGGAATGCAGATCTGCAGAGACATTTGAATGGATCTATATACTGTATAGAAGACCAGTGCACCCATGTGGATAATTAAACTGTAATTAGATCAATAAAGCTAAACAGAAGGATAAACCAGGAATGTTATTTGTTCTGTGTTACTTAACCTAGCTATTGTGTTCTTATCTTTATTAAATGCAGGGATTATTGCCATAGATAGCATACAGATATCAGAACAGGAAGAAGAGATTATTTTCCCTGCTGATTATGTGAGAGACTTTGCTAAGGATTTATGAAAGGTTATTTTCATGAAGGCTTAAGGAACAGTTTGGGTTAGTGGTAGTACAAAGTGAATTACACCAAATCTGAAGTAACAAAAAAGGACCTCAAGCAGAAGTCTAATTTAACCAGTGCCATCTGAGTGCAATGAAAGAAAAACAAACAAAAAGCAGCTTTCTGTGAATTTGTTTTTTTTCATTCAATTAATGCTGAACCTCTCACCAACAAAGTATATTGTGACCTGAGACAGAAATACTCATTCTCATAGAATAATGCCATCTGGTTAAGATGAACACCTGTATTCTTGTATGTATATACTAAATCCTGCTCAGGCTCCTGATTTACCTGTACATGCACAGGTGTTTCAGAAGATAGATAGCTGTAAAGTATTTTGTGTTAGCAAGAGGAAAAAGATGTAAAAGATTTGCATTGAACTTAATCCGATTAAAATGGAGAAAATTAAAAATAAAAGGAGCAAAATGGATTTAGAGTCCTAAGAAATATTTTAAAGCCCTCTCTCTCTCTCACTCTGTGCAACATGCAGAAGTTCTTGTGACACCTCTGGTAACATACTCAACTTAGAGAGTTTCTCTCTTTCCACAAGCAGCTACTTTTGTCTAAGCTCTGCAATGAACTGGGAAGCATCTTCCCTTAATGGCAAAAGGCAATTAATTAGGAATAATTTTTCCTCCAAATTTAGGACCTCAGAGACAGAGCAGTTTCCAGTTTCCTTGTCCACAATGGAAAATTACCTAGCAACATTGCTCCTAGAAAGAAAAAAAAAAAAAATCTGGGAGAACAAAATGTCACAACTATATAATTCTTCTGTTCTTCTGTGTTGTCATTGCAGCACAAAGATTTTATTCCTAATGCTACGAACAAGCACAGTGTGAGAAGTGGTATCTCTAAATTCCAGCATATATTCCACTGATGAGAAATGCATCTCCTGGGCATATGCAATGATGACCTGCTTTTGTGCAAAAGGTATGGAAGCCTATATGAACTCACAAATTATATATGATTGCATATCTAAATGTAAATGAATTACATAATTACTTTTATGTTTTTAGGAAGATAGATTTCATCTTCAGAACTTAATGTGTTTGCTAATATAGCAAACCTTGAAGTCCTCTGCAGTAAATGCTTTTATGTACAGCAAGAAAGAAATACGAGATACTTCAAATGACAGCCTGAATGCTGCTTTAGTATCAGAGATAATTTAGTGGTATCCCTCTGCTTCGGCTGTTGTTTAGGTCAGCTAAACTTGTGGATCCTTAAAAAAAGAACCATGAACAAATGAAATATAATTCTTTAATAAAACATAAGTTGTTTCAAAGCTGTATTTTATATACTAATTCAACCCAGCAGTTAAAACTCAGCTCCCTGAACAATAAAATCAGATTTGCTGAGCACAGTCCTGGCTTCTCCTTCAGCTGCTCCTTCCCCCACTGTCTTCTATGTAACTAGGCAAATACAAAAGAGAGCAATCAAACACGATTTTTGTTTACCTTTCACTGAGAGATAGAAAGTGGTGAGCCTGCATATGCTCCTTTGTCCACAGAGAACATACACTAGATTTTGTTTGATACACATTTAAAAGTTCCTTTTAAGTTTTCACTTCTTAGAGAATAGTTGTGTTGCTATAGCTTTTGGCCCCTTGCTAACAGCAGCTTTTCCCCCCTCACCAGAATTTGAAGCTTTTGATCTCTTTTATCTTCTGCTTGCTCATAGCCTAAGAATTGCATCTGTGGCAAAGCTTGTCCTCTTAAGAGTCCATTGACTTATTGCTAGAAAGCAAGGAAATAGCTTTCTTTTCATTCTGAGTCCCTGTTGAGATAATACATTCTGAAGGGACACAGTCTGTGTGGAGTAATCAGAGCTATTGTTCACCACTGTTTGAAATGCACAATGAAAATATATTACTGGGGTAAAGGGAAAAATAAATAAATAAATAAATAATAAAAAGAGCTTCTACCTAAGAGAAATGCACAGATAGAAATCCAAAGAAGGCTTTTCTTAAGAATCACGAGTCAAGCAGCACCAAGCTACAACTTGGACAATAGCACATATTGGACATAAATACAGCATGTATGCAAACAAATGCATATATTTTATTTAATGTCTGTGCCATAGGAAAGGCAAGCTATTTGTACCGCTCAACTTTCTGATTCAGAATGTCCCAGCACAGTCCACCAGACTGTCCCATGGTAACTCTAGTCTATGTTTTAGACTGATTTCCTGAGCTCCTTTGACTCTCCCGTAACATCCTTAAAAAAAAAAAAAAAAAAAAAAAAAGACAGCTATGCTGACCTCTACTGCACTATCACCAGAGTTTAGTGGGTAGCAATGGTGTAGCTTCCACATTAGCTGGGTGAAAGCCTGAACACTTCCAGAAAGGTATTCTTCACTTTCATCTTACATGACTGCAGCAATGTTCAGTAGCAGCCATACTAGACAGCTGTCACAAATGAAGCTATCACAGATGTTTGGTCTCAGTCAAACATCTTCCCAGAATAAAGAATAAAATATGCTCTAAATATGACAGTGGCTTCTGAGCAGTTTCTCACCATGTAGAAAGATCTGTGGTGGTGCAAAATGGTTCTGACATTGCCAGTCACACCACAATAGTGTAGGGACTGTGGTTTTGCAGTTCTTTTTTTATGTAGCTTTCTCCTAAGGAATTGGTTTGCCTAGAATGATTTAATTATTTCTACTGAAGTGCAAAGGTGATTTAAACTATATTTCTGTAGCTCCTCAGCAATGATGCATGCTCCTCATACACAATTTACACTGTTCAGCTAACAGACAAATTTTCAAGTTATTTGAAGATTGCACTCTATAAAAGTAGATCTCATTATTTATAAAGGTTTTTTGGTTTGTTTGTTTTCCTTTCTTGTCACTTGTTTATAATGCTATAGAGACTTGGTACAAATTAAAAAAAAAAATACAAACACCTAATGGGAAGAAATGATTTACATTTAATAGCCAAATTCTTAATTAACAGCAGACCATGAACTCATGTCTTAAAGTTAATAAATAAGAGTCAAAATTACATGTGTTCCTATTTAACATCCCCCCTTTATTCATTTTCTGCAACAACAAATGAAGGAAAACTGTTTTCCTTCAGTGGAACAACAAATTTCAACCTTGGGAGCACAGAAGCCCAATGAAAAAATCTGCCAATGTAAAATTACAAGAAAAAAATGGATGTGAAGGGAAAAAAATGTCTTTTGTTTGTTTCTGAGTGTGATGGCAGAAAAAGGATGCAGAGGCATACTATGTCATGAATTTCATGTTCTCCATACTTTCGAAGTGAATCAGAATCACAGAATTGTAGGGATTGGAAGAGACCTTGAGAAAATTGGGTCCAACCCCCCTACCAAAGCAGTTTCACTTTAAAAGGTTTGCATCCAATGCTGCAAATGTCCTTATTTATTGCATAAATCTCTTGAGATTCTGTTATCATCGACAAGAGGTTGCAACAGGCAACAATCCTTATGCAGCAAAACTGAAAAATGTTCACTTAACTGGTATCATCACAGTTCAGCCAATCTGTTAAAGCTTGCAAAATAGATGATTTCTGCTCCCTCCCCCCAAAACAAAACAAATCGAATCTCAAACCAAATAACAATCAAAATCCTAATATATATATATATATATATTCATAACAGGAGACCTTTTCTTGCAGAATCAGTCACAAATAAAGAAAAGTCTAAGTGTCCTTGAACTTAGTAACACATCATTGTGGACCTGATTATTAGTAATAAGAACACCACAAGAATCAGTAAGAATTATGCCAGTGAGAAAAGAAATAGCATGTCACAGTTACATGGTCAATCATAAAGCTGTCCCTACCTTCCAGTATTGAAAATCTTCACAATTTCATCGTTATTCATGGGATTATTTAATACATTTAGAACAATCAAAAAACAAGCGAATCTTAGCTCCCAGTATTTGCATTATTATCCTGTTTTCATTTTATAAAGCTTCTATTTTACAAAACTTCTGAGAATCATTTCAAAAATGAGTTCTATGCATTCAGAAACAAATAACCAGAGACAAATACTATTTATTTGTTTGTTTTTAATCTACACTTTTTAAACCAGTTTAAAAGTCCCTGATTTCTGTAAAATTAAAGAGGGATTCACCCCTCAACTGTGGGTCTTGCCCAAGGCAGTCATGAAGAGAACCCACCCCAGGCAAAAGAAAGACAAGCATATGCCAGGGACAATTGTTCCCACATACACTACCACATCTCGTGGGACAGGACCTCAGCATGTTCCTATCTCTTCTATTTTAGGGACTTAATTGACCCCTAGAGATAGCTAAAGTTAGACGAGAAGTCCTACACACCAAGTTCTAAATTAAGAATTAAAAATAAATAGAAACAAACAAATTTTCTCTTCAGAAATATTTGAATTTTAAAGAACATTTTAAGTTATAGTGCGCTTCTCTTTATGAATATATACATTAGGATATATTCCAATAAAAAAAAAAAATGCCTAACACAACTGGGGGATCAGGCCCAGTTCATGAAAGGCAAGTCCTGCCTGACCAACCTCATCTCCTTCTATGACTGGATGACCCACCTGGTGGATGAGGTAAAGGCGGATGATGTAGCCTACCTAGACTTCAGCAAGGCCTTTGACACTGTCTCCCACAGTACTCTTCTGGAGAAGCTGGCAGGCTATGGCTTAGACAGGTACACTCTTTGCTGGGTTAAAAACTGGCTGGACAGACAGGAGGCCATTCCCTCTAGTTGTATCGCTAGTTATCTGCAAGAAGAGGCTGACCTCCAGCTCCCCACAACTTCCTTTCAGGTAGTTTTGGAGAGCAATAAGGTCTCCCCTGAGATGGCCCAGAGAGTAGTGGTTAATGAAGTTAAGCCCAGCTGGTGTCCTGTTACAAGTGGTGTTCCCCAGGGGTCAGTGTTGGGGCCCATTTTTTTTTAATGTCTTTATTGATGATTTGGATGAGGCAATTAAGTGCACCCTCACTGTTTGCAAACACCAGGTTGGGCAGAAGTATCAATCTGCCAGAGGGTAGGAAGGCGCTGCAGAGGGACCTGGACAGGATGGGTCAATGGGCAGAGGCCAATGGGATGAGGTTCAACATGGCTAAGTGCCGGGTCCTGCACTTTGGTCACAACAACCCCATGCAGTGCTACAGGCTTGGGGGAAAGTGTCTGGAAAGTTGTGCAGAGAAAAAGAACCTGGGGGTACTGGTTGATGCTCACCTGCACATGAGCTGGCAGTGTGCCCAGGTGGCCAAGAAGGCCAACGGCATCCTGGCTTGTATCGGGAATAGTGTACCCAGCAGGACCAGGGAGCTGATCATCCCCCTGTATTCTGCTCTGGTGAGGCCGCACCTCAAGTACTGTGTTCAGCTTTGGGTCCCTCACTACTGTAGTGGGTTTACGTGGCAATGTTTTGGTAGCAGGGGGCCATAAGGGTGGCTTGTGTGAGAAGGATCTAGAAGCTGCCCCATGTTTGGTAAGGGCCCCATTATTTTCCAGAGCTGAGCCAATAAGTGATGTTGTTTTGCACCTCTGTGAGAGCATATTTAAGACAGGGAAAAAAAATGCTGCAACACACAGCAGCTGGGAGAGTGAGAGGAGTGAGGAACAGTCTTGCAGGTGCCAAGGTCAGTGAAGAAGGAGGGGGAGAGGTGCTCCAGGCACCGGAGCAGAAGTCCCCTGCAGCCTGTGGTGAGGACCATGGTGAAGCAGGATGTCCCCCTGCAGCCCATGGAGTACCACGGTGGAGCAGGTGGCCCTGCACCGACAGAGGCTGCCGCCTGTGGAAGACCCCTGCCGGAGCAGATTCCGGGCCGGACCTGTAGCCCATGGAGAGGAGACCACGCAGGAGCAGGTGACCTGGCAGGAGCTGCTGCCTGTAGGGGAGCCAGGTTGGAGCAGTTTTCTCCTGAGGGATGGACCCCGTGGTACGGACCCATATCTGGAGCAGTTCTGGAAGAGCTGCTGCCTGTGGGAAGCCCACGCTGGATCAGTTCATCAAAGACTGTATCCCGTGGGTGGGACCCCACAGCACAGGGGATGAGAGTGACCGAGAAGGAGCAGCAGAGAAGAAGCGCTGTAGACTGACCATAACCCCCATTGCCCCGTACCACTTGGGGGGAGGAGGTGGAAGAGGGTGGATGGGGGGGGAAGGTGCTTTTGGTTTCTTTCCTTTGTTTCTCACTTCTCTAGCTTGCTAGTAATAAGCAATAAATCTCACTATCTCCCTATGCCGAGTCTGTTTTGCCTGTTACAATAATTACTGCGTGATCTTCTTGTCCTTATCTCAACCTTGGAGCCCTTTTCATCATATTTTCTCCCTGTTCCTCTTTGAGGAGGGGGAGTGAGAGAGCGGCTGTGGTGGAACTCGGCTGCCCACTCGAGCTGAACCATGACAACTACAAGGACATTAAGGCCCTGGAACGTGTCCAGAGAAGGGCTACAAAGATGGTGAACACAATTGCTGGAACACAAGTCCTACAACGAGCAGCTGAGGGAACTGGGGTTGTTTAGTCTGGAGAAGAGAAGGTTCAGGGGAGACCTTCTTGCTCTCTACAACTACCTGAAAGGAAGGTGTGGGGAGCTGGAGATCAGCCTCTTCTCACAGGTAACTAGTGATGGGACTAGAGGGAATGGCCTCAAGTTTTGCCAGGGGTGTTTTAGGTTGGAAATGAGGAGACATTTCTTCTCAGAAAGAGCAGTCAGGCATTGGAACAGGTTGCCCAGGGAGGTGGTGGAGTCACCGTCCCTTGGGGTGTTTAAGGAAAGTTTGGACATGGTGCTTAGGGACATGGTTTAGTGGGTGACATTGGTAGGGAGACAGCTGGACCAGATGATCTTGGAAGTCTTTACCAACCTTAATGATTCTATGACAATTAATTGATCTTTAATTCTAATACAGGACTATGAAATCACTGTAATTTTGTATTATTTCAAAATCAAAATTATTTCAGGAGAAATGCTTAATCATCATCTTTCTGCCGCCTGCTATCCAATAATAGCTACTGAGGCAAGTCAAAGAAAGGTCTAATATCTTGTGCAGCTATCATATTGCAATAAACATTTCTAAAATGGCATCGTTAGAAATTACAAACTCTCTTAATAGATATTACTGCTAAGAACAAAGTTCTGTGTAATGAACTTGCCTACTCTGTGATGTTTTGTATGGTCCTCTTCTTACACAACTTCAGATGAAATTAGCATGGCTCTCTGATACAGACTTTTTTTAAAGTTACATGGTTTACACTATGATTATTATTAAAGGAAACCATTACATAAAATACTGAATCTCTCCAGACACACTGTATTCCTAGAATGTTTTATTTTTTACAATTGAGGTAATTGATACCCTTGAATAATTCTGTTTCCACCAGGGTTTGCCAGTACTGAGGCACTACTGTAAGATTACGTAAGAAAATCTGAAACCCCTGTGGCTTGACACAAGTAACACTTTGCCAGAAAGTCTCTTCCCTCACAGAGCTCTATTATTACATGTATTTGCAGTCCAGCAGGGAAGGATAACAGTGAGTCACCCACAGGCACTGCCCCAGGGAGATGATCGCTTCCTAATGTCAATCACAGTGAAGAGTCTTACCCTTTCATTTGCAGTAAGGCTGCAATGGTCAAGGCAGGAATCATAGTTATCATGAAGCCGGAAGAGGTCCTGCTTAAATGATGCTCATTTAGGGCTCAGATGATTTTACAAAGATGCTACTGAGATCAAGTACAACAAAACCAAACATTTCACTTAAAAGAAGTTTTACTATGCTTTACTAAAGATCAAAGTGACGGGCTTCTAGGATGAGTGGTGCATCTCATTGATACTATATAAAACACAGTTTCTGTGTCTGAATTAGGGAAAACAGCCTCTGAATTTCCTAAATCCAAAATATTCACTTGGCTTCCTTCATACTATGGCAGCCTAACCTAATTGCATATACTGGAGGTTCAGAGAAGGAAACATTGACAGACACAGAATGTAAGACATACACAAGCAACACCTTCTCTGAACTGTACAGCATTACCCAGTCTGAGGCCTGATTTTGAACTCTTCATAATGATGATGATAACAGTAAAAATACATTTGCATTTCTACAGGAACATTCAACCTAACATCTTAAGGAGTAATGCTGGAGTCATCATTAAACATAACACAGTGTTTCCCTGACATTAGATGAGAGCAGAATCATTTCAGATAGATGGTAAACTTTGGTAAACTGTAAGAATCTGCTAAGCGGAGCATTCAAAATAATGCTCTCATAGGTCTTGATAGCTACAGAACCAATTAAAATCAGCTATGAAGTCAGGCTCTCAGTCAGTCATACCTGTCTTTCTGAGGCCTATGCTGTGTTGACGCTCACCAACCGTACAAGGATTTGGGCATATTTAAAAGATATACTATAAAACAGAGTATCAGGCTGCATCGGTTTTCTGAATGCACTTGAGTTCAAATGTTTTTGTAAAGCAAGATATTGTATTTCTATTATAACCCACTATTGTTTTCATTGCCATTATTGCTATCATTATAATTGTTCTTACGAAAATGAAGTACAGAAATCAGATGGGCAACAAAAACACTCTGATCAAGAAAAAAGTCTACTGACTGATATCCACAGACTTGTCTGCCATTACAAATATATTTTTATCTATAAATAAGAATGACTTTATCCTAATTAAGAAGTTATTTCTCCATCAAGGAAGTTAATATACTTTTCAGAGAGTCATGGATTCAAATGTGTGGACAATAAAGGGAAAGGTGCTTATTTCTGTGAATTGTTAACTTTCTGGTTGTTCTTCTCTAATGTTAATGCTGAGGAGGTATTGCTCAAGAGTAGTTTTATCACATAAAGCACCTTGGCCAGCAAGTAGGATAATATTCCATTTTATTTTTTAATTTATAGGTTTTCAATATAATATGTTTTTTTAACCTCATTAATGTTTTAAAATGTTTTGTATTCAACTATGATCAAGTATAAAGCAGACATATTCAAGTATATGCAAGCATGGTATTTTCTACTGAAGAGCATCTGATATTACACCAGTTTTGAATGATAGAAAATGACCATAAAAACATACCAACAACAGAGAGTTCAAGAAATTTAGAGATATGAAAGCAAATTCTATGATGTTCTATCACTTTGAATTACAAGGAAGGGTTTATCTAGAATGAGAAAAATATTCAAGACTAGTTCTGAGTCAGCTCACACATGACCTAACCTCACTTTTTTCCCCTCATGAAGATGCAAGTTAATACTCTTTAGCTTAGCTTAAATATGCAAGTTTAATTGTGATGGGAACTTCAAATGGATGCCAGATAGCTAAATCAAGAGGATAAAAATAAAAAATAAAGATGTTTTGGATTTTAGCTAGGAAAGGGGTCTATGCTAGACAATACCACAATGGTCATCTGGCCTTGGCCTGGCCTGTCTACATTTCCTAGCACAGGCCTAATTGAAGACTTATTCTCAGGCACTTAACACTTAATATAGTCCTTTATTACAGATCGCTGACAGGAGACTGCCAAGCACCCCACAATCAGCAGATGTTTCTGTGAAACAATATCATATGCTAAATAAAATAATGCACACAGTAGCTACCTTCTGATTTAAATAATAATAATAATAATACAAAATACAAAAACACAAAAAGCTCTGTTTAACTGTATGTGTTATTGCAAACTCTTTTCAATGAAGAACTCCTTTTAATGAATTCCTGTACTGTTACGAGAATGTAATAAAGCATCCGAAGCCAAAAAAATTTATGATCTCCCATAAAACTTAAGAATGGACAAACTGATTTGTCTCAGCATTTATAGAGAAATAATTGGACTGAGAATTTACAGGCCAAGTTTCCACTTGGAAAGAAATTTTAGGTACTGTTACTATTACAAAACACTGAAAATGAATGTTCATAATGGAAATGCTGATGGACTTTTAACTTCACCAATGCTAGCTAGACATACAAATGCTCACAGACACTCTGTGAAAATCTGAAGCTTACTTTGACAAACTCTGCTTTAGTATATAAAAAGTGAATGACAGCCTTTCCTGGCTTTTCAATTCAGTACAGATGTAAGCACAGAAATCACTATCTCGCAAATCTCCTGACTTACCAGAATAGCTTGGAAGCAGGAATTATTGTAAGTCATAAGTGAAGATGTATTATGAGAAGTGTTAATGAGACATGAGTTACTTTTTTTTTTTTTTTTTTTTTTTTTTTTTTTGAGACTGTACTTTGGAGAGGTCTCCACAGCCGAAATCTCTTTGCAAAGTTATTTTCTTTTTTCAGGGCAAACTGAAGGCATGTTTCACATTATCTATCTGACACAAGCTTGAAAAATATCAACCTAATCAAATCATGCACGGTTTTTATTACAGTTTAGCAAAAAATACTATCTGACATTACCAAAAATGAATCATATATTTGGCTATAGTAATTTCTATACAGTACTAGGATAAACCCAAATATGACAAAAAAACTCATGGCTACTGTAAAATACCTTTAGTCTACTCTGTTCTTTTTCACTAAATCCTTTCCACAGGGAATTGACCAGCTTACTTCTGGTTCACATTTTTCTTCCCTTTCTGGGAGAGGTTCCCAGTATAATCTTTGCCAATGGGACCAAAACATGGTCTTATGAGGAGTGCTTTCCAGATTTAGTCCCATGATTCAAGACATCATCAGGTTTTAAAGGGGAAAAACCCTCTCTGTGGCAATATTAACCTGACATGTCTCCAGTCTAGACTAATAATTATGTTAAGGACAAAGCGAGTCCATTATCCACATGGAATGGGTGGAGGCTTTGATAAACCAGTAATAATAGAATTCAGACTAGTCACTGAGGAGTTTTCTTACTTATTTGCTTTCATTTAAAAAGGAACTTTAGGCTCATTCAAGAATTCTGCTTCCACTGGGTCTGACAAACAGCTCGTTTATTTCAATCAAAGGCAAAGGACTGCATTTAGTGTGGTGCCCATAAAACAGGAAATTGAATGTTGTTCAACAAAGGTTGACCTGCTCCTGTAGATTATTGTCTACACTGTTTTTGTTCAGAATGGGAAGCAGGGTTCCTTTAATTGTAACATTCTAAATCCTCTCATTGCAGCCTTTTATACATTCAAATGAACACATTCATTTAAAATCACCCATGCTTTCTAAAAATTGTACAAGAAAAACAAGTGTTGAGAACTGTAATGAAGCTGGTGACCTTCAGTAGAAAAAAATGTACAATTCATATTTAGAGGGTAGCAGTTTCCAAATACAAGCAACGTAGAGAAGGGCGACGAAGCTGGTGAGGGGCCTGGAGAACAAGTCCTACGAGGAGCGGCTGAGGGAGCTGGGCTTGTTCAGTCTGGAGAAGAGGAGGCTCAGGGGTGACCTTATCGCTCTTTTTAGGTACCTCAAGGGAGGCTGTAGCGAGGTGGGGGTTGGCCTGTTCTCCCACGTGCCTGGTGACAGGACGAGGGGGAATGGATTTAAGATGAGCCAGGGGAGTTTTAGGTTAGATGTTAGGAAGAACTTCTTCACTGAAAGGGTTGTGAGGCACTGGAACAGGCTGCCCAGGGAAGTGGTGGAGTCACCATCCCTGGAAGTCTTCAAAAGACGCTTAGATATAGAGCTTAGGGATATGGTTTAGTGGAGGGCTGTTAGCGTTAGGTTGGAGGTTGGACTCGATGACCTTGAGGTCTCTTCCAACCTAGAAAATTCTGTGATTCTGTAGTCCAGCTTTTAGCTGTGCAATTAGAACAAATTTAACTTTCATTAAGAATACCATGCAGATAACTTCGGACAGAAAACAGTCTCAACAACCACAACATGGTTACCCACCCTACAAAACTGGAACTGTAGAACTGGGGAATGAATTCTTGAGTGCCACCTACTGGCATCCTAACCAGTTCACTAGCCATTCACGCATCTGTCTCCGTGTGTACAAAGTAAGAAGTCTGAGCACACATGTAAATACATGCTTATCCAGGCTATTCCTACTTTAGTCATACTCACTTATGAATTCTAGAGTAGTGCAATCCAAGGGTGGCTCGCAGACTGTTTTCAGGAGGGCATACTAATGTAATATTTATACAATCATGTTGGCATTCATCTTTGACACAGACAGACCAGCATCCAACATCCACAGGCGTGAGTGCAAATCCTTTTGCCAACCTCCATGAGTGTATCTGGAGACCTGAAAATGGTATTTTCAATGCAAAAATGTTCACCAAAGTACCTAGGCAGAGGTAAAACTCTTTATTCCATCTTGAAAGAGGCAAGAAAATAGATTTTCAAGCACACTTTATGGACAAAGGAAAATAAACTATGTATAACACAAAATATTTGAATTATTTGATTGCATTTTCCTTCTACAGATCTTTAAGAATTGTAAAAAGACTGAAAAGCATTGTTATCCTCATTTTCCACAGAGGGAAATCAGAAGAAACTGAAATGTGGCTTTTTTTTCCTTACTCACAAGACAGTCACTGAAAAGAGAAAGAAAATATTTCAGAAAATATCACTTTTGCATGCTGTTTTTCAGGTCGCTATTTAAAACAGATAGTGTATGTGAACTGATTGCTTTCAGATTAATTCAAGAGGCTGATATTTTTAAATAGCTGCATGCAAAAGTCTAATGGAAGATACATTTCTAAACTCATTGGAAAATACTGCTGACACTATGCGACTTCTCAGAGTTATGGCAGAAAAAGAGCATTTAACTTCATTCATAGCATAAATTCCTGTCATAAATTAACACAGTCTTCACTAGAAAATGAAGCACACAGCTTCATACACGACCACATGAAAGAGTCACTGTACAATTATCACTATCAGTCTTCAGCTAAGACTATCGGTCTATCAAACTAAGTTGATAAACTTAGCTTCAGGTCCATCTTTCTTTCAATTAGGAAAATATTTACTATTAAAATACCTAGGAAGCTAAAGACACAATAAAAAACAGTAGTAGCAGAAATAACTTATGTGGTCTGTGGTTTTTGCTCCTATGCTACAACTAAGATGCTGCTTCTTATTAAAAAAAAAAAAAAATAAATAAAGCGCTCAAGAACTCAGAGGGATGTTTTTCATTCTCTTCTGTTCTCCAGTGTAACTACTCTAACAGGAAGTAGCAATTCTAAAAGACAACAATCATTTATGGCGTACTGATGCCCAGTGTAGATACAAAGGAGATAGAAGAAAAATGCAAAGTTGCAGTAAAAAGAGCAAAGAAGATGCAAATGGAGAAAACAGGAAGACTTTTAAGCTGTTGAAGACCTGCCCAAATGTTAATAGCTAATGTAAAAAACAGACATCGCTGAAACAAAGAAAAAATGAATAATCAGGAAAAATCTAGTCAAATGGCATTGTCTTCCTTCAGATGAAAAGCAGTGTACTACAGCCCATACAGATGGGTGGTTATTTATTGCATTGTGGGGAACATTACATTCCCTTTCTTTCTCTAGCCAAAGGAGGACTGAGCTCACATTACTCAACCTAGTCCTTCCCAACAGGATTAGGATGGCCTCTTATGATGGAGTGCTGCCTCTCCATCACTTTCAACATAGTCTGAGGCTTGAGAAAATGATGCTTGCCATAGCACATTGTCTTCTCTCTGCTGTATGATTTAAACATTTGGTAAGAAGCTGCTGCATTCTCCTGGAGAAACATGAATTGTCACGTAGGGAAAGGCAGGAAACACTCACCCATGTTTTAGCCTTCCCAGCAAATCCAGGCCTCCATTCTGCACACATACCACACTGCATGCATACAACAAAGAAGGTAACTCGTAGTGCACTAGAAACAAATCATCCCTCAACTCACTCATACTCTGTTAGTAAAGATACCATCACTGGGAATGTAGAACAGCTGTTGTCACTATGACAAAGCTAAGCTAGATGGTGCCCTTCAACGAGGAAGTGCAGGGTTGGAACCGTGATTGCAATGTCATGCAGACTGGAAACACGACCACAGCACTGCAGAGCTTCCTTCTGTCTGGCTCACCACACACCTCTCCATTTGAAATAATAATGCCTGCTACAATCTGGCCTTAGAAGCCTTTATCAGCTTGAATTTAAAATGAAATGCAGCTAGTTTTAAATAACCTTGTTACTTTATGAATGTTTTACTTTTTTTTTTTTTTTTTTCCAAAACTACATGGATCTCTAGAAATTCTTGAAGTCATAATTGAATTTTTGGGAACAGCAGGTTTTTTTGTTTGTTTTCTTCCAATAAATAGCTTTGCTCAAGTTTCTCCTGGCAGATAAACTTCACTGTTCAAGTGAAAAAAAAAAATCATATATGCCTTCCTAGCATTAATAGTCCATTACAATTTCTGCTACCTCAGAAAGTGAGCAAGAAATAGCTCCTGGTCTGTGTTTTGGAAAGTCCCTCTCCTGCCATAAGCTGTCTGCATGGATGTTAAGCACAGCTCTCCTTCAGGCTCTGTACCTCAGTTGTGAAGTAGAGGTAATAGCAACTCCTTGCTTCACAATAGTGTTGTGAAGTTAAACACAATAAACCCTCAGGAACAATGTGGTCATAAGAGTAAAGTAGCAAAGTCAAAAAGTTAGGGCATATTTATTTTGCTGGCAAAGCACTGCTCTCAGAGCAGTAATGCAAACACATTCTTGGTGTAATGACAGGTAGGGTTGCAAGTGAGATGCATTTGGCCTGTTGCTTTTAACTCGCATTGTTTCTGTTGCTAGCTTTTCAGGACATTGCAATCAAATAATTATTGTTTCCTTGGTTGCCAACTATTTTTCTTTTATTAGTAATACCGACCTTTGTTTATTCTTCTTCCTCCCATGGGAAATTTCAACATGCCTCCAGAAGGGATGTTGTATGACTCTCATTTATAATGGGATCCCTCCCTTTCTTCCCAGGGGAGACTTTTTTTCCTCCCTCCTCCCCACCCCCACCGCATTTGTAGATGTGGACACCAAGTCGATGCTCTCCTGTGTTCACATTCATGTGGTTTGAACAAGATGAACCAATCAGCAGTTCTCACGCATTTGTCTAAGAGATGTACTGTTCAAGAGAATTCATCTCAGACACCATTTCATTTAAACTGTTTAACACTCATTCTGACAACATTAGCAACAGACTATACAGAAAAGTAGTATCAAAAAATACATTTTTAGTGGATTTCCTTTCCTTAATGCAGTGAGTACTTTCTGAGGGTTTTGTATCTTTCATTTCTTTGCTTTTCTGTTCACTTTCTGTCTTCTCACCATGTTCTCTCCTTTCTCTGCAATTCATGCATTTTACTATCTGTCCCTTTCTCATCCACAGTTTGTCTTGGTGTGTTTTTGCCCTCTAATTACCCATCCCCCCCCCACCGTACTCAACCCTTCTCTTTCAGGTGCCTAGTTTATTTTGTCTTCTAATCATGAACTGCTACATTCTGCCCTAGGAAAAAAAAAAAAAAAAAAAAAAAAAAACACACTTCTCTTTCACTAGGTCACTGTGTACTTCTGCTAGTCTAATTTGTAGCCCCCAGTTCCACTACTGGCAACTCCTGCCGATGACAGATGTCTCACAATCAGCTGAATCTTGGCTTCATGCTTGAGGGAAGCTCAGGAGTTTTTTTTTTTTTTGCATTTGCTTTTTGCAGCAGCACCTTTATATAGATGCAAAGTCACATCTTCCTGAAGTACAGCTTATTTTAGAGAATTCCAGATCCCTCTGCACCATCAAGATCAAATACCTGTAGAAACAGCTTGAGAAAAATTGCAAACAATGCTATCCAACAGGGTGAGTTAGCATGGATGGCATCTTGCCCTGTGAGTCCTGTTCTGAACAGTCAGAGCATGTCAGTGCATTATTTCATTACTTAATATATACAGCAGGAACTCCAGACTCAAGCATGCAGAGGAACCTTCAACATACCAACCCTAAGCTACATACATCCTCCGCCACCACGTAGCGCAATGCATTCATCTCTTCCCATGCCCCCTGTGTCATTCAACTTCAGTATTACCTTCCCCCACTCATTTCTTCTACCTTCCTTTGGCAGGAAAGAATACATAATTGCCCATTTTAGCAAATGAAGAGAGACTAGAGAGTGCTAACTCATCAACCAACTAGCAGGAAACTCTACAAATTCAGATTGACTTGATATTCCAATGCTATATACTCAGATTGGCTTGGTGCCTATCTATCAGATGCTGGCAGTCAAATACCAGTCTTCTATCCTGCAGGGGAAAAAAATGGCTTAAGGGGCTATGTCAGTATATATCCAATACACAAAGAAATTGTGTCAACTTCTGGTCTAGTCTTTCTGCAATACCTGTATGCTCCTGAGCAAAGAAGTCAACACTGAAGGACCTGCTAACTCAGCTGTATGTGACTTTAGGGGCTATGTCTGCATCAGCAAGTAACACTGCAATAAGAAGTATGTGAACTAAGATAATGGCTGCTGGGAATCAGATGCCCACACTATATACTTTTAGGAAGTGCTTTATTTCAGACTAGCTCTAGACTACAGTCTACAGAGTCCTGCACACTGTAACTTCAACAGCAGATAGAGATCTACAGTACACCATCTGATTTTACAGAAACACAACAGAATGGTTAAGGCTGGCAGCAACCTCTGGAAGTCATCTGATCCAACCCCCTGGCTCAAGCTGGGTCACCTAAAGCCAGTTGCCCAGGACTGTGTCCAAATGGCTTCTGGACTTCTCCAAGGATGGAGACTCCACAAGCTCTCTGGACAAACTGTGCCAGTGCTCAGTCACCTTCACAGAAAGGAAGCATTTCTTCACTTATGTTCTAACTCCTGTGTTTCAGTTTGGTTTATTTTTTTTTCCCAAAAAGAATTCAGTTTGCCTACTCTGAGATTACTCCACAATTCAAATTGTTGTTCAACAGATTTGTCTCAACAGTAAAAATACCGCTCTTTATTCTAAGCTAAAATGCTAGTGTTGATCCATAGATTGGTGGTTCTACTATAACCATGTTCTGCAAACATCAGCAGTACCTGACTTTAAAAATTGTGTTTAATATCATATTTCTTTAAAAGTTTTAGCTTGCTTCACTTTTTTTCCTCATCTCCAAAAACAGAGCACCAGAAATATAGAACTGTCCAAACAAAGATACCACCACACTATGCTTTGCTGTTATTTAAACCATAAATGGACATGCTTCATTCATTCAAACCTTTTTTTAATAATGCAAATAAAAGAAAGGTTTCCTTTCCGCATATACATTGCTTCCCACACTACTGAGATTACACCCCAAGAATTCATAAATTTGTCATTAGCATCTGTGATAGAAACTTGAACACAACTTTATCAAATTTGTATGCCAACACAAAACACTATCAACGAACACTAACCACATACGCATTGATGTCAGCTACATCTCTACAGAAGAACATGTAGACACTAGATACATGCTTTTGGAAACCTATTCTGCTCTAACACACTGCCATCTTAGACACGGATCCAAATTAAATAGGCCCCGAGCCCACTGGGAAATCAATGCACAGGGTCTGATGGCAGATTACATGCACTATGCACAGATTCTACAGTGTGTATAGGTAAATACAGGTGACTACACTACATAAGCAGTGAGCTAGATGCCACGTATGCTGAGGGTGCCGAGTGTTCAGAGCTTTGCATGAATTCAAGACAATCCTGTCTAGTATTGCTAAAGTCACGGTTATGGCTCTCTGGCAGACTGTGAGGGGACAAAGTTAACCAGATCCCTCATCAAAACGCAGTTCAATTAAACCTGCACAATTGCTATCTTTGTGGTTTAAAAAATATCAAACCATCTACAGATGTGTACTACTGATGCAATTTTGGAATAAAGGACACGAAGAACAACGATAGAACCAAACGACACATACCATACCATTGTTGATGTCTTCATTAAAAAACTGTTCTTTCCGGAAAACTCCCAGAAGGATGGACTTCAAGATGCCTATTTTCTCTCTGGTATTCTGGTTTTCTTCAGATCGTTAAGAAAGACCTCTACGAGTACAGTCTCTCAGCTTTTGCTATTTTAATGATATTTGCACAAAGCAAATTTAAAAGCTTCTGTTAAAACTAAGCTAACTAAAATTGCATTCTGCCTCAATGCTTTATTCATACAACCTTTAGCCTATTTAGCCAGGCAAATGAATTAATGAATCAACTTGCAAAATGGAGAACTACATTTCGGAATACAGAAGAGAGAACCTGGCACTCAGAAGACTTCCTGCTAAACTGGCTTGTCCATATAATACAGTATATGTATCTTATATTTTTTAACAAAAAAAAAAAAAAAGAAAGTATTAACTCAAATTTTCTGCCCATTAATGCATGCAAATTTTAGGCAAAGTGATGAATTAATGTTCAGAAAAAAAAGAAAGGTTTTAATCTAACCTTTTTTGATAGAATTTTAACAGCATGGCTGAGGGTTGAACATTCAAAAATGCTTCAGGGTCCATTCCCATTAATTGCTGTAGCATTGACTCAATTTTTAAACATTGACTATTTTTTTTTTTATCCAAACTTTTATTTTTTATAAGAAACAAGTTACTTCTTATCTACTTTTCAAAAAAAAGTCATCACTTCCAATCATTTTCATATTCACACAGAACAAGTAGTACTGCTGTGCAGATTAGTGTTAAAAAGTAGTACAAAAAAAAAAAAAAAAAAAAAAACAGGAAAAATCTGGTAACAAATAAAATTTCCATTGCCTGGACTTTATCCAAATAGCTTTTCAAAACTGAAGAAGAATTATGAACTCACAAAATACATACACTAATTAGGAATCACCAAGCCAAGCGGAAACACTGTGCAAGGAGGTGTGGCTGTCTCTGTTAAAGCTAAGGTGTCTGAGTCAGCACCGCAAGGGTGGCATCTTCATCTATTTAAGAGCCAAAACTTGGGAGTCCTCTCCTGAGGGCAGTGCCTACAAACCTTTGAAGAACTGAGCATGGCTCACCCTCTTTAAAATACAGCTGCCGTAGGAGTAGTGTTATGTAATATCCGAGTGTTTGCAGCACTTGCCAAGTTCTGCGTTCCAGCTCTCAAGATTAGTCTTTCTTCCCATGACTATTTAATAAAATTCAGAAACAGTCTTGTGAGTAAGGACCAAAATCCAGGGTGACTCACTTCCCCCTTCCAGAGCACTACAGTCATTACATTACAGCAATATTGCCTCCTGCCTTTTAACCTGCATATTCCATATTTTGTAAAATCTACTTGGCTTCAACTAAGAAGGGACTTTGCACCTAATCCCCTTTTCACCTTCCTCCAGCCTAGACAGGGGCCTGTTGATTAACATACTGTCATGGGAGGGAAGTGATGTTGATATGACTAAGAACACACCTGAATTCAATCTTCACACCTGCCCATCTAGTCTAACTACTATGCTAACCAGTGGATCACGAGCAACCTGTTTTTGAATAAGTGTCTGTTTCTACTCTGTTAAAAAAAAAATAAAAAATACTATCCATGTATTCCTATTGGATCAGTCTCTCATGAGACTTAAAGGGAACCCAAACTCATTTCTGGTTAAGTCCCTAGTCAAACACATCAAATGCTATGAAATCTTTCAGGTAAATCAGAATATGCCTACAGTGCTGAAGTATCTCCACAGTTATGCAGCTGCTGGACAAGGCTGGTTGGATTTTTACTACCATCAGTCGTCAGTAAACCAAGTCTTAGGTCCAGATATAAATACTTCTGCACAATATTAAATCTGCATATTCTATGTAACATTGGTCTTTAAAAATATTCACTGAGAAAAACTGAATATGGATATACATCCTGCAGATCAGTGCCTCAAGTTGTGATCAAAACTTATGTTTACCACTTCTAACAGTGTTCAAGAGCTTTTATTCAGTCAGTAAGTGAACTAAGTAATGTGACCAAAGCAAGCAAATGGACATCCCTTTCCCTTTCCTCCATGCGGTGAGAAATAGCCTAATTTTATTAATAAGTGATAAGTATACTTAAAAAATCATTAACTGTATCAAATTACCATGCTGATCATGATTTGGTAATTTTCTTTTCTAAAACTAAATCTAGTTGGAAATGAAAGTAGATGTTATGTTATATCATACCTCCACGCACTAGTTCAGATTGCTCAAGCTGTGCCTTTTTTTCCCCCATAACCAAATTATAAAATACTTTCAACAGAGTCCTGCAGTTTTCTTTCTAAGGATATGATTACCACCTAAAATTCTCTTTTCTGAAAGTGTAACTATTAACTATGTTTACACAGATGATCCACACAGCATTTCTATACAGGTACAATGTGAAACTCCTGCCTCACAACTGTTTTGCTGCTCTCCCTGATGCTTCATCTCTCTACCTCTGTATTTTAGCAGCTCAGAACTCCATAGTGCTACTGAAGGAGAAACAAAGCAGCTGACAGAAAATGCCTAAGTAAAATAAGCAACTTTGGCATCAGGTGTGAAAAAGTGATTAAGTAATACAATCTCTACACCTGCATAACTTTTGTAATCCACAATGTGGCATGAATCTCAGTGCTGACTCGCACATAAAAAAACAAACCATGCATACCCAGCTCCTGACCTTGTAATAAATTCATGCTGAAATAGCTACTTTGAAAGAATTGACAGTTTAAACCATTTCCCCTTCCAAGAACTAGATCTTCTGTGCTTCTTCTGTCTGTCCTCTTACTACTACTATGACCTGGCAGAGCCACATATGCAAATTACATACTGATCACTTTACCTAACTGTGCTGTTACTTTCTCTCTTACTCTTCAGAATCCTTCCCTTCTAGACCTATTACAGAAATATCCAGCTGTGCTACACTCAACACAAATCAAAGTAATCCACCTTCAATCTCCAAAGATTCCCTTGACCCAGCTACTAACAGAAGTGATGGCAGGAGAGCAGGCATGACCTGCAGATTATCAGGATACAGAATCTAACTGCAGGGCTACCACCAAATACCTACAGGTTGGGAGATTTCATATGATAGTAGCCATATTACAGAGGGGTGAGGTGCTTTAATTATGCCACTATTTGGCTATCAAATAAGGTGCTTTCCAATGCCAAGGCAACTATTTTCAGAAGCAAATTATGCATTTTAATATACCAAACATATTAAAATGCAGAAAAATAATGCAAAACCACAGGAGTTCATAAAAATTAAGTATGTCTAACCAGCCATGAATAAAGGTGTTTACATTTGATGAAAAACTCAAGAATTCTAACAATATAAACCAGAATAAAATCCTAATATTTTATTAAAATATTGAACATTTCAAAAGGGAACTAACCAGGGAAATGACCTTCTTCCTTTTAAATTAATATAGGAAATAAAGATACTTAATGACATTAAGTTCTTAAATTTAGAATTCATAAACACTTCCCTTTTGTTATTGCATATCCATTGTAGCAATACCTAAAAAGAAAGAAAAAAAAAAAAAAAAAAAAAGTAAAAAGAAATGTATTTTATTTTTATTAAGCTATGCAAAATAAGATGACAGGATGAAGAAAAAAAATCCAAACTTCTAAGAAATTACAGAAATCACAAGATGGAATATTCCTCTAAAAAATTTATCAGCATTGCATAGCTCTCAGGGCTTTTTAATAAGAGTTCTTTTCCAGGGGTACTTTCTCACTTACAAAGACTGGATTCTGGTAAGAGGCCTGTCGTTATCCTTGTACAGGTACTTAAATTGTGCTCCTATTAATTCAGAAGTTTAAACAAGCAGAGATGGAGCAATATAATAATGATTTAGAGCAATTATTTCATTTTATCATTTAATTCTACTACACAAGCTGACCATAAATTGTTCTGATATTGTATACTGCATCTGTATGCTTCTGAAGGAAAAATCAGTGATTTTAAAAAGGAATAGAATTCTGCAGTGCTAATTAATATTTCTTCAAAAAGTTAAATACTCTGCCCTAACAAGGATAAAACTATGCTTACAGTGCTTACTTTTAAAACATATTTATGACCCATAACTGATACTAAAGTAATTACTGGGTCCCATTTTTTCCCCCCTATATTCCAAGCCAGGCCCAGCACATCCAATACTGAAGATAAGAAATTTAGAAAGTTTCTGTAATTACACTTGTTGAAAATTCACCAATTTCATCAGAAATAAAGGACAGTATCAGATGCAAATTTTGTTATGACAGAAAACATTAATGACTTCACGGCAGAACAAGGTTAAAACTCATACATGGATGCTCACTGAACCACTAGTTCATACTTTCCACCTGACTTGAACTGGCTTTTGTCAATGTAACTAATTAACAAAAGACAGCAATATATACATGTAGTCACCCCCAAGCAGGTATCAAACCAGACATCCACTGGTGCCAAGCTGGAGATTAGCTGCAGTAAAACAAATCCTAGTAAGTATGCAGTTCACCAGAGAAATGACAAAAATAATTTTCAAAATTTATTGGGGGGGGGGGGGGGGGGGGAGGGTTAAGGTTTTTTTTTTTTTTGTAACTTCTATAATCTGCAGGGAACAGTACCTCCTATATGACACAACGTAAGTTAATTAAAGAACAATCAGGGCCTGTTAAAGTTTCTGGTAACACAAGCGCAGTAACTCCGCTGCGCAGCACCTCGCCACAGGACGCGGTGGTTGCTGAAGTAAATCCCAACCCCCTGGAGAAGGGGGCGGGGGGGAACACCTGAGGGCGGCTCTGCCACGCTTCCCGCCTGCGGTCGGCACCCAGGACGACGCCCGGGGCCCAGGGCCCGGCGGCCCTCCGTGAGGCCGACCGCCCCCCTTATCCCCCTGCCCCCCGACACACGGCCCCACAGGGCGCCGGCCCCACACAACCGCCCCCGAAACTGGTGGCGAGGGCTGCGCAACGGCCGGCAGCCCCGCGCATGCGCAGAGCGAAACGCTGCCTGCCGGGCTCTCACTCCCACAGCGCCGCCTCTCATTGGCTACCGAAGGCTGCCGAGCGGCTTCGTGCACCTCCGGAAAGCCGCCGGAGGCGGGGGTGGCGGGGAGGGGGAGCAAACGGCTCGAGCTGCGGCGCGGTGCATTGTGGGGCGGGCGGAGAGTCACCGCTCTGCTAAGGGCCGCCATCTTGTCTGCGCCCGGACTTGCTGCCGCTCTCGGGGCCCGCTCCTCGTCCTCGCCCTCGCCGCGCGGAGCGAGGGGACAGAGAGGGGACGAGGCGCCCGGCCGGGCGGCGCTGATGCGCCCGGAGCTTCCCCGTGCCTTCCACGGGCGCTGCTAGCGAAGGGGGCGGGGGTAGTCGGGCGGCCGCCGGCGCGGCCTTTTCCTCTCCTCGGCCGGGATGGGCCGGTCCCGCAGCCGCAGCTCGTCCCGCTCCAAGCACACCAAGAGCTCCAAGCACAACAAGAAGAACCGGAGCCGCTCGCGGTCCCGCTCGCGGGAGAAGGAGCGGGCGCGGAAGCGCTCCAAGTCCCGGGAGAGCAACGCAAACGGCGCAGGGAGTCGCGGGTCCCGGTCCCGCTCAACACGGCCCCCTCCTCCCGCCGCGACCGTGGAGCGCGAGCGCGAGCGCGCCTCGTCCCCGCCCGACCGCATCGACATCTTCGGGCGCACGGTGCGCAAGCGCAGCAGCCTGGACGAGAAGCAGAAGGGGAGGAGAGGAGAAAAAGCCGAGTTCGAGCGGCAGCGGAAAAATGTGAGTGCTGGGCCTGGGTGGGGCATCCCGGGGGGGTTGGGCGAGGAAGGGGGTGCGCTGTGCCGCAGGGCCTGTCTCTCGCCTCGCCTCCCTCCCCCAGGCTGGAGTCGTTTGCTCGTGGGGAGAAGGCGCCTAGTGGCCGTCGCTGAGGCCTAGCTTCTGCTGTTTTCCCGCCATCCTCCCCTTCCTAAAGGCTCAAGAGTGCTAAAGCCGCCCACTCAGAGCGAGAGCTGCTGCACGTCGCCTCCCTGTCACCCAGACGCGCTGCTCACTTCCTATCTGTCGCTCTCCCTGCGCTGCTCTTAAACTTCTTTCTGCCTCTGAGGCCTCGCGCCACCGCAGCTTTTGTGCTGCACTGCCACACTTTCTGCCCCTCCCCTTCTGTGCGTGGTACTTATTATGCGTCGAGCAAAGGCATTTGGAGTTGCCCATCTTAGGGTTTCAAGAAGTGCTAAGCAACCATTGTTGTAACCTTGCGTTTTACTTTACTTTTTTCGTTCCTCTTTAAATGGGACAGTGAGATCCAGAGATTTGTTTTATAATAAAGCTTTTCCTTTTTCAGTTTTTCATTGTGGGGAATATAATAAGTTTCTGAAGTCCATAAAGATACGTAAATCATGTTTAATGTTGGGTGTACGTTTTAAAGTGATTGTTGCTGTACATTAAAGATGTCTAGCAATGTCCTTAAGAACGGACAGTTAGAAAGAGACCTTCAACAGACGGTAACAACAGCTGCACGAGTTGTGCTAAAGTAATTCTTCTTTGATGCAGCCCTCGCTCCTTAGAGCACCAAGTCTAGAGATAGCACTTGTATGTGTGAAGTCAACTAGTTCTGTTAATTTTTCGGTGGAGGTTGGAGTTTTATTTCAGTTGTGCTACTCTAATGAAATACTATTTTGTAGTTCAGAAGGTCTGATCACCCTGAATTGTCACTTTTTTTTTTTTTGGATAATTTCCTTTCCTAACTTCAGAATTTGACAGTGATGTCATAGAAACTTAATGTAGCAATACAAATGTACACAAAAACATCACATGCTTTTTGAATCATTAGCCCTAATTTTGCAGTTTACATTTTTTTTCAGAACCAAAATTAAAAAAAAAAAAAAAATCCACGCACCTTCGGAATGTGCTTAACAATATGTTTAAAATATTTGATCTGTTTTGCTTCAGTGGAGTGCTTTGATTGAAAGTAGCCTGTTCATTCAATGAATTTGATGTAGCAACATACATTTCAAGTCTATTTTCTGCGGTGTTTTCTATGCAAGTCAGAAAACTTTGAAATTATACTCATGAAGTCTCTGCAGCACGAGTGTTTGGTTGATATTGGCAACAGAATAGTAAACTATTGAGTGAGAAACAACATTGGAAAAGGTTAGACATAGAATTTTGATGTTTCCAAAATGTACTTCAAATTTCAAAACCAGTATCAAACAATAAATCTTAATGCAGCATACAAGTGTGATATCTGAACTCATTTATAAATTGTGTTACATATACTCAGGAAATAAAATAAGTAATTTCTTGCTGACTAAATTAACTAGCAGACAATTATATATCGAAAGTGACTTTCTTCTTGTGTCTGTCAAATCTTAACACACAGACCTAACTCCTGATTTTATTTGTAAATTATAGTTTTCTATAGCAAAGTTTTCATAAAAATGATAAATAAGCGTTGTTGTTGTTGTTTTCCTCAGAAATCTGCCAACTGCTAAGCATTTGCTTTTTTTTCAAATTTTCTAAAATTAGTTTTAGGAATTAAATGGAGCATACTAAAATATTTTTACGTTAATGGCCTCTCTGTTTCTCTGGGGTTATTGCTCAGTAAGTCAGGGTGATAAACTTAAATCTGTGTATAATGTACTATAAGTGATTAAAAAAAAATATAGTTGATATCAACTATTAAATCACTGATGAGATATGTATCTTTGTTTGTAACTTGATTTTCTTGAGACACCAGTAAATGGTTAGAAGTATATTGTCATTATCCATAAACATTATTCATTATAAATGAATTTTGTGAATAGATTTGATCTTACTTCTGTTTCACTTCTTTTTGTTTCCAGTGCTCCAAGAAATGTAGTCCTGTATATTGAACAGTTTATATTTATAAAACTGTCATTGCCTATGCTTGCGAAAAGGTGTATTTGCTCAGTTTAGTGGAATACAAATGGAATTTGTGGAGGCGAGAAGAATGAAATTTGTGCAACGCACAGTGCTTGATTTGAATGCATCATTGATTGCTGAGGATATTTGAAAAGTTACTTTAGCGCTGAGCGTTAGGGTTTTTTATAACTTTGTACTATCGTTATTCAATTAGCTAACTTTTATTCTCATTTTCTTAATATTAAAGGAAGCTAAAATAATTGAATAAACATTTGATTGTGAGCTTTCTGAAAAACAGATTTCTAGAAAAGACTTTGTATCGTTTCAGGGACTGTAAAAGTACTTGTGACTGAATAAATAATGCTAAGAGGGAATATTTTTTTCTAAAAAAGAAAGTTATTTGGTATATAAAGGGTATTAACCGATATATATATGTGTGTATATAATAAAAAAAACTTTTGACCGTTATCCAACTTCCATCCAAAAAAGGCCTACAAGTTACTGACTTGGCAAAGACATGTCTGATGTATTTTTCTGGATACTGATGGGGACCTTTTTTCCCTTCAGAAAATTACCTCAGGATACTTTGTCACTTTAGAAAAAGTGAGCGCTGGCCCAATGTGTCATTGGAAAAATTTGCTATCTACTGAGAAATGGAAGAATAAATTTAGTCTTCTGGGGTTGAATGTCTAAGTTGGGATTTCCAAAACTTTTCAATAAAGGAGAGGGACTATGCGTTTGGTTGAAAAGATGTGTGAACAATTTCTGAGCCTTTCACCTTGGTATTTCAGCTGACTATCTAGATTTGCAGTCTATACTTCATAATCTCCTATACATAAAGTTCTTTTTACGTGTCTCGGTATAAATAGAAATATGCAAGAATTATGAAAATTACAGGATATTAGGATACTAACAATGATTGATGTCATTCTAAATTGTGGCTTTCTGGTGCTGACAGGCCACAAGATAGGTTTATAAGATTGTTTTGTATTTTATAGAATATTTAAAATGAAGGTTCAGTTTCAAGGTTTAAAAAGAGCAGCATTCTCCCCCAAAGCCTGTAATAATCCTAAATGAATAGTGCCATCTGAAACATACATATACAGTATTCACTCTGTAAAAAGAACATAGTTAATATTTGGATATCTAATTGCCGTACTGTACTAGTGATTACTACCTGGAAGATATTCTTTCTTCATTTCATAATAAACCTGGGAATTGACCTAATCATTCTGTATCCTTTTTAATGAAAACTTAAACAGTGATCAAACTAAGTAATAATGTTGTTGCTAAACATATGTAAAGTAAAGTTGACATTTAAAAATGCTTCAAAATTTCAGGACATGAAAGACCGTAAAGGTTGCAAGTATTTTTTTAGTGCTTGGTGTTGGTATATTGTGTTTTGGATAATTACAGTGGAAACAGAGTGCTGCAGTAGACAAGTTAGAGGAGAGCTGAAGTATTTGAAATTTGATGAGATATTGGATAAGTAGATTGCAGAAACAACACCTAGAATTCTTAATAAATACTCAAATTACAAAATGTATCACTTCCGATTAGCTTGGTGCCACTGAGATGTTTGTTTTAAGACAAGATTTTGCAATATATTATGACTACATTTGAAACCATTTAAATTCCTAAAGGGTGAAGGATGACCAAACTTGGTGGAGAGGTGTTCTTTCCCTAAAAACTATGGGTTTTCGTCTCAAGAAGTAGTATGATAAGCTGTCTTCTTAAGCTTAACAGTCTAGAGATAAGGAGAGATGCTAAATATGGTATGATCTTAATGGTCCCTGTGGTTGAAACACAGGTTGCCTGAACGTTCACTACAATATGTTCTTCAGTGTAGGGAAAAACATTGAAATATCCAACGTATGTGAGATAAAACCATTAGAAGTTGATTCAGTAGTGTGGTTGGTGCTTTGCATTTGCAGGAGTTCATTTTACTGCAACCCTTTTTATTGATTAAAAAGGTAATCTTCATGTTTGCATTTTCTAGCCGTCAACAAGAAATTGAAGAGAAACTAATAGAGGAAGAAACTGCTCGAAGAGTGGAAGAGCTTGTGGCTAAACGCGTAGAAGAAGAGTTGGAGAAACGGAAGGATGAGATTGAGCGAGAGGTTCTCCGCAGGGTGGAAGAGGCTAAGCGCATCATGGAAAAACAGTTGCTCGAAGAACTCGAGCGACAGCGACAAGCTGAACTTGCAGCACAAAAAGCCAGAGAGGTAACGCTCGGTCGTTTGGAAAGTAGAGACAGTCCATGGCAAAACTTTCAGTGTCGGTTTGTGCCTCCTGTTCGGTTCAGAAAGAGATGGAATACTGCAAATCTAATTCCCTTCTCGTACAAACTTGCATTGCTGCGAAACTTAATTTTTAGCCTATTCAGAGGAGCTCACTGATACTTAAACAGTTACTCTCCTAAAACCTGAACAAGGATACTTGATTTTTAATGGAACTGACCTACATATTTCAGAATTGTTTGAAACTTTTGCCATGGCTGCAGGATTTATCAACGGTCCTTTCTTTTTTGGGGAAGGGTATTAAAAATCTGTAATTATGTATCCTTCATTTGTTTCATTTTGTTTACCCTAGACTGTAAGAGGCTTTTGCCTTCAGTCAGGCAAAGAGCAGGGTCCAGCACTGAGCTGCAGTACCTGTCTTTAACAAATAGGTTTCTTACTCTCCATTCAAAACAAACATTTTCCTTGAGCATACATTGGACTAATTCTGGGACTTCGAGCATAAGCCCATCCACGTCTTCACGAAGGATCTATGTCCAAATCATTATTTCCATTTTTAATATCTACTAACAATTCCTTTTTTCCCTAGAAGTTATAAAAGAGCAGGTTGCCCATGTCTGAAGTCAAGCTGAACATGTGACTTGGGTTGTGTTTTTTTTTAATCAGCAGCTGGAGCAGAAGCTGAAAATGTCTTTCTGTGAGACAGTAATTTGCTACTAAAGGCTTTGCCTGCCTGCCTGCACCAGTCATTCCAGGATCCAGAAATGTCAAGACAAACTTTAAATTGTGTGAAGAAAATTAGCAGTAAACAGTCATGTGTCAAGCACTTTTTTTACTCTGCACTTCATGTACAGTTTATTTTAAATGAATATATTGATTGGCTTACAAAAGGAGAGAGAGTAGCAATGAAGTTTTGCCCTTCATACTAAATGTGACCTGTCTGTCACAGAGTCTTTGAAATTAAAAAAAAAAAAATTACAACAAATATTAGGGATATTAAATAACATCTGTTTTTTTAAGTTCAGACCTTGACTATAAAAGAATTGAAGTTGAATTTAGATATTTAGATGTGTATATTCAGCAAATGCTTTATATATACAGGTTTTTGTTTTATCAGATTGATTTTTTTTTTTTAAGTGTTTTTGCTATAGTCAATATGATGTGGAGACGCCCCATCAGTTCTTTGCAATGCAGAATAAACTTCCATGCCTGGAGTGAAGTGTGCTAGCTAGTAGCTGGTTACTAGTCATAGTAAGAAGTTTTCTCTTCGTTTGCTTGCTTTGTTCATATTAACTTTTTTTTCTTACACAGACACAAACCTCTGGCTAACTTTAAATCTTCCAAATATTCAAATAATTTGGATATATATTATGTGAACTGAAACACCTCAAAATCTTTCACGCAGTCTTCATATTTATGGGTTGCATAAAAGAGTTCCATAAAATTCACCAAGAAAACAACAATTACAAGGCGTTATTTCCTGATCTTGCCTTTCCTGGATTCCAGAATTCCAAGTTTCAGACTGCAAATGACAGTTTCATCTGTCTTAAAATTGTCAAAATATTGAATGTTAAGTCCATTCTCCCCATGAAGGAAGCCCATAGCTCCATGAAGTATGGATTACCATTTGTATTTTTCACTAACAGTAAATGTATTTTTCTTATTAATTGTTTGCCTTAGGAATGATTTACATATTTTTGTTCCTTCCTATCATAAACATCTGCATTCCTCAGCTCAGCCTTCCTTGTATGTTGTTTCTTATAAATGGTTTGAGCTGCTGATGCAGGTATTGCCAAGCTAACAGTACAAATCATTTTAAAGAGGAAGCTGGCGCGTATGGCAGCCGAGGAGCACACTCTGCAGGACACTGGACAAGACAGTAAATATTCAACTTTTAATGCTGATTAAAGGAGTATAGGTAAAGAATACGTAGGTATACTTAATGGTGAGACAAACTATTCACTTATTTATATTTTATATATTACTTTTTAATTTGGTAAATACTATCGAGTTTTTGTAGTTGTCCTTGTTGATTTGTGTGATATTAAAATTGTAGTAATAAACTGTCAGGATTCTGTGCTTAGGGAGGGTTTAGTTGGTTGCTGTTTGGACTGGGCGGGGATGATTTAAATTTAGTATGAGAGATGAGACCAGTTTTAGTGGCTGCACAATGTACCGTTGTGAGACGAGATTGGTGGCTGTAAAGCTGCCACTTTAAGTCAGTTCACGAAAGAATTCTGAGAAAGATTAGTGAACAAACGGAGTTGAATGTTATACTTTACTAACATCTTGCCCTGTCCTCCCGTTTAGGAAGAAGAGCGTGCAAAGCGTGAGGAACTAGAACGAATACTAGAAGAGAATAATCGAAAAATTGCAGAAGCACAAGCTAAACTGGTATGTAAAGACATAGTTAACAGTTTTATAGAGGAATACAGGTCTCTCTGCCTGATTTGCAACGTAATTAAAATAAGCAAATCAAAGCTTTCTAGAGTTTAACTTCTCTGTTGCCGGTTATGCTAGTAGCATTGCTGTTTCCCTTGAGAATAAGAAACCAGACACTTAGAATAACATTAATTGAAAAAATACTTCTAGCCGTTTATTAATTTGGAGGAAGATTGCTGCCTTCAGTATTTAAAAAATATGTTTTTAACTGTATTTCATGGGGAAGGGTGAAATAAGTTTGCAAACTTACTCAGCTTCTAGAACAGAAGTAACTTACTCTACCTTGTTGAGCGGGACAAGTATAAACTGGATTTGAGACTAGTATGTTGATAATGCAAAGTGCTGAAAGAGAATTTCAATGTGTGCTTAAAACTTCTAAGTTACAGAAGTCCGTTTTATGTTGATCTCCAAAATTATTTAAGCAGGTTGCTTCTTCATGCAGATATTCAGTATCATTTAGCTGATTCTAATCAATTAAACCAAACTCATTAATCAAATTAATCAAACATTAATCAAATAAACCAAACTAAGCTTTTTTATCCTGTTTGAATGTTATCAGTGTGAATTGCTGAAGTGTTTATAACCTTCTTGAGTAAATATGATGTTTCTTAAAACTGCTTGAGCTATGTCTCGTTCAGATCACACTCTCCACTGGTGTTTGTGCTTTATCCTTTTCCCAACCTTATATGGGGGAAACAGGATAATAAGGAAATCTGTTAAATGGTGTAATTAACAAAGTAAGAATCAGAAGACCATTGGAATAGCTCTAAGAATCTTAAGTCAGTATAAAGACTGACCGTGTTATAAATCAAATAGAAATTGCTTTGAATTAGGAGGGTCTTACAGATAGATCTTGGAGGTGGAGACCTTTGTTTGAAGGTCTGTTACTTTGTTATATTATGACTTCATCTGACATGACAGGTGTCAGGAAGATTTCTCTATTTATACACTGATTTTCATATTTCAAATGTAATGCATTGTTTGCATAGCAATGCTGAAAAACATTGTAAATAAGCATTCAAGATTTTGATAATGTTAGCTATGAATGTTAAAACTTTGAGTGTTTCTTCTAAACTCACTTTGTCACCATTTTATAAATAGTTCCATTGAACCAGCTATGGCATCTAGCTCAAATATGCTTGCAGTATGCAGGATTGGATATTGGATACAGACTTGTAAATTGCTGTTATGACTACAAAATATGTTGGCCTAAATTCTACCATTTTCATATGTAGGCTGAAGAACAATTGAAAATTGTTGAAGAACAAAGAAAGATTCATGAGGAGAGGATGAAACTAGAACAAGAGAGGCAACGTCAGCAAAAGGAAGAGCAAAAAATTATCTTGGGCAAAGGAAAGTCTAGGCCAAAACTGTCCTTCTCACTAAAGAGCCAGGATTAAATTGTAACTCTGAACTCTTACAAGGAAAAAAAAAAAAAAAGGAAACAAAAAACAACAACAACAAAAACTTTGTATGGTAGCTTCATGTTGAAGTGTTTTTTTTTTCTCTCAATTTTTTTTTTTGTCTTTTTTTGAAAGTCTGGAAAGTTAGCTTGTTCTAATAGGGGCTGTGCTCTGCAATTCTTAATTTTTTTTTTTTTTTTTTTTTAAATTCCATTAAGTTAAACCCTTATCAGATCATTGTTGCCTTTTAGAGGGAAATCTGTTCTCACATGTTTTGTTTCTGTATTAGTGGTCTGAAAGATCAGGTCACTATGAATTGTGGATGATCTGATAAGGTTTTAATTGACCTACTCATCAGAGTTTGACTCTGATAATTGACAGAACTTTATACTGGGTATTGCTGACTCTTTTTTTTCTTTTTTTTAAGTCAGTAAATACATGAGTAAATTGCCATGGTATTACTGGACCTCTGTGGCTTATTGTTAAATCAGTGTCCTATGATACTGTCCCATTGTTGCGCTTGATGTTCCTGATACAGGTAAGGAAATAGTTTGTCATTTCTGCTATGAATACATAGAGAGAGTTCAGTATTGTCTCTGTTAGATTTGTTTTTATTACATTGACAGCGTTCAACCAGCGTTCCCCATTGTGTAAATAAACCAATTTGCTGAATAAAGTGAAAGTCTTAAATTCATATGTTTAAGTAAATTTTTTTTAGTACACTTCTATAAACAGCTGTAAGTGACAATTCACATTATTAAATTCAAGACTATAGTGGTATTTTTTTAATTTTGCTTTAAACTATTGTGGCTTCTCCTACTTAAAATGCAAAATTACACACAGTAAAAAATCCCTGCAGTTGTGAATGTTTTTAATGGCTGCTGCTGTTTTCATGAATGTTGTTTTTTTCTTCTGACAGAGACTTATTTCAGCTGTAGTATCATGTTTAAACAGCTGTATGGCTTACTGCACCCACACCAATACTTCAGTATCTAATCCCCTTCAGTTTGCCTCATAATATAGTATATTGTTATAAGTGAAGATCATTACCATATAATGAATCTGATGGATCCTAAAGGATTTAAAAATTAAATTCCCCCCCCCAAATGAAAGCAGGAAGTAAGACTTTGTTTAAATGTATTGTTTTAGCCAGAAAGCAACTGTAATGCATATACAAGGTCTTGAATGTTATTCGCTTGTATGTACAGGTTTTATTTTGAAAAATTAAACTACAGATTGAAAACTATATATAAAATCCCCTTTATGTTTACAGTTTTACCAAAACCTGGAATGGTATGTCTTGTCCAGTTTAAAAACTTTTTTTCCTGTTGGTATGGAACATCTGTAGTAAACATAGGATGAAAAATATCAGTAGTTGCCTGAGCATTGGAATGTTGCTGGACAAAGATGGAAATAATTCCTGATATTCCCTACAGATCTGTTTCTGTAGATTTGGCAAATTAAATGTGAGAGCAAGTTGAGTGTGTCACTGACAGCAGTATATTCAACATGCTTTGTGTGAAACCTGGGCTTCGGGGCAGATTGATGTGTATCTCTTTGTCCAGTATGTCAAGAAAAAAATGCAAAGACAGTAAAATACCTACACTATTACTGTATTTAAATTTGTTTCTATATATTGTATTTCAAGAGAAGGTTGAAGGTTGCTTAATGCATAAAAACAAAAAATGAAGCCAAATAAATTGTGTACATGACCTGTTGGTAGGAGCAGGTTGTATTTAAAGCTCAACTGATACCTGTATTTCTAAAACAGAAAACAACCCCTGTTCCCTTAAGAGAAACAAGCTATTAAAAGTCAATACTCAAACAGATCTACGCATTTTTTGTTTCCTCTCCTCTTCTAAAATTGAGAAGCTACATTCTCATACATGCAGCTGGGGTATTAGGCCTTTATGTCCTACGTCACCAACTTGCTGTCAAATAGTAGTAGTTGTTCTTTATACTTAACCTCTCCAAGCTTAAGTCACAATTTTATTTCTGTTCACACTTCTAGGACTACTCCATGGACAAAGTCCACAGTCAGAATTAGCCCCTTCCACAATTCCACAGCTTCTTACCTGTGATTCGTTCTCCCTTCTCTCAAAAAATAAAAACAGCTACATTTTTTTTTTTGGTGTGGGGGAGGTGGGCAGAAATATGTCAGTAAAAACCACTGTCTTTAATGTCTTAAAACACTCTTTAGTTGTTAGCATTTTACAGACCTGGAATGGGTGGATCTTGTATTTGCATTGTTCCGGGGTTTTCTTTCTTTTTTAAATTACTCTGGGACCTCAGGGATATTGTTGATTTCTAGGGAAATAACTCACACTTTGGAAGGAGGGTAAACTGACATTTGATGGTAAGAACTTCAGATGTTCTTGTTTTCCCCTGATACTCATCTAATGCAAAGTATGTTAGAATGTGGACGTGTATTTACGTAATGATTAAACAGTGTAAGCTTGTGTGTGTGTGTGTCAGTTTCTGTGAAGATATTAGTTTACCCAGAAAACATACTAAAACTGCTGTTACAGTATGTGTCAGGTGCTTGGTTTTTATATAATTTGTTTTATCTTACAGTTTGAACTTTAAATTTACAATTGTTGGTTACTCTAGCAGGTTTGTTGTACCATTTTTTTAATTTTTTTTTCCCACTCTCCACAGTAAGCGCTTTTTTGTTGCCACCTGCCTTGAGCAGTAGTCAGTTTCCGTACCTGATAACAGAGGAGAGCTTAGTTTTTCTTAACCCTGTTCATAAATGTCCTGGAGAATTATTTTAATACCAGACAATGCTGCCATCCGGCAGATGCAGGAAAAAGTAGAAGACATGACAGCATTATCCTAGCATATCTGTATTTCATAATGGAAAGTTACTTTGGAGATTGAACTTCCCATGTGCGTTATCACTGTTATTTTTCCAAGTACATGTGGAAGGCTGACTGCTGTGAAATATATTGGAGAGTTGGTGTCCTTGACGCTGCTCAAAGCATTTTGGTTGGTGAGATGTCTTAAGCTGCCAAGCAGTGGCACACCTACATATAGAAAAAGATTCCAGTATTAACTTACTAAAGTATCAATACTTAATTTATCATCTTGCTTTCTAAAAGTGTATGTCTTCATCATCTCTCCTTTTCTCTTAATCTTTGTGCTAGCTCATGAACCTTGACCTTTCTGTTGCCCTTACTGGCTTGAGAATCATAAACCCATCTTCCTGATGCTATTAACGCACCCTCTTAAGATATTTGAGTGTTTCTCTGCTGTTCTAAAAGTGTACCCCAACCATGGAGAGTCTCTTAGAATTGTTTGTGATTTGCTTTTAACGGCATGAAATGTTGTGTTAAACGTTTTCAGAGTATTTGGGATGTGTACTTTGGCAAGTGGAAGGAAAATGATTAGCTGTGCTCTTGTAAGGTCTCAAGTGCAAGTTCAGATGAAATTCAAGTTGATGAATACGTTTCAGTTTGCACTGCAGAGGTGATTTATTTCAGAAGGAGAATTGTAAAGTTGTCTGTGTGCCTAAGGCTCTTTCCAGTAAGGGAAAGAGTAGAAGTGCCCAGGCTCAAACAGTTTGGGACTAACAGTCCTGGCCGAGTGGAACAGAACCATGACTTTTTCATGCATCTCTGTTTCATTTTCATGCTAGTACCACCAAATGCATGCATGTCAGGGTTATCCACTTCTTCCAGTGCCGGCTGAGGAGGGCTCAGTCTATGTTGACATTTCCATACAAAACAAGCTTATTTTTGATATCACCTTTCCCAGACAGACATGTAGAACCAAGGGCTATGCTGGCTCAGTGGTCAGCAATGTAGAAAGAAACAAACCTTTTATAAAAAGACTGATAAGGTAGCAGAAGTGTGGTCCCTGGTCTTGTTTCCTACCATATACATCTCACTCCAGACTGCAAATAAATAAGAACTTTTGTTGTCACTGAACGTTAGCAAGAATCAGTATAAAAATGCATTAAACAGGACTGAAATGCACTTTTAGGATGTACCAAGTTCTCTGACTTTTATTTCAAGGGTGTTTGAATTCTATGGCTATATTTAGGAGCAGCCAGGCTCATTTTCTAAAAAGCTATGGTTAACCAAAATTGTGGTTATAAAACAGACACTAAGAAGAGAAAACACATCTAGATACACATTAATTCTACCGCAAATACAGAAGATACATTGTAATGGTGTTAATGATATTTTAGGAGCTTATTCAAGTATCTAGCATGTTTGGCCTTTTGTACAGACAATAAAAACTCTATTTAAATCACTTTTTAAAAGTGTCAATAACCCACTTTTGTCATTAGATTTAGCAATGCTATTAAGTTATATCTTTTCCACTTTGACATTGGTGAATTTTCACGTAATGACGAATGAAGGTGGGATTTTCCTCTTAAAAATTTACACTTATAAGAACCTGTCCACGTATCCTCATCCCCGACGCTTAGACTGATGTTTAAAAAAGAATCGAGGATCGCGACCCCAGTCCCGCTCCCGTTCCAATTAGCTGTCTTTTTGTCGCGAATTTCTTAGGATCAGGGCAAATACGTGTATTTAGTAGTGCCCGCATCGCTGCCGGAAAGAAGCCAAAACGAATTATCCCGGGATAAACCCGACTTTTTGCCGTAAGGCTAGCGGAAGTAAAGGAAATAAAGGTTTGCGGAGTGCAAGTGGCAGAGTCCTGATTTATTTTTCTTCCCCTTGAAGGTAACGCTCACCCGGCAGCTCCGTCCGTCCGTCCATCCATCCTTGTCCGCGGACCGCTCCCGCCGGCAAGGGCAGGCCGGGCGCAGGGGGACCTCGGGGTCGCTCCCCACGGCGCCAGCGGGATTTGTTCCCCCCTGCAGCCCGGCCCTCGCCACTCGGTCTGGCAGCAAACCTTCCCCGCGAATCCCGAAATCCCTCGCCGTGCACCTTCCCCGTCAAACAGCCCCCGCAGAAGCCGCCTCTGCGGCCGCAGCTCTACTGCTAACTTCGTGATTTGCCTTTTTTTTTTTTTTTTTCACGGATTATTTCATCTCATTCCCCCTCCCGCCCCAGCCCGCAGTCTCTCCATCCCTCCTTGTCTGCGCCCCGCTCCTGCGAGATGCTCGGCGGCTGGGCACGGCTCCCTCGACCCCCTCTGGCAAAAGGGGGGACCCAAGAAGAGCAACGGCTCTTTCTCTGGGTTTCTTAGCTGCTTCTGGGGTCAGCTCAGGAATAACTTTTGCTCCGCTTCCCTACTTCGCGGTGATTTTATTCACGCGGGTTTTTATAGCGAGCATCGTGGGGATGCTGAAGAGTAGATTACAACAGCTGTATTTACGTAAAATGATTAGCCGCTGGACAATAGAAGTCAGGGGATATATTTAGCCCCGGGAGGATATTTTCAGACAATACCAGGGCTCTTCATTTCCTCTGGTTTACTTAAAGCAAGGATACGGCGAGTTAGAGGTCACAGTTTACTCACAGCTTTTACAAAACACCGCCCGTAATCTTTCACTTCAAAACAAACAGAAGCAGCAGCGTTACCAAAAAAAAAAAAAAAAAAAAAAAAGTAAAGCTGTTTTACACCTCTCTGTTGCTAGAAGCGTTTATCAGGCTCCCTGTTTGCCTTGGCTCCCGCCTGGCCGCACACCACCCGTTTGTTTAAAAGTTGAATTAAGTTCTTCTCTCTCTCCCTCGCTGACGAAGGTATCCTTTGATGCCCCTCGATGTGCATAGATACGCAAGCCCTGTCTCCCACATGAGTGCTAAGTCTCCCGCCTGGGAATCAGATCCTTTTCCACCAAATTGCGTCGCCGGATCTGCAATTCCTTCCCCGCCGCAAATTAAATTGAATTAGGCAGTTTGCTTAAAACGTATTCGATGTTTTGCGCGAAAAGGAAACTGCTTGCCTTGTTTGCTTGAGTGGTAGATTGCATTAGGGAGCCACCAAACGCAATTAGTACAAAAGCTATGGGGCATCGAGCGCGCCTCAGAAAACCCTTTTCCTTCTGTTGCGGGCGAGGGGAGCGGTTCCTGCCAGCGGTGCTTTGGGGAATAGAAAGTGGGGAGCGATCGTTTTCTTCCAAATTGATCGGGGAAAGAAAGGATTTGGGCAGCCGTTTCCCTCCTACGGTCTGCTTCACGTTCGCCCCAATGCCGGAGGAGCACCGCCGCTAACCCGGTTTTTAAATAAATGCCAGTGGTACTCCGGGAATTAAATTAGACCAAATTGGCTCTTTATTAGAGTCTTTTGCTGCACGTTCTTTGCCTGCTTGAAATAAAAGGCTGGGAAATGACCGAAAGAGCGCCGTAATTTCCTGGGATTTAACTTTTAATCCTTTCTGCAGATACTGTTTTGGCAAGAAATCCCTGCTGGAAGAAATTCGCTAAGCCCCTCCGTTTTTACGGGAGCGGCCGTGACATTACACACCCAGGATTTACCCGGGGTACGGCTCTGGGCGCGGACCGTTCCCCAGTCCCACAGCCCGGGGCAGCGTTGTGCATCCTTTATCCCCAATTACCGGGCAATTTTTTTTTTGGGGGGGGCATGAAGGGGACCGCGGGGGCGCCGGCTGAGGACGGGACGCGAGGGCTCTGCGGGCGGGGGCCGGCCGAGGGGACCCCCCGGCCCCCTCCGAGGGCTGCCACCGGCCGCTAGTGGGAGCTGTGGCCCCGTGGAAGTGCCGCGGGAGCCGCAGGGCGCCGGGCACCGAGCGCGGCGGCGGCGGGGGCGCGGCGCCCCCTCCCCGGCTCCCTCCGCACCCCCCTTGGGACCTCCGGGGGAGCACCTCCAGCGCTGTCCGGGACTAAGAACAAATAAAATAATACTGAAATAAAAAATGATGCCGGCGAGAAGTAAAAGGTCCAGGTTCCGGGGAGGTGTGAAAAGAAGCCGGATCCTAAAATTCCGTCCCCCGTAAGCGTGGCGGGGAGGAAAGCGGCGCTGAGCGGCGGCCGGGGGACGGGAGGGAAGCCGGTGCCGAGCCGGGAGGCTGAGCCGGGGCCAAGTCCTGCGGGCTCCGGGGCGGCCTGGGGCCGATCGCCCCGCACGGCCAAACTTTGCGGACCCGCAGACGGCGGGGGCAGGGCCGGCGGGGCACCGGAGGGGCACGGCAGGGTGAGACCCGCAGCCCCGCTCCCCACGGAGCGCCTGGCCCTTAGACGGAAGCGTGCTCAATTTTAGCAAAGACTTTGCTTTTTTCTTTTTTTTTTTTTCCTCCCCAGTCTCTCGTTTTCCTCATTCTCGCCCCACGCAGCTAAAAAGCGACACGAAGCGCGCGGGCTTCTCCCTCTCTCCGCCTGCCGCCCCCGGACCGGGGAGGGGTGTGTGTGTGTGTGTGTGTGTATGTTACGGGGCCGGGGGGGGGGTGGCTCAGCCGGGGTGGGTGTTACAGCCGGGGGGTGTTACCTGCCGGCTCGGCCCGGCCCGGCACCGCTCAGCACGGCTCGGCTCGGCCCCGCCCGCCGCGGCGGCAGCGGTAAGTGACACGCGCGGCGCCCAACCAGCGCGGCGGCCCGGCGGCGGCCCTATGAGCGGCGGCGGCGGGGCGGCGGGGCCGCGCTTATATGGCTACGGCGGCGCGCTGCCGCCGGCCGCGCTCCTGCGCCGGGGACTCGCGGCGGCGGCAGCGGTGGTGGTGGTGGTAGCGGAGCGGTGACGGCAGCAGCGGGGGCTCGGGTGAAGGAAGGCGGCGGGGGAACGGCGGTGGCGGCGGCTGGAGCCGCGTCTGCTCCGCGTTGAGCCCCGCGCCCGGCGCTCTCCTCCTCCTGCCGCCGCGGCGCGCACTGCGGATCTCGTAAGGGAGAGGTTTTGACGCTGCGACCCCCCCCCTCCGCTCTCTGCTTTATTTTTAATTAATTTTATTTCTCGCCCTGCGCCGGCGGCAAGGACAGCGGCGGTGCCCCCCGGGGGAGCCGGAGCCCTGCGGATGCGCCTCCCTGGGACCAGGGGAGGTGACTCTCGGAGTGGATTTATTGACTCGCGGTTGCGCCCGAGCTCCCCGAAACAGCCCGGGCTGGTGCCTGTGTGGATTGCAAACTGCGGGCAGCGCTGAGAGACACGTAGCAGGAGCCTCCTGCCGGGGCTGTGCCCCCTTTGCCCAGCCCTTTTTATTTCTCCCACCACCGTTTGCTGTGTTTTTTTTTTTTTTTTTTTTTTCTACTCCTTTTCACGCGAGCCTTAGACACTGTGAATGTGTATGGCGCACTGGATCCAAATGGGAGTTGGCAGTTTGAGTGGCATCCTCCAAGGCAGCCGGCAGACCCCGAGTGAGAGGAAGGACTGAGGCGTTTGCTTTTTTTTTTTTTCTCCTTATCGCCGTCGTTACTTCGGAGGTGGCTGGGATCTTACCTCGCAGGAGAATCGATGCCCTACGTGCGGCTGGCATACATGACTCAGTAGATCTGTCGCGGCTCTCGCCAAGTGCATCGTCGACCCGCCGCCGCCTCGTGTGATATCTTTTTTAAAAATTATTTTGTTATTATTGTATTCTATTTTTTTTTTTCCCACCCGTCCCGGCCTTGGGGATACCGGGCGCCCGCCCAGGTGCGGCGGAGTTGGCGAGGCGCCGGGCACGGGCTCGGTGCCGCCCGCGACCATGGCAGCGCGGAGGCGCGACGGCTCCGCTTGGAAGTACTGCTGGGGAGTCGCGATGGTTTTATGCAGAACTGCACTGGCCAGGTCCATCGTTTTAGACCCCATCTATTGGAATTCCTCCAACCCCAAGTAAGTCGTCGCCACCGCCACCCTCCTCTACCTCCTCCTCCTCCCTCCGCGGGGGGACGCTGCCGCGGCCCTCAGGAGACGGGACAGGGCGGAGTGGGGAGGGGGGGGTCCCGGCAGGATCCGGCCCTCTCGGGGCCGTGTGGCGGTGGCACCCCGCTGATTGCCCCCACCGGGACGGAGCGGGACCGGGGGGAGTCGGGCCGGGCCGGGGAGGGGCGGTAGCACCGGGCTGGAGGCTGCGGGAGGGGTGCAGGGCCCCGCGGGGGAGCCGCCGCCATCCCGCGGTGGGAGCGGCGGAGGCCGCGGGGCCGGAGGCACCGGGCGGCGCTGCCGGGAAGGGGCTGTGTGGGTGTGTGGGTGCTCCTCAACTTCTCCGCCCGCAGATGCAAACTCATCCCGCTTGACTCCGGCGGGGTTGCATCTGCGTAGAGCAGGGCTAAATTTGGTGGTGGAGTTGATGGTATCAAGGCACATGTCAGTGAGTAATGAAGTGAGCGCTACCCATCACGCAACCATTTAGTGTCATTCTTCATTAGCAAACCCCGGCAAAAAACTGCATGGGCTCCCAGGGCTTCGCTATCAAAGCCACGTCTTAAAATAGCACATCCTTTAAAAACTTAAATAGCATATTCTTTAAAAACTTAAACAGAAGGAACTTGTACTTTGGGAAAGAAGAGTACTTCGGAAAGTGGGCCGTCTTTCCAAATAAAAGTCTATCTGAGGAAAACTTTTCTGTCCCTTTCATTTTTTTTTTTTTTTTGATATATGCAAAATAAAAGTTGGCTTCGTCCGGCTGTGAAACCCTTTGAACTTTTGTGATTAAAAACACCGTAGCAATTTTTTTTTCCTTGGCTAGGAAGGGATAGTCTGTAATAAGTTAAGGAAGTTTTAAACCAGAAATGGATTAAAATAATTTATTCGAACTTATATTACATCTTTAATATATATTTAAAAGCAAACTGTATGCATTGTATTAATTGAATTTAAAATTTCCAATTAAATCCAGGGAGTATCTGTCTCGTTTTCCCAGGGGACTTTTTAGAGGAAATGTTAGGTTGCAATGAAATTAGAAGAATGGAGTATTTCCTGGACTGGGGCTTAATTCTGTGCGGGTGGCAGGATCTCCAAAAAATTGGGGAAGGCTTAAAAATTTGAATTAAAAGTGGCAACTCAAGTTTATCAAGTCTTGTCTTACTGTCATCATTCCCTACCATTTTCCCTACCATTGTTCCTGCTGAGGAAAAACTTGCAGGTTTTATGCCAGCAGTTTTCAATAACGAAACTATTTGCTGTATCTCTGTGTGACTTCTTTACAGAGAAGTTTCCTAATCTTTAATTTTAAAAAATGAAAACTGATAGGAAGGCCGTGGAATAGCCATTTCTGTGTTTTTATTCTTAATATTGCGGCAAATATTCATTTTATTTACACATACACTAGGTGGGAAGCCAGTTAGGATAACAAAGTTTAGCTCCAGTCTCTGGCTCCACACTTCTATGATGTGTGCAGTTTAAAGCCCTTTCTTTGGTTTAAGAAAGGTGGTATGGCATGACACCTGAGAATAAAGAGAAGTAGGTGATAATAAAGTGGGCTTTGCGGTGCTGTGTGAGTTCTTAAAAGTCACAGGCTGCGAGGTGGGGCTGCATTGCATTAGTGGGCCTACTGTGCGTGTGGAAAACAGGCTTGGCTCAGCCCTGGAGGTTTGCATCGCCAGCCCTATGCTCAGCGTTTTCCTACAGAGGTCACTCTTCCAATGCAGAACAGCTTGCTGCTCTGGCCTCTCCTCTGCTGCTCCTTCAGTTCCAACCTGTTTTGCTTTTTTTTTTTTTTTTTTTTTTTTTAAACTTACCTTGTAGCTTTTATTAGCCATCAGTGAAATTAAAGTATCCAAGCAGCAGAATTCAACCCATCTTATAGTGCCTGGGGATATGCTGCCTTTATCAAATACAAGTTGTTTCCATTTGGGTAATTCTAAACTATTTGATTACAAAAAAAAAGGTTTCAATGTTGTTAATGGTAGATCTAATGATAATATCTAATTACTTTTTCAACTTAAATGCATGCTTAAAAATAGGTTCTGCTGTTGATGTAATTGAGTTTTCTTGAGTGATTCATTGGGGCTTAATCACCACAGTGAAGAAGTACACTATTAAAATTAGTCTTTTCAATTGCTGGGGATAGTGATTTATAGGCCACTTGGAGGCCCATACTTTGAGGAAGCTTACAAATGCATTACCAATATTGCTGTTGGTGAGACAGCTCCACTTCTCGGAGCAGGATTTCTTACTAATTCTTGTCACAATTGTTTGCCCAAAGGATACTGAATAATTTCTCCTTAGACAAGGTTGTCCTCGCTTGGGATTCAACACGCTTGAGAAGTAAGCTGCTGAAAGGATCTCAGCGTAGTATAATAAAGCTCCTTTCTAGGTTTGAAATAATAACTATCTTTGGTACTGGTTAATTTATTCAGGGAAGCTATTCATTTAACTCCATTGAAAGCCTCAACACATAAATCTGCTGAACAGGTAGGCAATTAAATGCTGGGAGAAGTTATTAGTCAGGTTAATATAAAGTAAGAAATAATAAATTTTAGGTTAAGGTGAACATATAAACTGAATTGGTTTTGCACTGAAGTTTAGAGGTTGTAATTTTTAGCAGGTGGCTGGGATTGAGAGTACACAGTAGCTGTCTGAACACAGACTTCTCTGCCCTGCTCAGCTCCTTTCTCCCTTCCTTGAGCTCTACTTTCATTGCCTCCACCGAGTCACAAGAGGTGTATTTTAAGTGACATAAGATAATTATACCTCTGACTTTATAGCTTGGGAGGTTAAATGTCATCATTGCAGATGTTTTTGTAGATGTTACAGACTTCTTATTTGAAGAAAGTTAGTTATCATGATCTTGAAAATGCAGTGAGAAATTATTCTGTAGACTTAACTCCTGTTGACGCTTTTTAATCAGGGACTTTCTGCCTGTGCTGTTTCTGCCAAGATAAACAATATATATAGATATCATGGATTACCTCAGTTTCACCTCCCAAGCACTCAACACTGCCTCTGAAATGTATGACAGAGCATAGTGTCGTGGAGTGCATTTCAGTCAAACCTTCGCAAAATCTCATTCAAAACCCATTGTTTCTGTCTGAGCATCTCTATGCCTTGCGTGCTATAGGCTGGTGAGCAAGGCAGTTCTCCTTGGTAACATGTGGAAGCGTATCCTCAAAACTGCTGCATTTGACACTGATTAAGTTAGATTACATAGCTGTTTCTCTCTATCTCTTATAACCAATTATATATGGGATATTTCACAGCCCATCTCTGAATGAATGCTCACATGTCAGAAACTGATAAAATAAACTACAATTGATGACCCTGTTAAATGGGCTATTCAGTGGCATATAGACTAGTCTGCTTCTCATTATTTCTGAAATTCTTATTTTTGTAGGTAAACAAATGCACATTCACTACCGATTGAATAGCCCCTTGAACTATGCTCTGCAGTTTGCATTTGGGTTAATCTTGTCGGTTTTAATATAGAGAGAAAAAAGGGGAAAGCACCAGGGGTGGAATTGTTAGTGCTTTCACATCCACATTCCTCACATTTTGTCAGGATGATAAACTGTAGGTAATGGACAGTCCTTGTTTCACAGGACAAGTGAGCCTGCCGAAGCACAAAGAGCTTGCTAAAACGATACCTCACAACATGTTTGGTAGCCTCTTGCTAGACAAGAATTTATATAGGAGTCCGGTGTCATGGGAGCGCACTTTCTAACCTCAACAATTGCAGCTTCAAGCTGAAGAAACAGGAGTGGAAGGTTAAAATGATTTAAACACATGCTTCTAAATTGTACCCAAAACATAGCTGTTGACACTTGGCATGCTTATACAAGAAGTGAGTGGTGTCTTCCAGTCCATTTCCAAACATCTCTGGTGTTTATAGCCAGGTCTTAACACAAGTGAATTAGCAAAATGAATTCAGAATGAAGTAATGTCCAGATTTTTCAGTTGGTTATTTTCCCCTAGCCTTTTACAGGGGGAGTATAACTGATATATTATTTATCGTAATTATCATAAAGCATGTTATCTGTAAGCTGTGCCATGTTGTTTCACTTTGTTTAACGAAGTAATTGCTTTTAGAAAAGCAGTGACTAAAAGTCAAGCTAAAATCAGTATGTCCCCCCCCTCTTTCCACACACAAGAATTCCTCCCTCCCTCTCTTTTTTTCTTCCTTTTTCCTGTTTTGTTGTAAGGCAATTGCATTGCTTGAGGTGTGACAATTAAGATTGTTGCAAATTTGGTGAAGGTTCTTGTAATGGAAAGGCAGCAAAGGGCCTGAGGTGACTGCAGTGGCATGCCGGCCAGGACAGGCCTTGGAGACTTGCACAGCAGCCAGAACCAAGGCCTTTTTGAGGATCTGGTCTTCATGTGTCGTGCAACCTGCGGTACTAGAAATTGCTTGTTGCAAATGAGAAGAAAGTGTTCTTCTGAGAAAAAAGTAGTGATTAAAATGTTATTCATGTGTGCCTAATGTCTGCCTTCCTTGACTGCTGACATAAAGAAACCTGTTTTTCAGGTCATTTATCATACATCTACATGGATTTGCTTATGAGCTCATTCTTTGTGAGGCGTTGTGGAAACTTAAATAGGAATGTTACACTGCTTGAAATATTTTGATTAAAATATGCAGTGCCATAGAACTATAAACTTTTAACCAGAGCACTCTTCTCTCGAGTGAGGCTTTTTCTAGGGTGGAGGGGGAAGGGAGCGGCAAGGGAGAAGAGTTTGGGAGGGAGTTGCCTGAAAAGCAGAGGAAGGGAGGATGGCAAATAGACAGTGTTAGAAGAGCTTGGAAAAACTCCTGTGGCTTCATTGTCTCTTTAAAGCTGGAGAACACAAAGACAAATGCAGTTCAGCCTTTCTCCCATGATGGAAAATGTAAACCGTTGACACAGCTCCCATGTTTAACTTGTTTAATTCTCATTTTAAATTCAGTACTATACCAGCCGTGTGAACTCTGAAGATTTCTTTAGTAATCCATTTTGTAGTTCCGAATCAAAAACAAAGTGAAAAGGTCTGACACAATTTGCTTTTATTTTTAGGCAAATCAACCCTGGTCATAGTTAATAAGGGGATTACAACCCAGACTAGGTCTTTACAGATGTAATGTAAATCAAGGGCAGAGTATAAAGAAACTGATCCCTTTTGATTGAAGTATGGTAAAAAGGCATAGAGAAACTAGCAGCAGTAATCTGATTGTATGGCAATAAAACCACCATTTTCTGTCTTTCAGATAAAAATAATGTGGTAAATCCATGCAGTTCATAAGATGTAAAGGCAGATAAAGGGTGATGCCATGGCAACATATAGATTAGCTTGATGTTAGAAATGACACGTCTCTGAAAGGGGTGCTGGAGACTAAGGGCCTTGCTCCGGGCTGCAAGGCATTATGTGAGAGCTGCACAAAACTCGGGGCCGGGATTAGGCTGTATGAAAGGCCTACTTGTGGCTCAGGCTGGTTAAAGCAGCGAAGAAAAGCTGCTCAGTTCTTGCTCATTGGTGGTGTATAATATGGTAAAGATAGATTTCATTTGCTGCTCCGTCTGGAGCAAGGGCCGGCTGAAGCTTGAGGCTGTGGTGAGGCAGGGATGGCTCTCCTTGTCCAGGCCTGGCCCTGCAGCAGCTGTGCTGTTGGGTGGGCTGCTTGCAGGCCTGGCTGTCTTTCACGGGGGGCAGGGGGGGACAGGTGAGGCTGGGGTTGGGTGGAAGTAGAACAGGGACCAGGAGAACAGATTTTGGTTCTGTTTCGGGCCAAGGTCTCGATCCCTCACTCCACGGGAGCAGCACTGACAAACATACTGCATTGTCCGCACCCCAGCCAGGTGTTTCAGCGTTTCTTGTTTCCCACTCTGCAGAAATATAAAAGAAGGGGAAAAACAACAACAACAACCCAAACCAGCATTAATTCCTATTTGCCAGTAAAACTGCAGATAATCAAATTGATTGGCTTAGTCTCTAGGTGGTATTTATTTCTGAGTGGCTGGCTGAAATCTAGAAATGAACGAGATAAGCATCTGCCTCTTCCCCCCCACCCCATCATTGGGATGAGTTTGCTGTCAGCCTCTTGCGTTCAGCCAGCCGAGATTGTAGCCATTGCTGTGTCATTTATTTTAAGCGATCTGCAGCTGTAAAGGTAGTAAAATACCTCTCCCAGTGCAGCTGCCTGTTTTTTTTTCCCCTGCCTTTTCTCTTAAAGAGCTTTCCAAGTAGTTACGGCTTGCTTTTCTACCCAAATGACAACCATAAACACCCAGAGCTTAAAGTCAGCATTACGTTGCAAATCGGGGTACCATTCAAATGAGAAATATTTACTTTATTGCCTGCTCATTTGACTGCTGAGGGAAAAAGAAAGCATTCTGCATTTGTTAGGCAGAGTCTAGACATAAGGGAAAAAAACCACCGAAGTCTACAATAACAGTTGTGTCTTTCTTTAGTGGGAACGAGCCTCGGATGAGCTCGGCAAAATGGGATTCATGCTGTTTTTTTGGCAGTGGCTTGGACACTTTTTAAGGTTCTTTCCCCCCCCCCCCCCTTTTCTATTTTTTTATGAAGATGTTAATTACATGCTTAAATTTATCATTCTTATCCTACCCCATAGTAGGCTGGAAAGCTTCACAATCTGACTGAAAAGGCAACTCCAGAACCCAAACTGTCAAGCTGCTGATGCGATTTAACAAACGAAAAATAAACAAGTGCATATAGGGAGCCGAACAGATTGGTGAAAGTCTGAAGTACTCAGATATGTTTCCTCTCTTGCAGCTTAACCTTCAGAAATCTATATTCAAAAGATCCAATTCATTTGCTGAAATTCTCCAAAGCACAGGGGCACCCTCATCTAATTTACAGGCCGGTCACATCCAAGCACCTTGCATTCTGCATTTGACAATGATTGCTAATGGGCCATTCAACTAAAGTATTTGCTTGTTAACAGGGAACAGAGCATGATAAATGTCCAGCAAGCTTGCGGCCTCCTTCAGCTTTTCAAATGCAGACTGGTGCATATTTATGGCAGGCAAATGACAAAGGGAGAAGCTGAATTACTCTGGCCTTATGCTTTCTGTTCGAACAAGGGTTAAAGTAATTAAAGAAATAATGCAAAAACCGATGTCCTTTGTTTGCCAACCATTATCCAACATTTAGCTTTCGAACCTGCCTGTCATGTCACATTTCAGAAATGTGCGAGATAAGACTCGGTGCGTTTGGCAAGGCACAGAAAGGAATAGGTGGTGCTGCTGTATGGAGGGGGCTCCCTGTGCTGCGGGTGCCAGGGCTGCGTGCTCCCACACAAAATCATTTGCAGGTGCCACTTCTCTGAAATAGTATTTATTCGCAGAGGTTGATTCAGAGATGGACTTAACACGGGGCTTGTGCAGTCTGCACTGAGTTTCCCTAAAGGGGGAGAGCGAGGGGGCACGATTTAAGAAAACAAGCACATTTTCAGTGAGTCTGTTTCTGAACGCCAAGTATGAAAACAAAATGGCAGAACGAAAAACAGTTCTGCCGTTGCTCCTCTGCCCTCGAGGACAGCTCCATCTTCAAAAATGAAATGACAAAGCACACACAGACATTCCTTAAACTGGTGCTTAGACTTGTAGTGTCTTCAGTGTCGTTCTGAATTAGTTGTTAGTTTTGTTATTTTTTGTGCTTATAAATTAATGTTTAAGGTTAGCCAGATTTTCAGAAGTCTTCAAGAAGTCTTAAGTACAGGTTTGCAAATATATAATTTTAAATTCCATATTTGAAAATGTCCTTAAGTATTTTGTATTTTCAGCTGCAAGTAGGTAAACATGTTTAAGGCTTCCATCTAGGTCCTGTTCAACTCCATGAAAATACTTCCAGTGCCTTTAGTGAGTATTACATTAGCCTTCAAGGGCTCTACATTGTAATTGTTTTTCTCCTTATAGGCAAAACTTTTATTGTAATGAACAAAAATCTATCATTTACTCAAGGAAAGAGAACATCCAGATCTTTTTTTTCTGCTAACTGTGATGGAGAGAACTTTCCTTTGATGTGATTATATACACTGTCAAAGACAGTGAATAAGGGCAGGACCTCTATCTTTTTTGGCAATCCTGGCCAGCCAACACCCAGTGTTTATTGCGGTATCAGCACGATAATTATAATGCAGCTGATTTAAACTTTGATGTAATAGTCTATGCTTTCTTCTGGTTTTAAAAGCAGGTCCCAGGCCAAAAAAGATAAAGGCTGGTAGAGGATTATGTTGCTAGGTGAATCATTCCTGATGCATAGCATATACATAACTATAAGATGGTTTTTCAACCTACAGCATTCTTTTTAAATGTCTTGTGATTAATGGCTAAAATAGAATTTGCAAAACTTTATTTAGTAGCATTTGGAACTGTGTACACTTCAAAGGATAAAGAATGCACAGGAGGATAGGCTAAATGCTGTAATGATACATTAGCCTGAAAAATCTGTGATGCTGTCAATTGCTTCTGACTGTTTTGTTAGTGTTTATTTGAATAGTGTATTTGCTTAGGTACCCAAACCAAAGAACAGTGGTGGGAAAGGTGAACAATGCGCTGTAAAGGGAAGTGCATGTTAAAGCTAATAAGAGGGATTTAAAATTTATTATTATTATTATTAGTTAAAGCCTAGTTGCAATTGAATGCTATTTTATTTTGGATTGGGAGGTCTGCCAGACTCCAGCCTGTCAGAGCTGAGAAGACTCAAATCAAGTCCAGGCCTATTTCTGCAGCAAACGGGAATCCTGGCTCCTTGCCTGTGGATTCATTCAGGAAGGCCCATCTGGCTTTTGATGTTCTGCAAGTTTGAAGCAGTTTGTTTAAGGAACCTATGCAGTGAGCACTGGTGAAAGCACACATAACTACAGTTCTAACTCTTCAAGTGGTGCATCACTTTGCATTTTCATTTTTTTGGTGCTTGCCATCTGCTTACTTACCTTCTGAGCAGCAGTTGGTTTCTATACCTGACAGGATGAAAGTGCAAGTTTGGAGTTAGGCATATCTTGACTCCTTTTGAGGTTTTGCAGTCCCATAGCATTCACTGTCCACACTTCAGTTGCTTTCTTCATGTTTAATTAATTTCTGTTTAGTTCAGAAGCAGTCTAGCTTAATCACTGCACAACACTTGACCTTTATTTTTTTTGGTTCTTTTTTTCTTTTTTCTTTTTTTCCAAGGTATTTCCAGGCTACATGGATTAGCTGAACAAGGAAGGTCACACTGGCAGGCAAGATTACTGGTCTGTGTGATAAATATTCTAAAATCCATGATTTTTGGTGGTAATTGTTGTTCCTTCTAATTTTATTGGACATTTTAGACAGTTTTTGAAGAGAAAAGCTAAATTTTCATAAATGTATTTCTTATTGTAATCTTTTCAGTTCTGTGGATCAGTGTGTGACAGCAAGATGAGCACGACTGAACTCTGCTCCGCGAGCCTGACTCAGGAAACTATCCTCATTCAGAAGAGCTCATGTTGAGCTCTTCTGCTTATGTTGAGCATGTGCTGAATGCTGAATATTTTTGCTGAAGCGGGACGAATTTAAGCATGAGCTGTCTTGAACCAAGGCCAGAGTGAAAAGGTTTTTTGGGGTTGGACAAATACACGTCTCTCTGAAGCTTCATTACATTTCTTTCTATCAGAAAATGATGTCAGAAGCTACAGCCCTGTCTGCACTTGGAGTGAGTCTTAATTTCCACTTAGCTTGCCAGCTACCAGCACAGCCGTGCTGGTGGTGATCCCTCATGCTGGCTGGGACAGTTCGAGCAGGTCCATCACCTTTGTTCCTAGACTTCTGTCTGCACTGGTAGCTCTGCCTGTACCCAATTTTCTGTGCTTTTGTTTGCAGTTCAGTGTGATGCCAATGCATTTCCACAGATGACTGGTTGATATGAGCAGTTCAGTTGATCCCCAGAGCAGATCAGGTTAACCCCTGAAGGATAATCTGGTTTGTGACTAACTGACCATGCTGAGCCTCCCTGTGGTAGAGGCTGAGACACAGGCACAGGGCAGCAAGCAGATCAAAATGGAGTGGCTGAGGCTCCTGCGGTCTCCAGCCTCTTGGTGAAACCTTCTGATGGACTTTTCCACCTGGGTAGGGATGTCCAATCTAGTGATGAGTACACCTCTGGGCATTTTTAAACTACTCCACTGGCAGCTTATCTTAATTCGAGAGGCTCAGCACTGCAGTAGGGCAAGAGCTGTTTTTTGGTAGTTCAGATATTACTGCTGTCTTGGAGGTAGCAGAGGCGGTCATGCTTGATTCTGCTTCTGCAAGTCAGTCAGACTTTGGAAAAGTTGGTAATTAACATAGGATCTCCACGCTTACCAGTGGCTGCATCTTGGGTTTAATGTGAGATGCAACTGCAGACCAATTGTAGGTGTCTCATCTGGGTTTTTGCTCATTTGTTGTTTTTGGTTTTTGTTTTTTTCCCTTTTCCATCTGAAAACTGTCCTTTTTATATAAAGAGAAAAAGGATGCAGTATAGGTAGGAGTGAAAGTGAGTTGCAGCTGGATTCTGAAAATCTTTGCATAACAAAGGTTTGCCAAAATACGTTTGGTTTGTCTTATGATGACACCATCATAGTTGATTTGGCATAACTTTTCCTGAAAGTTGTGAGTTAACAACTTGTTCAGCTTCCAAATGTTTCCTTATGCAGGCAAATGGTATGCAGTAATATCTTTTCTAACAACTGCAAAGCAGCTGAATTTTTTTCTTTGAATTTGAGATATCATCACTGATTATTAATGTCTCATTGAGTAAGAAGACAGACCCCGCCCTCTTTTATAGACTTTGCTTGGAGCATGTCTTGGAACAAGACTGTACAGGTGTGAACAAATTGTAGTTAAGGAAGACTGAAAACTTTGGTTTGTATCCTTGCGTTGTGGCTGACATGAGATTTGTTTCTGTAATAGAAATGGAGAAGAGCACGGAACAGCACAGCAATAGAACAATCTGTTTTCATTGTTTCTTTCTTCCATCCATAGCTTGTGATTTACAGTGCCCTTTTTGAAAAGTAGTTCTTTTGCAAATGACAGCTGGTCTCTGTTAGCTTTCTAACAGCAAAGACTTCAGTGACTTGTGTAAGAAGCACACATGGTTTGGTTTGACTTTCCGTTCCATGCTAACTACTGCTCTGCATCTTTTCAACAAAGCGCCATGTTTCTTGGTTTTGGCACACCCTGCCTCTGCGAGCGCAAGTAGAGTGGTGGTTTTGTGTTTCACTGAATCCATGGCACAGACTTTCTTTATTTTTTCAAAAACCCAAACCATATAAATACCTGATTATCTTTGCTGCGAGAGCAAAGAACTACTTTAATATTCCCAGTAGCATATTTTGAACAACAATTCTTTAATTAAAACAACATTGGTCTCTTCCTGTATTTCATGGGTAGCAAATGAGAGAAAACACCAGTGTTAATATCAAAGGGAGTCAGTTTTCATTACAGTAATGGTTCAATTGTGCAATGCTGTAGGCTGTGAAATTTAATATTATTGTGACTTGTATTGTAATTGTAGGATGACAGAGGAAAATGGATTAAGTTTAAATATAAGTGTACACAGCAGCACATGGACTTTGTCAAATGGAAGCTGAGGGCAGGGGCAGGACGAGTCCCCCTCTGGCTCTGTCATAATGAATTAGTATTTTGTAAATAACTGGCCACTAGACTGTAGATTTATTACCTTTTGTAGATATATATGGACACACACAGACACACATGAATTCTGCACTGACTGTAATTGCAATGCGGAGTTGCAGAACGGGTTTATGCCTGTAGGCTTGCAGGGTATTTGAATGTCTAGGCTTCTTGTCTTCACCTTTCATGAAAATATCCTTGCCTGCCAGTTTGTGAAGTTTTCTTCTGAAGGCTACACCCATCCTTTCAGTTAGGAGATTGCTAACACATGAATGGCCTCAGACTGGAAAGCCCTTTGTCATTCTTTTCTTCCTGTTGAATAAAACCAAATTCAAGTTGCAGATGATCTTTGCTTTAGAAAATTGTGATAGACAACTAGCGTTAATGAGCAGTACCCCTTTCTTTCTCCATTGCCCATATACATGCAGATTAAAATGGAAAATGGTCATTTAAACCATCCATTGCTGATCTCTTCCATGGAAAATTAAGGGCAATGAAAGCTAGATGTTTCATTTGTTTACAGCTTAGGTAAGTGGAATATGTCTCCAGAGCAGTGCCTGGTAGTTTCTTAGTGTGTAAACTCAATGTTCTGTCTTTTTAGCCCATTTCTTAGCAGTGTTTCACAGAAGTATACTCATGTTGAAACCTGTTCTAATGTTAAAGTGCAAAAGGGGGCAGTAAAGTGCTATCCAAAAAAATGTTTATTTTTAAGGTTATTTTTTTTGGTGGTAAAACTTGTATTTCTCTATCTCTTGTATTTAAAATAGTGATCACATGAATGTCTTATGTTTGAAAGGCTTGCAAATGTTGTAAATGTGTATCTTTAAGCATTGTGGGAACAGTGCTGAGAGTGAGTTTCCATGTTCTCTCCTTTAACCTAGTCCTGAAACATGCTACATATTTGGAATGAATTGAAGGCGGAAAGCTGTCCTCAGATATATTTAGGGCACAGCTATATGAAGCATTTCCGAAAGAATTCCAATGTTGCTAATCATGTCTAGTTCTCATTTTGTGCATTACCAATGCTGCCTTTCTGGAAAAAGAAAATTAAATTAAAAGAGTGCTGAGGTTAGGGGGTTCTGCTTGAAGTACTGAAGTGTGTAGTGGTGGCATGGGTCAAGAGTTGGGCTCTCATCCAGACCCGCATGCATCATTTGTCAAGAGGTAAGTAGAAAGAGCAACTAATTACAATGTACCTACTGAGTGTTTTCTCTTTCAGAAATTCCCCAGAATAAGCTATTTATACAGATTGGCTTCTGCTTTCCACTGCAGCCACTTGCAGTTTTTAAACTCTAGGTAGAAAGCATGTTTCTGTTGAAATGCAGTAAAAAAGAGAGCGTGCTTATGTGTGCTCGCAGGCTTGTGTGTGAGAGATAGCAAGTGATGATTGGAGGAGTAATTCCCTCATTGTTAAAACTAAGTAAGTCCAGCCCTGTTGTGATGGTTCATATTTCTGTAAATGCTGATGAAATTATAATACAATACACTTAAAATAGAATGTTGGTCATATCCATCCTTTTTTCTTAGTTAGCGGACCATCCTAAGCACATTAGTGGTTCTTTTGTGGTAACCAGCATTGATTTAGTAAGTGGATCAGAATTGTCTAGTGCTCTGTGTGCTTCTTGCAAAGCAGTAATTGCTTTCTGCACAATAAAACAAAAAGTTAATTGCTGATAATAATGCTTTATGTGGAGGTCATGTATAAAAACCAAATATCAAATCTAAAATTGTTTTTGAAAATAATCCTTTGCTATCCTTGTTAAAAAAAAAAAAAATCATACGTATTTTCAGCATTTTGAGCCTTATCTGTGCAGTAAATATTTTAAGCCAGGCTACACTGCCTTGTGCAAAACACTCAGAGCTTGTTTCCCATCCTACAGAAAAAAGGAAAAAAAAGATAGGTGTTTGCTCTCAGGGGAATTTTTAAGGCAGAAGAAAATGTGCTTTCCTTTTACGGGAGGAAAACTGCACATTCATTTCACACCCTGGATTCATGTTGAGGGCTGAGGGGTAAAGCACAACTTAGTCTGAAGATTTTAGTTATATAACTGGGTGGTAGGTTGTGTTTTTCTCTCTTTTTTTTTTTTTTTTCTCTGCTTTATTTTGTGAACAAGAACCAAGCAGTGAGGGAAGGGCAGCTTTCCAGCAAAGTGAACGCATCTCTGGGAAGGAGGAATGGCACCCAGTTGAAACAGCCACTCTGTCATACAGCAAAGCCCCTATGGCAGCTGTGGTCCAGCAGCCCAAAGGCCGGCGCTGCTGCTGCTCAGTGGGGTAAGGTGGGAGCAGGGTCCCATGCCTCTGGTCACCCTGAGGGCAGGAGCTATGTAGTCAGCTGCCTCTGCCCAAGCCCAGAATTGGGGTGGCCCCTCAGGGGTATGCTACATCTCCTTTGACTTACCCACATTTTCCCTGGAACGAGGTCTGGAATCTCGTGACAGTTTTTAAGGGACCGGATTTTATTTTGAAGAGAGTGTCTCCAACAAAATGTATCTGATTCCAGGTGACCTCCTTCCATATACACAAAGGGTTAAAGGGGTACGGTTCTCACCAAACATCATGCCACAGCTACATGTTTGGGGCTCTCTCAATGCAGGGCTGCTTGAGGCTTGCAGCCATCTTCAACGGAATGGAAAGAAGTGAGTGTACATATCTCTGCAACAGCACTAGTCATAAGAGTTGTTTGGTGAAGGAAACTTATGACAAATCTTTCTAGGAGGCTGGACAGGGCACTTCTTGATGTGTTTGAAGAGCCCTGGTGTCTGAGGGTGTCCCTCCACACACTGCATGCTCTGTGCCTTCAGGAAGTTTCGCAACTGATTTCGGTAAGGATAGGCTCAGGAAGAGGTACCAAGAATGGGGTTCATTTGCATGGCTACTTGAGACATATAAAATGGTGGCACTTTTTGCCCTATTTGTGGCCAGCGTAGTGATAAAAAACAAAATAAACCCTTGACCATTGCCATTTTGAGTGCATTGTGAGCTTTTTCCCTCCAGCAGTCCAAAAGATGATGACTTTCTGGGAAGGTAAGAAAGAGGGGGAGGACAAGGAGGTACCACAAAACCAAGGGTGGAGATGGGTTATGGTTTCAGGGGACTGTTTCGATGCATTTATGGGCCTTCTGCAGGTTTTATTATAGGAGAGCCCAAGCCCTCCAATGAGGATGTTCTTCTCTTCCAATGGAAGTGAGAAACACGAGAGCTGTAGCTTTAGAAACCTCTGTTATGGCATTTAATGATCTGTGTTTGTATAATGTGGTGCTTACCATTAAAGATCCTGAAGGATGTGAATGAGAATATATTTGCTTATGTATTTCTTTGAATTCCATTTAGTTTCCATTCTGCAATTCCTATAAAAGCAAGTACCCATTGCTTACATGAATAATTTCATTAACTGCCTGGAAAAATGTTACATATAAATAAAGGTTAGCAGATTAAACTTCTTAAATTTTATTGAAATTCAAAAAGATACCTGTTTAACATATTTTGTAAAACCTTGTTATAGTATTAAAATAATTTAATAATACCATGCTGGCAAAGAAAAGTAGCTTCCAAAACTCGCTTAAAAGAATGTTAATAACATTAAATGCTGAGCCTCTGTTGTTTTCAAAGTTTCATTTGGTAGTCTGTGCATAATGCCAGTTCTGTCATCTTGCTGTGTCAAAACTATGGTAATTTTTCTTGCAGAAAGCTCATGTAAGAGTACTGCCTTTCTTTTTAACCAAATTCCTTACTCATTTGGAGACAGAGACTCCACATTAATCTTTTTTGATGAAGCTTGTTTTTCTGTGTGTTCCATAGCAGTTACTGATCCTGTTTTCATTGAATTCCTGTTCACTTAATCCATTTAAACTGGCGTGAGATCAGTCCTATACAATCACTGCTTTTGGAAAAAAGCATTTGGGGTTTAGAGCTATGTGTATACCTCATATCCACATAGCATATCTTTGTGTGTGATATTGAATATGACAGAAACTAATGTAAAAGCTCTATAAGGAGCAAAGGACTCTTTTTATAGAGAGTTTTAGTCTATGTTTCTGGATTTTTTAATTTTTTTTTCAGTTCAAAGTCTTTGGGAGTCAGTAAACTGATTTTCATCTCATTCAGCAGGCTATGATTAGGCCCCTGCTACTTCAGTGAAATCAGTAGGACCTTTGCCTGTAACTTTTATGAGCTTTGCATCAGGGTATTAGGACTTTTGCCTTGCTTAAATATTTCTACTAAGGACAAAATAATACTCAAAATATTGTTTCTTTTCCTAAAAAGCCAGTTGATGAATACATATACTATTTAATAACCATTCTTTTTAAACAAGAAGGAGTTGTGTGTGGCATGCTGTTCTGTATTCTGTTTGCATTTGTGCAAGTAACGGGCTAACGTACTGTGTTATTAGTATTCATGACAGTTCCTTAATAAAACTTTTTCAATGAATAACTTTATAGTCAGGCTGGTAGTTAAACTTCATAAAGTTAAGTGGGTAGGATTCCCCAACAGAAGGTTTCAGGCTGTATTTTAAGAAACATCTTGATTGTTCGCATTTTTAGGGTTATTTTTGTTACATTAATTTAAAACTAAGTGCCTACACCAATTAGTTCAGGTAAGGTATTAAAGCACAGAAATTTGGCACTGTTTCCCCAGTTAAATATATAAGATTCTCAACAAGTAGTAACATGCTCTAAAATTGCATTTATTTTATAATTACTAGGGTATAGTTAAAAGGTTAGTGTTTGTGTGCATATATAGAGAGAGTGAGTGAGTTTTGCAAGTTGGTAGGAGTGTGACAACATGTTTTTTACATCAGTGTTGATTAATAAAATCTTTTCAAGAATTTATTTCCCTAAGATTTTTTTCTGTTGATATTTTTACAGTTTAAGAAATGGCTGTGTGCAATAGTAGAATATTAGGAATAGTAGAATACTCTTCATGAAAAAATCTGCTGGTATATAAAGCTTTGATTTGTTTTTTTTTTTTTGTGTGAATTTAATATTGTGCAGTTAGGTAAGTTTGAGTGGTCATCATTAACGAAAACTCCTTTATAATTTAGTATGTGTGAATGTGCTAAGTTTCTGTAAAACAAAAGTTATATTCTTAAGAAATTACTTCGGAATTGTATGTAGATAGATAGGTATTAATGGCAAAATCAAATTTAAATTCTCTAGGATTTTGACAAGTTAGTGTACATTAAAACCTGGAACTGTGGGACCTCAGAATAAGTGTAGTACTGAAAATTACTGTAACATTGGTGGGAGTGGGGAAGAGATTTTTTTTTTCTATTCCTGTGACGTGAATTTTTGATCTAATTTAAAACTGTTTTAAAAAATAAAAAACTTTGGGAACTCTGCATGTTGCTGTTACTTGCTCTAAGCTGCATGGCTAGTTAGACGTGTGGGAGGGATTCACATCCATGGGCTTTGCACAGATGTCAAATGTCACCCACAACACACCAATTTGGGGCTGCCAGCAAAAATGCCCTCTGTATCCTAAAGTGGTTTCATTTCATCGTACAGCTTGTACTACACTTCATGTACCTTTCTGTGCTTTCTCACAGAAAACACTGTGATTATTAATTATGGGTAAAATTCTTCAAATGCCCTTGTCTCACTTTATCGGAGTTCTGGAAGAAATGAGTCAGGAAACTGGCTAAGCTTTTCTCCTATGTTCGGTTACAGGGACCTATATTGTTACGTAAGTTTCTCAGTAAAGAACATTTATATCTGAAAAGCATAAAATTAGGAAGTCAGCTTTTTTATGTAAAGCAATGGCTCCAGTCCTGTCACTGCCCCGACTTCTCAAAGAGCCGGGTTAGTATCCTAAACAACCATTGATGTAACACAGCCTCCCTCAATATCATGCATAGGACTCTTGAAACCTCTTGATCTATCCTTATTGTATTTCTGTTTGGGGGGAAAAAAAAGTTTTCAATTAATTAAAGGCACATTCCCTTCAGGCTTAAAACCAGGTTATTGGCTTCTTTTTTACAGATGCAATCTTACAAACGTTTCATAAGTTTTGCTGCTATCCCAAAATGCTTAAAACTACATAAGCACTTGCAGAAATAAAGATTCAAGATACATTCAGCCGTGCTGAAATTTTTGTTAGCCTCTACCAAGTATTTTTTTTTTTTAGATCTAAAGTTTGCAGAAATAAGGTCATAAAACAATAGTCTTAATCCCCTTCATTGACATTAAATAGTTTCAGAAAGTACTTATTGCCCAGCAAGTGATTTATTTAAAGTCTCTGTGAAAATGCAGTAGCAGAAATATTACACAAATGGGAGAATAAAGATCCTGCCTAGTTCTGGGTCACTAAGTTATTGTGGTTGAACTGAAATGCATGAGTGGAACTGAAACTTTTGTATTCTCTCCATCCATATTTATGCTTTATAGTTGTAAGAAAATAAGGAAAGTAAACTGCAAAAATATCTTTCTTGCAAAGGTCACAGAAAAAAGAAATCAATACAATCTAGTTCTCAGATTAATCCTTTCATCCTTTTTTCTTTCCTAATCCCATCAGCATTAGATCCTAAAAGTTCAGAAACTGAAGTGGAAGCAGATTTACCGAGTTTAATGCTCAAACTGTACAGACTGCAGACACAGAGCAAGAGTATTCCCCTGCCATAAAGCCTAACGAGTGCCTGGGTTAAAGCTCTTGTAAAATGTGCTTTAGCTGTCTGTTGGGGGTGGTTCTGTCCTTTGCTTTTTATGGGACAATTCCTGGCTGCTTAATCAAGGCACACAAATATGCTTTCTGTCTGGTCACTGTTTCCGAGAAACAGCCGGCTGTCCCTGAACCTGTCTTGTTTGTACTCAGAATTTGCATGGAGAAACATATACCACTCCTACTTAATTACACACATGTATACATGAAATCCAAAGTTAGATTCAGTGTTTTTTTTTTTTTTCAGGCTAGCTTTAGGGTTGTACAATTGATAATAACAGGTGCATGTTTCTAATATTATGAATTTTGATTTTATTAAGCATGCACACTTAAATTGATCTAAATGATCTAAATTTGAAAACAAAGATCCTCTCCTGAGGGAAGTCCTGTGTCTTCTTACACATTCCCATGATGTGAAGAAGAGCTGCAGCAGCAGGATCATGGCCTTTGTCCTGGGACACGAGTAACATTCATCTCCTGATACAACGCTGCTGCACAGAAGCAATGCAGGCTGGGGCTATGGCCAGACAAGACGATACAGTTAGTTGCAAGTGACCTGGGTTGGCCCAGAGATGCTGTCACTTTGCCTTTGCGTTTGTCTGGTCAGAATTTTTCCCAGAGGAGGGGCTGAGTCAGGATCCGTGCTGTTCTCTTGGAAACATATGCTGGCTGCGGTATTTCTTTCCGCATTTCCTATGCACTCTTGCAGGGTTGGCCACTCCCTAGGTAGCTTCTCACGAGGCTGGCAGCTCCAAGGAGTATGTATTTCCACCTTTGCACTTGGATTACCGTTCTGGCTTCATGGACGCGGTAGTCACTGCATTCCTATGGTGTGTCTGAGAACTGGAGGAGGAGGCGCAGCTTCGCCCCGTCTCCAGTGCACCTCTATTTGCACAGCCGTGGCCAAGCCTAGTTTCTATAGTCTAGAAATTACACTGCGTGACACAAAGGAGCGCAGTGATTTATGCATCAACAGTCGCTTTTCTTGCCACAACATTTCATTGTTCTTTTTCCCTAAATCTGTAATTACATGTCTTTGTCCTGCTACGTGCTGCTTCACAACAAATATAATTCTTACACAGGCTTTGTGAGTGAAAATAATCCCACTCAATTAGCACAGATCATAAACTTGCATTGTGCAGGAGCAGTTGCAAATGATGGATTCAAAATTTGGGGCATCACATCTTCCTTTTTTTTTCCCCATTCCTTAAGTTCTCATCCAGTTCTGCTCCTGGCTGGTGGGCTCCTTTAGCAAAGGAAAAGGCTGGGGGTGATCTACGCCTACAGCTTTGTTCCTGGGCCTTAATATTCTAATAAGCTTCCAGGAAGGCTGCCTGTGAATAAGCTAGATTTACTACATGTGCTGTTTAGCACTAGCGCTTGCAGAAGGGTGTTCATTAGGCAGCAATTGTTTCAGTCAGTTTTTCAGGCCGATTCTCCATTAAAGAAGCTCTTTCGAAAAGGCTGGCAGGCAGGAGAAAGAGGAAAGAAAGTCGGGCTTTTAGGTTGGTGCATTAGACGACATTGTATCGTTGGCTGTAGTTCTAAAACTGCACTCTTAGCTTTAAATGAAACAAATATATCTTAAGGAGAATGGAAACAAACAAACAAACCTGCTGTAGCTTTTGTCCTTGTAAGAATAAGGCTCCTCATTTTGTGGATAAATCAATGCTCTAAGTAATTATTTATATTTTCCTTTCATGAAGAAGTGCTGATGTTTGACTGGTAATTAATACCAACGGGAATGATACAATAAGATTAAGTCTGACCCCAAACACTAAAGCTCACTGCCAGTCTAAGAAGTCTCCCATCTATCTCCATCTATACAAAGACAAAAGCACACCTGTGTTTCATTTGTAGCACCGGGGGGGGGGGGGGGGGGGGGGGGGAAGATAAAATAACGATGTAATATTGGAGTTTACAAAGAAATCACTGTGGTGTGGTAATCATCGTGTCTTGGAAGAGTGTTTTATCAGAAGCATGTGCATCCTTGGGTTGAGTAGATCTCCAGTTGATCCTAGGTCTGTAAGCATCATCCTGACGAGTGACTGATGTTCCTTTGTGCTATACTAGTAACATTAATCAACGTCGCAATATGTTGTTAAGTCTGAAAGTCTAAGTTGTTTCCTTTCCCACATTTGTGCTCCAAATGAACAATCATTCTTGTCATTCTCCCATGTCCAAAATTAGCAAAATATGTGCAAGAATAGTAGAAATATTACCAACATGTAAAAACAGTATTGTAGCCCCTCATACGTTGCACTGGCTCCTGTGAATGGCCAAATGTGGAACAAACCGCAGTTCCTGCCAAAGACATAAAACGTTCCAGAGTTCCCAAAACTGGGATGAAGACTGTAAAACTCAATCCATCTGTAATTTCCAAGATCTAAATAAACATCTTGTTGATATTAAATTGAGTCAGGCCTAAACTATTAAGATCTGGTTTGTTCACTCTGTCATTTTGGTTTTGGAAACCGTGTGTTTTTTCCTTTCTGTCCATTGCAATTGCTACTTTTCTGAATGAGATTTTATCAAGTGTTTCACATTTACCTTTTTTTTTTTTTTTTTTTCTTTCTTTTTAGATTCCTTCCTGGACAAGGATTGGTACTATATCCACAGATAGGAGACAAACTGGATATTATATGCCCAAAGGTGGACTCTAAAACTGTTGGCCAGTATGAATATTATAAGGTCTACATGGTTGATAAAGACCAAGCAGATAGCTGTGCTATTAGAAAGGACAATACACCTCTACTCAACTGTGCCAAGCCAGATCAAGATGTTAAGTTTACCATCAAGTTTCAAGAGTTCAGCCCTAATCTCTGGGGCCTGGAATTTCAGAAGAACAAAGATTATTACGTCATATGTAAGTGCAAAATAACAGTTGTTCATTCTTTTAAATATAGTTGTTTGTTTCTTTGTATTTTGTGTCATACATGATAAGCAAACCAAGAAGACTCTGAATGGGTTTGTATTTCTTTTTCCTCCAACAATATTTTCTCAACAGCACATTTTTGACATTATTGCTGATTTCTGTAGGGCCTTTGTATCTTTTTTTCCTTGATTCATGTACACCAAAATAGATTGTACTACTGTGCCTGCACGGAGCTTCTCCTTTTGTGCACGATTTTTTGTTCTATATTCATATTGAAAGGCTGTGCACAGCTAAAGCATGGTGTGTTTCCTGCTTGCAGCTCTGCTAATGCACCATGCTGTTGGCCTTGCCCATGGGTACCCTTAACGCCAGGAGTAGGGCTAGAGTGGTCCAGCTGAGGTAACCTGTTGGTTGGCCTTTGTTCCAAGTGATCCAGGGGTTCTTTCAGGAAACATGTTCTTGGGCAAATCCCAGATGCAGCATGATCTTGAGTTTTTCATGGTCTTGGACTTGCTGAATGGATGTGCATGACACAGGGCCTGTGTCCAGCAATTTAAGCTCTGTGAGCTTCAGGCTGATCAGGAATCTATACCTGAAAGCTAATCTGGAGGTAACCTGAGTTTCGTGATTCAAATTACTTATGATTTGTAAAGTTAATGTTGTACATCAGGGGTTAGCATAAGCTGAGATTTCAGCAGTGCAACAACAATTTGCATTAGTTTAGGTTTTGTCATTTTAATACTGTGGCCTGCAGATCTCATTTAGCCCCATGGGGATTTCTGAAGTCTTGAGCAATGATCACCTTTTAGTAGGAGCTAGACAAAGTCTATGCATTGGTTTATCTGCAGTTACAATGAAGTTACATACTGGTGTGTCTTATTTCTCCCATCTCCTTGAAATTACAGTGTTCAAAGGGCCTGGTAACTATGTAATGTCTGCCACAGTAAATATTTCTTAATTTCTTAGTTTAAAATATTGCTAATTTTACATGTTCTCTAAGCAAGTACTTTTAAAATGGGAACAGAAATTACATTTAATATGAATTAATGATCACTACCCAGTTATAACCATAACGGTACACACTGTATCGTTATGTATAAAACAGATTGTATATCACAGAAATTAAGTAAGAATTAGCAGTAATAAATATATATAGAAATGACATATTTTTCTAAATAACAGTCTGAGAAGACATAAAACACTATTTATTGTTTTTAAAGTCTGACAAAAACATCACTTAGTACAAGTACTTTCTCACTTCAGTCAGTGAGTATATAAAAACCTGATCCCACTCACAGAACATTTAACTTTGTCAGAGTTCCCACTGAAATACGGTGAGATTTACTGGGGTGAAAGCTGCAAGGTTAGATGCTGAGAGATAGTTGTCTGTAACAACAAGGAGGATGTAGAACATAAAAACAACCATGCTCAAATAGTTGGCTTTAATGACATTCATTATTTAGTGCTGCTTAAAAAAAAAAAAAAATCAACAGCAGAGCAGCTATAATGGAGCAAATGGCATTGTTACTATTACTTGAAAAACATGGGCACAAATGGAGCTTACTGATACGCTGTCAGTTCTGTCGTATCCACGTCATGGATTTACCTGGAGAATTTTTAAGTCCAGCTCATTTTCATTAGTTTTGTATAATTATTTCATTACAACAATAAGACATAACAGATGTTGCATTTCCTGGAAGATTACAGGGTAGTTTCATTGATAGAACTTGCTCAGCCTTCAGCCTAATGCCTCAAAAATGACACTGGCCTTGCAGTAATACTGGAGTGCACGGATATTACTTTCCATGCTCGTTCTTGCATGAACAAATGGCTGATTTATCACTGTATTGCTAGCGTATTAACCCAGCTGCAGCAGCTTATATATTTTAATAGGCTGGACAAAAAAAACACCCTGATAACCCGGCCATCCTGAAGCTAAAACGCTCGTTTTTGTGTCATTCATGAAGAAGACAATGCAGTCAGTGATGCTGGCCTCAGAAACACCAAGAGGGGCAGGAAACTAGGCCAAGGCTCAGCTAGGACACCATTTTACAGAGACACTGGAGCTAGATAGCATTTTAACAGTTTGCGTTCAAAAGCATAAGACGTCATGCAGCCTTGTCAGACACAAGTTCTGGTAGTCAGGATGTTTACTGTCATTTCTGAATGTAATACAATACATCTTAATCATGTACGCAAATTGGACCATAAGTCATTTGCATAAATCCCTGTTCCTAGGCCTGTAATTTAACAGGTGTGCTGAGGCCTGAATGAGTATACTGGGTCTCTCTCCCACTGTCTCAGACACGCAAACATTGCTCCTTTTTTCTTTCTTTCCTTTCAGTTTGCTTGGGAAATGTGTGTGTTTTTTTTGGTGGTGGTGGTGGTGTTTTTTGAGTCGTGTGTGTGTGCTTTGAAGTGAATGTACCCACGTACTTTATATGTCAGCTTTTAAATTTGAGATATTTTAAATTTGCGATATATTCCCTCGAGTGAGGGGCATCAAACAACCTGAGACAAGAGTTCACTGAGCCCAGCGTTTCTGCAGTGCTGTCTGTGGCTGGATCTACAGACTAAGCTCGTGCTGCTTATTCAGACAGGTTGCTGTCAGCCCTTAACAATGTTTTCTGTATCGTCATGTACCCTTATTGTCTTGCCATTATTTGAAAACATCATATGTTTTTCTAAGGTAATAATATGTGGTTTGTGGAGCTGTATTAAACAGTAAAATCTTTATTTACATTTGGGGGTTAGTCATTTTAGGAGCCTTTGAGTAATAGAGTTAGTTGAGGAGTTATAACACAGGATGAAGAAGCTTCCTGAGCCCTGTGTACCTTTAGGAAATGTGATTGTACATGAATTCTTCAAGCCATAATTTTTATATCATTCAGATGTATTCATGATAGATACAGCAGATCTTTTCTATTCACTCCTTCCCTGGCTATAAGCAGATAAAAACATAACTTTTCCCATTTCTTAATTCACTTTTTTTTTTTAAAGTAGAAATGTTGAGGAGTTTCTGATATACCCCCTTTCATATTTAATGGTACTATAATCCAACAATAATCTAAATCTAATCCATTTTTTGGAAAAACAGCAGCACAAGATATTCCTCAATGTACAAGTATCAGGATTCAATTCTGTGAAGGGCAGTACTTGGAAAGATGATACTGAATGGTGTCATGAAAGTGAATAAATGATGTAACAATGTCCTTGCTTTTCTGTTCTTGGCCATCATCAATTTTTGGTTCCTCGAAAACTAATAGATTCATTTCCTATAGCTACCTGATTTCTTTTCAGCAGAACTGGGGAAGGTCAAATGTACTTGAGATCACAGACATATTAAGGTTAAATTATCCTAAAATATGCAACCATTTAGCTAACATATCATAAGTCTCTAAGGAAATCCTTAATCAAATGCATGAAGATACATCATGCCCAACAACATAAATACCTGTGTGAAGGGCAAAGTTAAGGAGAAGAAGGGTGTGTAAATTTGCAACTCTAATGTTTGCATCAAAAAGTCCTTTTATGTCTTTGCGTGCTTTGGGAATGAAGTATAATTTTCTGCTGTTGTGGATGGCTTAGAATGAATGGGAATCTCCTTGACTGTAAGAGAAAGATCTGCAAGTGCTTGGGTTATCATGTATCTTGTAGCTTCTGTAGCTTCAGTATCTCTCTCAGATGCAGCATTTCTTGTACAGGAGGGAGACGTGGTAGTATAGTATAGGCATATATACTATGCTAAAAATGTTTACTTTTGGTGAATGGGAGTTGTCCTGAACCCTTCCCAGCAAACTTGGCCTTTAGTCACAGGGCATAGAGAGTACTGGAGTACATTGAGTTTGCACTGAAGGAGTGCCTAAGGGAAGCCAGTAGGAAGCTACCTTGCCAGAGGGAAGGGAGCAGTGCTGCTAGTTTTCAAACCACCATCACACTCCTGAGATAGTTTGGCTAAGTAAATCCATACTCTGCTCGCTTCATCTCTTCTTTTGCATAAAAAAGAGGCTTATACACAGACATCATCAGTGTAAAAGAATACATCACCTACGATGAAATTTTACCTGCTTGAAATGTGTAAATAATATTTATATGGTTTTTGTTTTGTTTTGTGGGTGTGTGTTTTTTTGCCTTTTTTTTTTTTTTCAAGTGAAAAATACTTCGGACTTGGGGAGGGGCTGCAGAATGGTCCTGGAAAAGGTTCCTCTAAAGTGCTTTCTCTGCCTGTGACCTCATTAGCTGAGCAAGCTTGCCTAATGATGCTCATTGGCTTTGACATTGGCAAAATGCAATATGCAGCTTTCCTTAAACGTTTTTTGTCAACTTTTTTCAAGTGACCCACATACATAATTGGCCTCTGGCTTAAATTAAAAAATGTATGTATTTAATCTCTGTCTGATTTAAAGGGTTATACTGGCTAGCAGTGCTGCATTTTAGATAAATGCTAGTAATAGTCTGGTGGCTTTTAAAATGGAAACAGTTGTTCTGAAACTTTAGCATTAGCTGGGTTTAAAAAAAAAATCCCAAGGCTTTTATGTTTTCACTTTGTCATCCTGCTACAATTAAAGGGCAATAACTGTCTGAGGAAGAACACATTAAAGGACAATATAGATTGTGCCCTGAAATACGGCCCAATTGGGAAGAATAAATTTATTTGCTTGGCCAAATAGATTTACATTAAAATGCTATTTTAGTATTCTGACCAAACACTAGCTAATCTGCCTGGCTGGACATTCTGACACATCTTTGACACAGGATTCAGTCTGCAGTACCCTGCAAACACCTAGCAAGCGCACCCAAAAGAAAACTAGATTTTTCTTTGTTTTGAGGTTAATTCTGAACTAGCCAAAACCAGGAGAAAACTGTATCAAAATTTCAGTGCCATTTCTTTGCAACATAGATATTATTGATGCTTTTTAATAAAGACTGCACAGCTCAGCAATCTAGTGTTATTTATTTTTGGTGGTGTTAATGAAAGCCTATGTGATAATAGCCACCCTGATTCCTCTTGCACAAAGATCCTATTTTTTTCTTTCCTTTCTCCTCCTCCTCCTTCAGAAAATTAAACGATTTCTTCTTAGTGTAAAATGATACCCAGAGGTCAATCTTTGACATTGCTGAGAGTCTTTTAAGGGATATATCAGCAATACCACTTAGCTCTTGTTGAATTAAATATAAATACTGCTCATACAAATAATATTATTGGAGAAAAAAAAAATCAGTGTCTGTGCAGCTTCAGATTTCTAACAGAGTCTAAGACCTACAGGATTAATGGAGTCATCGTCCTTTGGGGTTTTGTCCCAGACCACACAGGTCTTGTAAGGCTACTTTAGATTGATGGACTTTGTTCATATTCAGTGCCATTACCTAGGCAATACTGACCGTTTATCTCCTTTAAAGCAGACAGAGATAGTTCAGCAGGAAATCTGTTATTATTTCTCAATTCCTAAGGGAAGGAAATGAAAGATAGGAATGCTCAGATTGTTAATTGATGGCATCTTGTGAAAAAAACACATTTACCCTCCCTCACACTCCCCACATATTCCAAATAGATATGGAATCAGGTGAAAATGAAGTCAAATTGTTCACTTAGAATTATTTAGGAAATGCTCAGGAATTAAACAGGATTTAAAATTTCATAGGAGACTGTTTAATATTTTTAGTCACTTCTCTCACTTTGTTATTTTTATTAGTTCTTAATTTATATATACTGAAAATACAGTACATTCACAAAGGAGAATACAGTATTCTCATTTAAAAGTCTTTTTATATATATATGTATTACACATATCAAGTACTTTGCAAAAAACAGTTTGTCTTGATCTTCTGCAAGTTGTATATATTCCTGCATTTACATATACACATTTTTAATAGGACTACGTGCAGAAGAGGGTTGGGTTGAGCAAGTACTTTTTATGCTTTATACATGGGTTATGAGTAACTTTAAATAGAGGAGGTTTATACTGGGGAGATGCATTACACTATATGAGGAAAGTAGTCTGAACTAAAACTTAGAATGACACCAGCATGTTGAAACACATTTAACTTTCATTTTGTACATAAGTTTGATGATGAGCATATACCTGTCAAAGTGTGATGACTGGTCTTTATTTTATGCAGTTGCTTATATCTGCTATATATTATAGCATTTTAATTCCTGAAATAAAAGACCAAGAACTGTATAAGCATTTATAAAAGCTTTAATGAAACTGTTTTTGAATATTTGAAATTGTTTTTCACATTAAAGTCTTTACATAGTTGAATTGGTGGGAAATGTACTTTTGTCTAAGAACTGCATTAGTTAGCTAAAGCACAGGATTGAAATGTCTGGAAAACAGGGTTAAATGTCAGTTTATACGTTATTTCCTGATTTTAGTCAATCCTGGAAACTTTGGAGGAAGAATATTTCACAATTTTTTTCTGATAAATCTAACTATAAGACTAAGCCCTAATGGCAATATCCAGTTGCTTTTTTGCAGTTCCAAGGAAATCACAGAAATATTTTTGTGAGTAAAAGCAGGATTAGGCTTAAGGTAGTTATAGTAGTTCTCAGAGAAGAGTTCCTGCTAAGCTGATAAGGCTGGTTTTAAAAAGCATGTTCAGGCCTTTGTTAGCATGATTTGTTGATTTTTTATTCTGTAGATGAAGACAGCAAAAATAACTAAACTGCAACAGCAGACTTTTTCTCATATGCTCAGAGAGCTTCTGTGAGAGAAACAACTCTGAATCCAAACCCTGCCAGGGAAGCTGAGAAGGAATTGTTCTTCGAGTATTACACATTAGCACATAAATGTATTAGACCACAATAGTGTAGCTGTTCACAGAATCACAGGAAGGTTACTCAGCCATTTGGATTGCACCTCTGGAGCTGGCCTAGTCCCATGCTCAAACAGGATCGGCTACAGCGGGTTAACTGTCCAGGACCATGTCCAGCCAGGTTTTGAGTTTCTCCAACTATGGAGACTTCATCATCTTCATGGGCATTTGCTGGGTTTGCTCTGGTATGTCCAATCTCTTTCACAGTGGGGAGCCCAGACCTGGACACAGCTCTCCAGATGTGTCTCACCAGTGCTGAGTGGTGGAGAGGGATCACCTCCCTCAACCCATCGCTGGCTTGTGGTCAACTTGGGGTCCACCAGGACCCCCACAGCCTTTTCTGCAAAGATGCTTTCCAGGCAGTTGCCTCAGCCTGTGCTGCAATTCTGATTCCACCTGCGTTCCAGAGTCTGCCATAGCAGGTTTCGTAGCAGAATCATGATACTATTAAATAATTTGTGTTGTCAAACAAATATCTCTGCTTTATAATGTTATCCTATTACGATAGTTCTGAAATATTAAAATCTCTATGAACACCATTATTAGAAGTAAAAGTATCCATTCTCCCGTCTAGTTACGACTTTTCAACATTCTAAATGCTGGAGGATTAACGTACGCATCCCATTTGAGTTTCTTCAGATGAACCAAGATAGGCTTATGTGATAACTTCCAAAGAAGTTGAATCCCTTAATTTCTTATGTCAAGTAGTAGGACTAAAGGTCCTGTAACACCTTGGAAATTCAGATTGCTTTCTTTTAGCAGTGTTTCCTCATTAAGTTTTTACTCTGTGGGCATTTTAAAGTTCTAAACACAAACATAAGCATGCAGAAATCAAAACAGTGCTTAACTTCTGATTATCTTCGGCAAGTGCATAGTCATCCAATAGCATCATAACTGATCTTAGAACTAAGGTGCCAAACTCTGTGTTGCTGAAGGATAGTTAAATGATGTAAATAGCTTTTGTGTTTTGCAATAAAGCACACTTTTGTTGTGCTTGATGTAAAAGCAGGAGATGAAGGTATTCTTTTATTGAGGCAAACATGTGGAAAATTGCTCTAGATTGTTATAGTACAGAGCATCTCCCCTGAAAGGAATGAGGTTCATCTATAGGGCAAACTGTGACTGTGGCAGTTTATTGGGGTTACTCCTGGACTCTCTGTGGTCAAAGCAAATAATGTCATGTCCATCTAAACTGTTATAACCAACAGACTGGCACATTTTCTCATCTACAGTGTTATATTCTGAACTGTCACTCGGCATTAACTCAGTCAGTAGTGAAGTCCTACCACCTAGAGATGAACTCTGCCTCAGAATGATGTTTTCCACTTCAGTGCTACTCGTATAGCAATTACTGGGTCATTAATATCATTGCATGCAATTAGTGACAGTAGAATGAGCAAGAGGTTTGTTATTTATTTAATATGAACTTTCACTATAACCCTTTATTTTCCAAGTGCTACAGACAGAAACCAGAGAGATTTTCAAGACAGATGAATATCTTTGAAAAGTGATGTTGAGTTCCTGTGATACAGGTCCTCATTCATTTAATGTTAAAGCTTCTGCTTTTGTTTCCAGCAAGGCCACTTGTCATTAGCGACAATCAGTGTAACTTGAATGCTAACTAATTGTATTAGTTCTGTTCAGCTGAACTGTTAAGCAAAGCTCACTGTTGTAGGAGGAAGTTATTTCTTCTCATCCATGAGAGGCTTTTGCCAGTAGTATGCCATGAGAAAGGATAAACTATGTAAAATATCTGCTTATGGCTGGTGAAATTAACTAGCTAGTAATCTGTTTTAGATGCATACATTCTGATATACACTGAATACATCATAATTAGTGGGCTTACATCTGCCACAGTTACTTCAGCACTCACAAATATATAATTTGTTTATGTAAACTAGAAGCAACCATGTGTGCAGTAGATCATTATCTGAAAACATTTCTCAGAGTATGTGAAATACAGAACTGAAATACTTTTAGAAAAGCTTAACTGTAATGAAAGAGATAAATTGTCATTCACAGTGGTGCAACATTGAGATGTGGTTGTTTTTTTTTATCATCTCTAAATCTTTCTAAAAGAATTTTAGAAAAGGGACACAGTAACAGTGAAGCAAGTAGGCTTTTGACACAGTAGGTGGATATTATGACCTTATGTTTTGGATAATAATGCAGCAAATAATGTACTGTTTAGTACACTTAAGCTGTGGCATTCCTTAACCAAGAGATAAAGTGGTGCTGTTTTTAAAATGATAGGCAGAAGAAACCAGTTCGAACTCACAGCCTGTTTGGTACATCCCAGCTCCATGTTGCTTACTGTGTCTCTTTACCTTAATTGAAAGTCTTTTGTTTAAAAAATAAAATAAATAAAGGGCATGTATTTTACCACATTTACTCTTGTTGTGTGATGTCATGTCTCCTTGGAATTAATAGAATCATTCTGAATATACAAAAAGGGGAAAACTCTACAAGTACTCTCTCCCTATTTTGTGCTTAACGCTTTGGTGATCCTTCTTTGGCCAGGTGATATGAGACACAGGAAGGAGAATCTATGGATTTCCAGAGGTATCCCTGGAATTAAAAAGTTGATATTTGCAAGGTATATACCAAGGCATTTTACAGTACGGAACTGATTGGCTCTGTCTTGGTTGTGTCCTCCATGTTGCACTCCTCCAGAAATTAAACAGTAGAAAAAAATGTCCCTCTTTTGACATACGAATATAAGTAGAGAATTTTATAGGGAATTTTATAAAGACCCCTATTACCATAAGTCTGTTTTAAGTACCACAAGTCACACCATTCACATTTGGACAAGAGTACACATTTCAGAGTAGTGGTTAAAAAAGTGAATCACAAAATTCCACTGCAGAGCCTTTGCCTTCTTCCAGAGGCCTGCTTTTTATTTTACTTCAATTTGTTCTGGTTTTAGCTTGACTGGGGAGGGCATTGCTGCTTACTTGCTGTGCAGAATATAATTTGTGGATCCTGTTTAGATATAAATCCTGAGACATATAGCATAGGATATAATTTAAGAAATTACAAGGATGAGAACTGAAAAAGAATGGAGTCTTTTTGTCCTTTCCTTCAGTCGCATAGGAGTTCCCCTTGTATGGATACAGGAAAAAAAAAAAAAAGCTGGCTATAAGAGTATTTAAAAATACTATAAACTTCAGTTTAAGAGAAGTTCTATGTTAATTTGAATAAATTATGAAATAAGATTGAGTCAGCAGGAGTTTCTGAATGGTTTTCAGTTCATGGAGCTCAAGACATTAATTCTGCTGCCACCTTGACTTTGCAAATAGGACAAACAAACAAAACGTTAGAAAAATACAAAATGATTGGTAAAGCGTGTTTTGTTTATACATGTTTAATGACTGTTTTTCTTTGTTTCTATAAGATCAGTAGAAAAGGTAGGATGGGATTATATTGTTCAAGCACAAATTGGAGAGGAAATCTCCAGCCTTCAGACAGGAACAAAAACAACATGTCGACTGTACTCGGTGCAACTATTCATAATGCATTTAAGTATTAGCACCTGCAGTCCAGGTTTGGGACTGCTGAGTTACATTTTTGAAGACAGTTTCATGCTAAAATAAAATAATGAAGGTTTTGGTATCAATCTGAATTTTTGTAACTACAAACAAGCATAAATGGTTAGTTATTAGTAGTTGAAATTTGTATCTTTGTCTTCTCTCAAAACTTTCTGCAGCTCACCCAACACCAAGTGTTTGCCAAGCTACCTGCTCTTTGGTGAGTGGCCTGAGCAATTTTTTTTGGTTGTTTCAGATCTCCATGCAGATCTAGCATTGCTAGTAAGTTGAGGGGGGAGGTTGAGGAGGGGGAATTTAATTGCATTTAATTAAAACACTCTTCCTATTACCTCAGCTGCCTTGTTCTTCATCCTGGCTGGTCTAGAAACAACCACCATGTTGTGATCTGTGATTTGTGGTTTCTCAGTGTGTGATTTCTGGTGTTCTTAAACCTGTCACATAAATTTAGATAATTTATGGGAAAGAAGAATTTTTTATTTGGTGCTTTACTAAGAAAGTCATTAAAAAGACCAAAAGCAGATGAAAGCAGTCAGAGCATAAACACATGATGCCTGGCCAAAATAGTGTACTGTTACTTAATAAAATTCAAAAAAAAAAAAAAAACTCAAAAGCTTTACATGTGCTTACTAATCCTTGACTGCATATTAGATCAAGAGCAGCTTTGTATTAAGAATAACTTACTACTGTTGGATCTAAAGCTTTTGTGGATTTTTGCTGCTGCATTGTGTAGGCTTTTCCATTCTGTTTCTAAGCACAGAAACAGCACAGCTGTGGAAAAGTAGAGATGGATAGGGTTATTTGATTTTATTTAGCTCTGCTTTTGAGCAACCTGTTTTCTGATGCTGACTTCAAGGAGTGTTTAAGAAAAAAAGATGTTGAACTTCACTACTCTTGGACAGTACTGATCTGCCCCAAAGAAACCTGTAGTTCTCTTCTTCCTTCTTAATGGATCCACACCAGCAGCAATTAATTCTTGATGTGTCTTGTGTGTAATTCTTTGATTGTCCACACATGCAAAGCCAATTTTGCCCTCGCCCATTAGTTGAGATCACTCACTCATTCTTGTAATCTGCATCTTAAAGTCTGTATAGTTTTCAGAGGAAAACCAAGAATTATGTTCATAATTTCCCTCTTCAGGCATGTAGTCCATTTCATATTCAGGGTCCAGAAATGCATGTGTAATAAAATTATGTTAGTTCAAAGGATGTGACATTTAATTTGGCAAGTAGGTAATGTTTCTCAAAATCTCTAAACATAAACGTATGGGTAATAATTGCAACAGAATTAAGAGGTTGAGATTTTAGTCTACTTGTGTTTCCTTTTAAGTAATTGTGATGGTGTTTTTTAATTTTGTAATATGTATTTTTAAGAGTGAGGGAAGCTGAATTTTTGTGACTGTGCCTTCATTTCTAATCTCTTTGTGAATGAAAAGCTATATACAGGCACAAATCCAGCAGCTTAATTCTCTTTCTGATTAGAGCAGTGTTACCAACCTGATAGGTTGAAAACAGCCAAGATCCATGCAGTGGCTTAGCCTCCTGGGAGGCAGGGTAATAACAATCAAATGAAGACATATTAAAATGTAATATTACTTCCTCTCCATGGGGACTGTATAAGAATCATAGCCAGAAACTATTCTTGTCAGCTGATTCTGTTTCGTTCACTGATTCCCTGCCTCTGCATTTATGACTAATGCATTTTGTACAATAAACAGATCTTGTGAAGTTTTAAAAGCAAATAAATGTAAAGCATCATACATTGATTTAGTTCCTTTTTTTTTTTTTTTTCCTAGGAAAAACCAACCAACCAACCAATTCCATATATGTATCTTAAAGAAGGGAAGGCAAGAGCTAGCATGAAATTCTTTGGTCTGAATAATTTAATTTTTGCTTGTGTAAATGAGATGGTATGTTAAGAGAGTGTTTCATGAAACTGAAAATGTATACTATCTTCTCCAAAGTAAGGATGTATCAGCAGACTTTTAACCATAATTTCTTAAGAATTCATTTTTAGTGAAAGTTAAAAATCCAAACTTGTACTCCTTATAAAATGACAGCTGCTGTTGCATTCAAGGAATGCAGGCACATGATGCTTATATAGAGCTCAAGCAGCAGTTTTGACTTACTGCTGACAAACTTTGGCTATAAATTATTATGATTTTGTCCGAAAGTCTTAAAATTAATAGAGATTTTAGGTTAATTATATGCATTTATTTGTAGGTGTGGATAAACTCTAAGCTGAATAATCTAATCTGCTTTTGACTGTAAGTTTCATTTTTGTAAATGTTACTTTTCACCAGTGGAACAGGACAGATCTCAGAAAATCAGAGGCATCTATCCATCAAAGAATTTAAAAGCATTTCCTTAGCTGTTTAGCAGCATTATACTTTTAGTTTCCTATGGGTTGCTGTATTAACATAAAGTGTGAGATCCTGAGAACATTTAATACTTCTGAGAAACTTTATAGTTATCATTAGTTACATTTATTAATATTAATAAATGTTAATATTTAAGTAGTTTCTAGTCTTAGCGCAGGGTCATATATGATAGTTTATGTGTGAGTAAATTCCTCTCAAGTATATCCATATTTAGACCTAAAATGTAAAAGAATGCTCTTATATATAAATATATATATGTATATAAAATAAACTAAATGGAGGTTCTAAAATATGACCATATAAACAACCAGAGAGTAGTGTTTCCCTTTCCATAGCACAAGGAATTTGTGTTATGTTTCTCTGTTTATACCCAAAGCCATATTACAGATACTTTTTTTTTTTTTTTTTTTTAATATCACATCAATATAAGCACAGGTCCAGGTCCAGGGTTACTTTTCTGCAGAAATGTCAGTGTAATGGAGGAGCTTGGATGGATTATACTGGGTATAATTTTCAGTTGGAGATCAATATAAAAAGACAGCAGTGAGTGTTTGAGGAATATTTTGTATTTACTCCCTTGTTTGACTTCTGCACACTAAACCGTCAAGGGGTATTAGCTGTATGAAACTGTTTTCTCTGATGTCCCAGATTACTTCTCTCTCTCTGTGCTGATTTTCAAAGCTTAAAACTATGTGTTTAAACTTCGTACTTTCTCCCTGGTACGCTGGGGATATGTGAGGTTATATTTCGATAGTCTTAATGAATTTTGAGAAATAATTTCCTCCAATGGCCTTGGGTAATTGTCGGTTTAATTACAGAGAGAAGCTGAAATTGAAACTTTGCTTTGTCACAGAAATGCTCCTCTTTGAAAATTCTCCGTTCCTCAGGATGTAGCACTCTACTCTGAGCTATATAACGTAGGCTTTCAGAAAACCCTTGAAGAACTGTGGAAAAAGTGAATACTTCTGCAAATTCATTCATCTGACATCAAAGCTATGAAAGCATTCTTTTAGCAAGCAAGCGAGGCAGATTGAACTCGCACAGGCACACAACCAGACTCATTGTACGTTTGGTCCCCCTCATTTGGAGACTGTATTTGAAGTAATTTTACATTCTTTTTGCCATCTTACTTTCTTATTCTGTACTGAGGTCAGACTGCATCCTCTGCATCTTATTGAGGTCTCCTGCTCTGTAGGTTAAATGGATAGGCCTTTAAAGAATAAAAAGGCATTGATGTTCAGAAGAAGCAACACTATTCAATTAAAATTAAGTAGAAGGTGCTTAAAGAGCTGTGAACCCCCATAGCCTAGATTAAAAAGCAAAGGAAGAATAACAAAAAAGCAAGACAAAGTCAGTGTTTATTAGTTGCACTTTCAGTTGATGCTCAGCTTTGGTATTTCTATTTACTGCTTTTTTCCCTTGTCCTTGTGCTCTGGTACATTGGCAAATAGGTCATAAAAAACACTTTCAGCAAAGACACATTTGATTTATGTCCAGAACTGGTTCTTAGTATTGATTTTTTTCCCCTCTGGAAAAAAAAAAAAAAAAAAAAAACTATATGTCTCCATTATTTTCTGAGCCTGGCAATGCAGTGGCACATTTCAGATCTGCTTTTATCTTAAATTACTCATTGTGCTCTTTTATATTTTAAAAAGTCTTTTCGCAAGTCCGAAAAAAGCAGTAGTTTCACATACTTCCATTGCCATGTTTTTACAGCGGGGAGAGAACAAGAGGAGGAACTGGGAGGGCCTGTGTACAGGGAAACGGGAATTTTAGGAAAAGAAAGCACAGTTTGGGAAGTTCGTACGGTGGCTGCAATTTGAGTTAGTCACAAAAGAGGCAGGAGTGGAACAAAAACAAGAAGTAGATCAAAGGCTAGGAAGCAGGGTTCAGCGGTATGGGGTTTATATCTTTACAGCTAGAGAGAAGATTAGAGCAAGAAAAATACTGCCATGGGGCTAGGAAGACATTGTGAAGGAATAAGGAAATATACATTGCTCGCATTTGAAAGAAAATCCCCAAGGAAGCAGAAAGAGAAGGAGTGAGAATTAAAAACAAAGATCTGAGCAGTGTGAAGCCCTTGTTGAATGAGATCCCTAGCCTGAAAAGGGGGAGGCACACGTAGAAAAGTGCTGCTTAAGCAGTTTGCCAGAACCGCGGCAAGCTCTGCACTGCCTCATTTTCTGTTTGTTTTCTCTAGTCAATGGCCCGGTATCAGCGCTTAAGCATGCATCTGCTTGTCTGTGCTTTTGGGGCCTTGGATACATAGACCCAATAAACACCCAGGGTGCGAGACCACGTGCATTGGTGGGGGCTACCGAGGCAGCGTTCCCCTGCCTGTTTCATTTGCAGTGTCCCAGTTGTGTGACTGGGCCTGGTCTTTGGGAAGCCATGGCTCCAGGACCTGCTGCGCCACGGCCAGGGCCCGGTGTGGTGCACAGGGTGGCAGAGGTGTCCCACGCCCAAGAGCAGCCGAAGGGTTTTTACCAGCAGCCGTCGGGGTGTGTAGCCCTTGTGGAGGTGACTCAAGGCTTTTGGACTCTTCCCCTGGAGCTGTGCTTCACACACACACGTTGACTTGTGGTGGCGGGATTTTGCGGGGGTGTGCAGTCCCAGCAAGCGTGGAGAGATAAGCGAGAACAATATAAACACAGGGGAAAGCACCCGTTTGTTTGCATGAGCTGGAAGGTTTCTGTGAGAAGAGAGCATGTCCCCCCCACCAGCCCGCCCCCGCAGAGGCTCCTCAATGCTGAGAAAAGTGAGATTGTACTTTCAAATATTAAATGGTTTTCCAATCAGTGCAGAATCTCAGTTTTCACCTGGGTCTTTTGTATGCCTTTGCTTCTTCCAGCAGGAGATTTGTAATAGAGGAAGCAGATGTAATGTGGTGATTATAAAGATATTGTTGGGAAAAAAAAAAAAAAAAAAAAAAAAGGTAAATTTCCAGTGCTTTGCTCCTTTGAGGCTTCCCTTTCAGCTGACTCCATCACCTTTTAGCAAGGTGCCGTGTTTTCGTCCCAGTCAGTCAGTCAGTCAATTGTGTGTAGAAAAAAAGCTGCTGGGTAAATTTGAAACCTTGATAACACATTCCTCCATTTGTATGTATTGTACAGCTTACCGATGTATTCATTCCTTTGGCTTTCAACATTTCACAACTTTCCATAGGTCAGCCTGAGCAACAAGGACAGGTCCTGGTAGATGAAAGATTTCTGCTTTCAGACACTCATGTCACATCACTTTGCCTGTTGATTTCCTGATTTTATTTTTATTTTTATTTATTTTATTTTTTTTTTAATCAGCAACATCAAATGGGTCTTTGGAGGGCCTGGATAACCAGGAGGGAGGGGTGTGCCAGACAAAAACCATGAAGATCCTCATGAAAGTTGGACAAGGTAAAGACCATCTGCTGTTTCATGAAATCACTTTGATCAGTCTCAGTGTCCTTTTAGTTTTCAGGCTTCTTTTGCTAGCATAGCGCAGAGAGCCAGCCGAATCTAGTGTGGTTGTTCCTCCCTAACAGTCTGAAAGTAAAGCCTGTTTTCTGCTCCTCAGCTACTGACAGATTTCTCCAGGAGGAGGGTTGGTGTAATAAGATCTCTTCATTGGAGAGCTCCCTAGAACGAAAGGTCACCTGGGAGTTACGTGTTTCAGTCATTTTTATTTTCATTTTAAAAACAAAAGCCACAACTACATTGTTCAAAATTATTTTAAATACATGAAAGGAGGGAAGCTAATATTTCTATAGTTTACTTGTTATGAATTGTGGTTACAGAGAGGTTTTTGTTCATTGTCTCTTTTCATATATAGATAACCTATTGTGCAGAAAGAAAGAATTATTCTTCTAAGTAGAAGTTGGTTTAGTAGTCAATCAACTTCCTCAGTTAAACTGAAATGTCATCTGCAAAGCTTTTCTTGCCAATTACAGGAGTCCCTATAGTTTCTGCAGATGGCCTCACAATTTAAACCTCTGAAATAACTAATATAACCATTTTGCTTTAAAAGGAAAATTACAGTCTTGTATCTCCTAGTCCTTTGCATAAAGATTCTTCTGTTCAAAGCTATCCGTGTTTCACAAGATACCTATAGCCGGCCTATAAGGCTTAATATCATCAGATGCCTAAGCTACAGTGAGTCATTTTTCTCTTCCACAGATCCCAATTCTGCAGGGTTACCTCGGAGCACAGACCCGACCAAGCGCCCTGAGCAGGAAGCTGGTACCAACGGGAAGAGCTCCACCACCAGTCCCTTTGTGAAGGACCACTCAGGTAGGTATTATGGAGTTTCACGTGAGAAGTGAAGGGCTCTGGCAGACCATCCTTTGTCCCCAGACACATTTCTATTTTAGCATTAAAGCGTCAGAAAATCAAATGTTTTCATACTGAGATGATGCAAAAGCCAGTTCTGATGCTCCATTGGATAGGATTTTGGAGCTCTGAGTTTTGGCAACAGCTGCTCTTTCCCCTCTTTTACATTGCAGTAGAAGTTAATTACATCTTGTAAGAATATCACTCATTTACAGGAAAGTTTTTGGATAGAACATTCTGTAAGCAGCTTTACGGTGGTAAATGCTCCTTACATTTAGTACTCTGGCAGATGAACGAGTCTTTCTGTCTTTCTCTTCCCGTATAATACATTATCAAGTGGTTCTCGACAGCCATTTATAAAGTTCATTTCAAGGCATCTATAATTAATGTCCTGATCTTTTAACTGACCATGCGAAGTCTATACATGATTGGCTGGTCTTTTACTAAATTTAAATTTGTTTAAAAAATATTTATCTAAATAAGATGAAGAGATCTGATGGTTCCAAACAAAAATCTTGAGGATGCATTTCAAACACAGTAAGCAAGAAAAAAGTTAACTTCTAAAACACAAGTTCTCTGGAGGAAAACTCAATAAAGTGGGAGTGTAACAAAGCAAAGCTTGCTGACTGTTGATGTTGAGGTTCCCAAAAATGGCTGCACATTTTCTGTGCTAGTTGTGTAATTTGGTACCTTCAATATGACAGTCACAGGGCAGGCTTCAGCCATTTCCTGCTAAGGTTCCAGTAGTTCACAGTTATGTGGACGTAACATCTGAAGCATTGTTCTGCATGTAAGGGAGCATCAAGAGAGGGAAGTCAGCTCAAATTCTGAAATGAGAAAAGTGTCAAGTGAACATTAATTTAATTTTTGTGACAAATAATGTGACAATATTCAACAGGCTATTCAGCATGTGAGCTTTCTATGACTACCTGATATGTGTAGTTGTTTTCTTTTAAATAAGTGACAGTTATATAATGCAAACAGATACACTCCATAATCATTTTGCCCATCTCCCACACTGCCTCAAGCTCTTTTGTTTCATTCGTAAGCATGAGGAGTCCACATAAAGAGACACTAAGGACAGTTTCACTTAAATCAATATCTGATGGATAAAATAGAAGAAGAACTATGTGACATTAAATAGTACCAGTTGTTCTGAGAATTGTCATTTCCCTGTGTTATTTTCCCCGTGCAGTCCTATCCCACCCCTCTCTGCTGCTCTGAGCTGGTCAGCATCTGTTAAAAGATGCAGTGTGCATCAAAGGCTGCCTTGTCAGTGCCAGTCCTTGCTGCTGATGGATGATGATGTATGAAACAGGGTGATTTGGGAGCAGCACAAAAGTGAGACCAACAGACACAAAGTCTTGTTTAATATTGATTGCTGACTTCGGCTGTTTGCATTTAGCTATCTAACAGGGTAATTGGTTTGTCAAAGTTTAGCTGTCAGTTAATTCTTCCAGTCTTGCTTACTCTACACATTTTTAAGCAGTGTAAACGGGTCACAGGACGGCAATAACTTTTGTCTGTTGTATTTCCATTCTTTCCAGGATCTAGCACAGATGGCAGTAAGGCTGGGCATTCCAGTATACTGGGTTCAGAGGTGGCCTTATTTGCAGGGATTGCATCAGGGTGCATCATTTTCATCGTCATCATCATCACTTTGGTGGTTCTATTATTGAAGTACCGGAGAAGACACAGGAAGCATTCCCCGCAACACACTACAACTCTCTCACTTAGTACATTAGCCACCCCAAAACGCAGTGGCAACAACAATGGTTCCGAGCCCAGTGACATTATCATTCCTCTAAGGACTGCAGACAGTGTCTTTTGCCCCCACTATGAAAAGGTCAGCGGCGACTATGGACATCCGGTGTACATAGTTCAAGAGATGCCTCCTCAGAGTCCAGCAAACATTTACTACAAGGTTTGAGAAACACACAACCAATTCTATGGTACAGTTGAGGCGTAGAGGACACTCACTGGTCAAATGCTTTCTGTTGGGGTTTGTGATGACGCCTTGTGCGCTAGGATTGACTCAAGCACAGGGGAGAGAAGGCGACAGCTCTTTCTCCGAGAGCCGACTCGAGCTGGACAGCTTACCTAGTCTGTAGAATTCCTCTCTCGGTGAATCAGTATTCACTAAAAGCTGGAAGACTTTTATGTAGAAGATGCCCATTCTGATTGCTGTACTCTTGTTACATTCATCATCCTCAAAGCCATGTGCTGCAGGCGTTCAGGCATGTACAAAAGCCAAGGGAAGATGGAGTGATCCGTGGATGTTAATAGCTCTAGGCATCCTGGGAAGGTGCTCTAGGATATCAAGCTTGAAATGCAATCTTCTGACTTTTGTGTGTCTCTCTCAGTGCATACTGGATTTGTCACACAGACCTTGATGTCTAAGACTTGTTAAAGTTCTCTTGCTTTAGTCCGTCACTGTTCCATTTATTTCTGTTATCCAGGGCTCTGCCATCCTTCACATAAGATTTCCTTTCACTCCACCTCCTGAATCACTAATGGAACATTAATGTTTGGAGATCTGTGCTCCATCCATCTGCTACAGCAGCCTCACTCGAATGGGTAATGCATTTATAGAAATTGTGTTTGATAGTAAGGAGCCTTCCAGCCAAAAAGTTAGGCTGTCAACAAGTCAAGAGCAGGACTGGGTGGTGGAGGGAAGGGCTGGCTGCAGTTGAAATTAAATACTGCTGCCTCAAAAATAGAAGCTGGGAAGAAAAAAACATTTAGGTAGCACAGCACTTTGGTATGCTAAGTTTAAGAGGCAAATAGGAGACACAATAACAAGTGCAGTGGCTTAGGGCTGCATTTGAAGGAATTCACGGTTATCAAATACCAGTGTGCAGAAAAAATAGTACCTTCAATACAGTAGAACAAAGGGGTATTGTCAGGAAGTGAACAAGCTTGGAGCGGACAAGACAATAGCAGGCCGCTGAGGATATATTAGGGCAGGGCTATTGCGGTACTGGCAATAAAATGTACAGCTTTGAAGCTGTAGCAAAAACGCAGTCTGCTTCGGAAGACTTTTAAGCAGACTCAGCTGCTATACTGTCACATTATACTAAACACAGGGAAAGCATTTAAGAAAATAGCGGAGAGCCAAATCTGACCAAGATGATTATAAGCCAACAGGTCAAATGAGCTGTAATTCTATCACTGGTAAAGTTGGAAAAAAAAAATTAAAAAGAAAAAAAAAAAAGGAAAGAAAAAAAGCCTTTCTCATCTCTACAAGTAAAACAGAATTTTTTTCTGACTGAGCCTTTTGACGCTTTGGTTTATCTTAGTGCTGTACCTGCACAGTACATGAAAGTACTGTAATGGGCACAGCAGTTCATTGGTGCTCTGTTGCAAAGTTAAAGCACATACGGCAAACCTGCAGTCCATAAGAATAAAATAAATTATGACACTGAGATGGAGAAGGAAGATATGTCTTATTTATAATAGGTGTATAGAACACAAGGGATATAAAATGATAGCTTTTCTTTTTCTTTCTTTCTTTTTTGTTTTGTTGTTTTTGTTTTGTTTTTTACTAATATATATTTTGAGATTGCACAGAATCTACACCAGAAGATGTGAAATTCATTTGCGGCAATTAAATAGTCTTAACTTGTCATCGTTCTACATATATATGTGTGTGTGTGTGTACACATATATATGTATTTATGTATGCATATATATGCATACATTAAGAAATGCAGAAACTGCTTCTGGGAAAAACAACAACCATCCAAAAATAATGGTAATGAGAGCATATACAAACAGAATCCAAATCCCTTTAAAAGTATCTCATCAGAGAAAATGAGGAAATAAGCCCAAAGAATCAGGAAATCGATGTTACTGCATCACATATTTAACAATGACAAGGTGTGCCGGCATTTATTTTCTGTGTTGTATTTTCCCTTGCCTTACGAGCTGAAGTGTTCTGTAGATTTCATGGAGATCTTTAGAGAGGGGGTTCAGGTTAAAGTTTTCTCTTTAGCGTGGCTATTCCCCTGAAGCTCCCACCCTGGAGAGGAAATAAGAAAACTCTACTTTTATATGTGCTATGCAAATAGACATTTCTAACATAGTCATGTTACTATGGTAACACTTTCCTTTCTGATTTGGAAGGAAAATGTAGCAACAGCATTTTGGGGTTCTCAGACCTCCAGTGAGTACCTGCAAGAAAAGGAAAAAAAAAATCTGTCACAGAAATTATCACTCTCTCTGTTTCCTGAACCTGAAAATGACATTGGGATGTTGGTCCAAATGAGAGAAACAAAACAAAAAATCCCAACCCATGGTTCTGTGGAAGGTTACCATGGTGACTAACTACAGTACATATGTAATTCTTTTCAACAACCCTTCCTTTCTGTGAATCCATCCATACAAGGTTCTCTTGTAAGTCATTAAGATTTTATTTTGGGGGAGGGGAAGGAAGGGAAAAGATGGGTTTGCTGATCCTGATTTTTATCAAATCAAACCTATGCTTCATCACTTGGCTACATTCTAGTTATGTACTAAACTGTGAAAAAAATCAGATGAATTACTTAAGAGCAACCTGCAACCAATCAGAAAAATAAAATAAAATGTACTGTGCGTCTGTTTTGTGTCTGGTGCAGAATTATGACAATCTACCAACTGTTCCTTTATTTGACGTTGGTTCAGCTTTGAAAAGTTACTGTAAATGCCTTGCTTGTATGATCATCCCTAGTCACCTGACTTGGAATTTGCACCATCATGTCTAAGTGAAGATGCTGTAAATAGGTTCAGATTTACTGTATATGGATTTGGGGTGTTACAGTAGCCTTATTCACCTTTTTAAGTAAAAAAAAAAAAAAAAAAAAAAAAAAAAAAAAAAAAAACATGTGAAAACAAGACAAAAATGGCTTTTCTTAACCAGATTGTGTATATAGAGCAATGTTGGTTTTTTATAAAGTCCGAGCAAGATGTTTTGTATAAAATTTGAATTTTGCAATGTATTTAGCTACAGCTTGTTTAAAGGCAGTGTCATTCCCCTTTGCACTGTATTAAGGAAAAAATGGTATAAAGGTTGCCAAATTGCCGCATATTTGTGCTGAAATTGTGTACCATGAATATTTATTTAAGAATTTCTTTGTCCAGTTTGTAACACAGTATTATGCTTGAGTTATAAATAATTTCTTTTTTGTTTTGTTTTGTTTTGTTTTGTTTGTTTGTTTTGTTCTGTTTTTAAACTAGCCGGTAATAAGTTTGAAATCTGCTTTAGTTCCACATTGCAATTAGCTCCCAGAAAATGAAAATTATGAAAATCACATTCCACGTCTGTTTCAAACTGAATTTGTTCTTAAAAAAATAAAATATTTTTTTCCTATGGAAACCTTGCCTTCTAAGTATTTTCTTTTTTTTTTTTTTTTTTTTTTTTTGTCATTTTTTTCTTTTTATTTTTTAAAAGAAATAATAAATAAGAAAGCCACCAAGTCTGCCTCTATCTGCCCCTCCCTCCTTCCCTTTCTGTCTCCCTGTTCCCATGTCTCCCCCTATCTCTCCACCCAGATTGCTTCTGGTTCATAAGCAACGCAAGCTCCTTGTAACACACTGACTTCTGTTAACCTAATTTCCCAGAGAGGAAATCATACAGATAGGGCACATCAGCAGATTCGGGGAGAAAAAAAAATAAAATAAAGTGGGTATCTTACGCCCTTGGAGGTCAGTGAGTTGTAGCAGCTGCAAGTTGCCTGGATCATCTAGGAGGTGAGATTTTAACCACGTGGATAATTCCCAGCAATTATGGGGTGATTTTTGTACTGAGTAGAGCCAGAGAAAAAATTATACCTGAAGCCTTTTGGGCACTGTTGCTGTTGCTGCTGCTTCTGAGGAGGAGGAGCAAGCTTGGGGCAGCAGGGCTGAGCAAGAAGGGGCAGGAGATGAAAGAAACTGAAGAATGGTAAAGCATTTGAAGGACCACCATGTCAAAGCATCTCAGCATGCCTCTTTTCAGTGAGGCCATGCAATGTCCTGTCCTGGCTTTACTGCTATGAATAAGGCACTCTGAAATCACCTGTTGTGAAAGCCATGTTAAAGAAGACCAGTGCCAATGTGTGCAGGTGACACAAGCAGTAACAAGGTCTGTGCTTGTGTCGCTTTGATTTTCACTTGGTTAACTGATTCTCACATTTAACAAATACTTTCATTTTTGAGAAAGTCCAGCCACCTTGAAAGCAAAGCATCTATCAGCCTGTTAGCAGTGCATAAACGTCAGGGTCATCCACGGACTAGCAGGTGGGAAAGGTCTACAAAGGGGAAAGATGCATTCATCACTGTAATAACTGATGCCAATTTGTCACAGTTTTCACCGAAGAAAGGCAGCTAGTTTATTATAGTATTGGTCATGCAATTCCCATTTGTCAAGAGGGATTTTTGTTTTGTTTTTATGACTAGTCAAGGCAAAAATGAGTGACAGGTGAAGGTAAACTTTGAGATACTGTATGTGTTGCTGTGGTACAGGTATTGTGAAGGTGGATTTATTTAAAGAAACCTTAGACTATCGAACCATTGAGCTAGCATGGCTTCTTGCTGGTGGAGCTCATTTAATCA